>NC_141068.1:6029700-6629700 GCF_041138505.1 Cibotium barometz
CACCTCACCACTCATCCCTACAATTAAAATTTAATCTAAATTTTAATTAATTAAAATTATATATGTGTGTAAATCTATTTTTGTGTGTGTGTGTGTGTGTGTGTGTGAGAGAGAGAGAGAGAGAGAGAGAGAGAGAGAGAGAGGCTGAGAATTTCTATGTAGGAGATAGTTTGTGTGGGAGGAGATAGTGTGTGTTTTCATTAGTGTATGTGCGATGTGTACATGCACGCGCGCGCGCGCGCGTGTGTGTGTGTGTGTGTGTGAGAGAGAGAGAGAGAGAGAGAGAGAGAGAGAGATAATTTCTACGTAGGAGATAGTTGGTGTGGGAGGAGAGAGTGTGCGTTTAGATTGGTGTATGTGCGGTGTGTATATGTGTGTGTGTGTGTGTGTGTGTGTGTGAGAGAGAGAGAGAGAGAGAGAGAGAGAGTATATGCATGCATGTGCGTACATCTGCATCTATGTGTAGAATGTGCTTGAGAGAGAGTGAGATGGGGCAGACCTGGAGAGAGAGAGAGAGAGAGAGAGAGAGAGAGATGTAATGAGGGAGGGTGAAAAGAGAGAGAAAGAGAGTGAGAGATAGAGAATAAAAAGTAGCTTTTAATAAAATATAAATTAAATAGAAAACATATATGTGTATGTGTGTATACATCTGTGTATACACACATACACATATATGTGTGTATACATGTCTGTGTGTGTGTGTGTGTTTTTATTTACATTTATTTATACATACATACATACATATGTATGTATGTATATGTATATATATATATATGTGTGTGTGTGTGTGTGTGTGTTTAGATGTGTGTATATTTGTGTGTGTGTGTTTAGATGTGTGTATGATATATCTATATATATATTTAAAAGTGACCACAACTTATCACCCATCTTCGTACATTAAAATTTAATCAAAATTAATTAAATTATGTCTATGTTTGTATTTATATTTTTAAATACATATATATATGTATAAGTATATGTGTCTATGTATAGGTTTATGTATCTAAAACATAATATTGTATATACTATATATTTACATATGTGTATGTGTGCATGAGAGAGAGAGAGAGAGTTTCAAAATTTGAGAGTGTGTGTACGTGACAGAGAGAGAGAGAGAGAGAGTTTCAACATTTGAGAGTGTGTGTACGTGACAGAGAGAGGGAGAGGGTCATGTGCATGTGCATGTGCATGTGTGTGTGTGTGAGAGAGAGGGAGTGAGAGAGAGAGAGAGAGAGAGAGAGATGGTTGTAGAGAGGGAATAGTTCTTTTCTGGTCGGCCGCAGCAATGCGTGAGTGCAATACTAGTGTGTGTGTGTGTGTGTATATATATATATATATATATATATATATATGCTACAATAAGGCTATGATGCTGCCTCTTTACTCATGATGATGAGCAGCCCTAGTAGCTGAAGGACCGCTTCCGCACTTAATGATGCGCTCTTTGCTTATAGCAATGAGTTACATGCTTTCTATGTAGGCGTCTCTTCTTTTTCTCTCATCGGCCGATTGGGGTGGAAGACTTCAATTCAAGCTATGTTTCCATAGGAGTCCTCTCTTCAAGACCTTCTTGAATGCCCTTCAACAACTATAGGCCCTGCTCGGATCACCTTAGCAGCATCAGAGCCCAAAAATGCCCGCCAGTCACACAAAGGAAAGCTCGCCACCCCAAAGGTCTCTTTTTATAGCCTCTCTCCTTACTTGAAACCACGTTTTCTTTACTGGAAAGTCTTCCATCCTTGAAACAGAAGATTAACTGAAAGCCTTCAAAAAAACACAAGGCTTTAAACTAGTAAGGATGTTGACACTGCTCTTGGGTAAGACAGAAACCACACCCTCTCTTCACACAAACTTGTTTTGACAGTCAAGCCTCTTTGTGCAACTCACATAAAAGTAACCAAAATAAGCTACTTAATCTCTTGAGCATCTAATCACCAAATTACTTGTAACACAACAAATTAGTCCCTTTTCCATGTGCCCAAACACAATGAGCATCAAAACATTACTATGCAAACATATACAAGCAACCAATCTGCAACCGTGATGGAAGTGAACCTTGCTAACAAGATTTTTTGATGTCGTTATTAACTTGTTGAAGATCTCCTCCTCAAAATCTCGATGATGTAGAGATTCTCCACCTTGAAATTGCTACACTCCTTGTAGCATAACCAGGAGTAAATTTCAACAACCAAATTAGCCTATATTCCACTAGGTGATCCTCACTCTCATGTGGGCATTCACCATAACTCACACACGCCTCTAGGAAGGTCCTTCTGACACCATGTTAAAATTATGAGATGAGAGAAACTAGAGCTCACAAGTTCTTGCACACATACATGAATTAAACTCATGAACCGAGTGAGGAGGGAGAGAGAGAGAGTAGACACAATGGGTGGCACCCAAACAAACTAGATAACTCTCACCTAAGTGGTGAGCTCTCTTACACCATACAACCATAGATAGCACACCTATATACAAACAGAAGGCTCTTGCATGTGAGCCATGTGTCACAATGTTAGACACTCCACCCAACCTGAGGCTAAATAAAATCAAATCCACCACACTCCTAATACTTGGATTTCCTATATTTCAACATATTTGGTAGTTTTCTTTGGTGATTCTCTATCACCATGTGCTTCATCTCAATACATTCTTCTTTTGGTGGTGTGCCATTTTTGGCATGTGTCCCAACTGCCCCAAGTTTTTTCATCGACATACTCATTTATTGATGGGTCATTTTTTGGCCAATGGTGCAATTGTTGGAGTCTACATTGTGGACTGACCATTGTATGTTATTGTAGAGAGTACTTTCCCTTTATGTATGTACTCATATCTTTTAGTTGTATGGTTGCAGAGAAGAGAAGAAGATACAAGAAAATTTAGCCATCCATCTCTCTCTTGTGCCTCTCTCTCTCCCCCACATTCTCTTTATGGTATCAGAGCTACAGTTTGTGCCAAGATAAGGAGGAAAGCAAGAGACTAGAACAAGCGAGGAAGGAAGTGGTACACGGTTAAGAGCATCATTATCTCTTTCCCTTCTTGTTTAGGTACATCACCTCCTCCGCAGCTCTGGGAGCTACACATCTTCGATTAAGGAGCTGTCTTTGTAGGCTTCGAGGTGCCTGTCTGAGTGGTACATAGTACTTTTGTACTAAGGTTTTGCATCCAGATTTGCGTTTTAGGTGTGTGTTCAGTCACTGGAAGGTATTTTCAGTAATTTCGAGAAGTTCTAGTAGAGAACTATCTCTAGTTGAAATCTAGTTACTACAGTGTGGCAGTGCATTTTGGGAGTGCAGATACTGTTTGCACATGTATTGTTGATATTGGGTGTATGTACATCTACTCTGGTTAGATTTGGTGACATATATAGGTTGTGTTGAAGTCCCACTGTAACAACTACATAACATATTGCTGTGTTACAGATTGCATATAGAAATTATTAGTTTGCAGGTTTCTCATTGTTATAGGCTAATATGTCTGTTTGTGGGTTTCTCACTTTTGTAGGCTAATATGTTTGACGGACTCAATCAGATTGTTAGTGAGAAGCTGGACAAGAACAACTTCCATGCTTGGAAGTTCAGAATGATCAATTTCCTGATGGGTAAAGGATTTTGGGACTATGTCAAAAGAGACAATGAGGAGCCTTCAAAAAGTTATCTTAATAGAATGCCACTTTAGCAGATATAAAGGCATTCAAGGATTGGAATTAGGGTGCAAGGAAAGTTATGTATTGGCTTTTACTCATTGTCATAGACATAATGATAGGACATTTATAGGATGCCAACACTCCAGTAGTTGCATGGCAGAACGTGGTGGAGATATTCCAAAAACCAATACAAAGGCAATGAAACTATAGCTATAACAAGAGCTGCATACTATGGAAAAGAAAAGCATGTCTATCAATGAGTATTCTTTAAAGATCAAGGGCATTCTTAAAACCCTTGGGTCTATCAATGTATCAGTAGTGGAAGATGATGATTTGGTGAGTGTCTGTTTAAATGGGTTTGGCAAAGAGTACAAGTCATTCAAGACCTCCATTGCAATCAGAGATAATGTTCCAAACTTTTAGGACTTGGTGTCTATGTTGATCATAGAAGAAAAGTCTCTAGGTGAGGACACTTCTTCATAAAGCAAGTACACATCATAACATGCCTTCTTCTCTAATTCAGGTAGAGGTAGAGGTACATGTCATTGTCGAGGCCAAGTTGGTGGCCGATAAGGAAAATAGAATTTTGGACAACAACACTCCAATGATTCGTTGCAGCAACAATCATACATAGGTGGAAGACACCAGTCTAAAGGCAAGGGGAGCCAAGGAGGCCGAGGTGGTTGGTCTAAAATTCAAAGTGCAAATAACATAGAGTGCTATTGTTGTGGAAAACCATGGCACATGGCAAAGGACTGCTATAAAAAGTAGAATGACATTAAAAGTTGAAGTTATAGGAAAGACAACTATGCATCATCTAGTAAACAGGGTGGTGATGATAGAAGTGAGCAGTTATTCGTGATACATCCATCACATGCTCAATTCCACAACAAAAAGATATGTTAGGATCTCAAGATATACGGTATGCAAATTCTGGCACCTCTAACCACATGACCAGTCATGGAGTGGTTTAGAGTCATGCAGAAAATGGAAAAACCAGGTTATGTAGAAAGAGGTGATGATACTATGCATCCCATTGCACATTTTAGTAAAGTGCCATTGTCTATGCAAGATAGAAAAATAAAGTACTTGGCAGATATACTTTATGTTCCAATTATTACAAAGAACCTAGTTTCTATTAGACAGATAGTTGAGCAAGGTTTGCAAGTGAGGTTTAATCCTCAGGGATGTTTTGTGGAAGACTTCAAAAATTAGTGTTGCTTGGTTACAAAGGGTAACAAAAATGGCAGGTTGTTCACTTTGGATATGAACATGCCTGAGGCATATTTGCACATGGAATAGGTGTCATTTTGTAGATATTGACATATGGCATAAGCGCATTAGTTATGTGAATATACAACGGGCTGAAGTCTATGTAGGTCCAAAATATTGTTGCAGGTTTGCCAAAGTTTAAGGTTGACAGTATGCATAAAGTATGTGAAGCATGAGAGCTTGGTAAGCAGGCCAGGCATGCTTTCTCGCATGAAAATCATGTTAGTGCAAGGCCATTAGATGTTATACATTCAGATGTATGGAGACCGACCAAGACTACAACAATTGCAGGTTACAGGTATTATGTTACATTTATTGATGAACACATCAGGAAAGTGTGGGTTTACTTCATGGAGGAGAAAATTGAGGTGTTTTCTCACTTTCAGAGATTTAAAGTTTTGGTCAACAAGAAGGAAAAAGGCATGCAAATAAAATGCCTAAGATCAGATGGTGGGGGAGAGTATTTCGTCAATGAGTTTAGTGATTTCTTGAGAAAGCAAGAAATTAAGAGACAATTTACATGTAGGTACACTCCGTAATAACAGAATGGTGTTGCACAGAAAGAAAAAATAGACACATTATAGAAGTGGCACATGCCTTGATGGTTGAATATGCCACATTATTTTTGGGCAGAAGTAATAGCAACTGATGTGTACATTATGAACATGACACCCACCACAATTGTTCATGGTATGATGCTTGAACATAAGTTTATAGGCATAAGACAATATGTGTCTCACTTGAAAGTGTTTGGGTGTATTGTATATTTGCATGTTCCTGTGATGAAAAGCTAGATCCAAAGGCATAGAAATGTATCTATATTGGTTATGCTATGGAGTAGAAAGGTTATAGATGTTATAACCCTATCACTCTTATGAGATGCAAGTAAGCAGAGATATTCTCTTTGATGAGATGAGTAGCTAGTATGGACTAGTAGTAAGGCAATGAAAGATGCAGATGTAAGAAGTGTTGATGCTGCACTACATGTAGAGTAGCAATCACAGGTGCTTAGTGGACTTGGAGGGTCCTCTAGAAGTGGATCCAATGTTAGATAGGTTGCGGATAGATGTAGGCACACATGTATCACACAAAGGGAAGGAAAATGTAGATTACGCTTTTATGCCTGATCTGTTAGAGCAAGTCACTCATATGTGGATGGTGACTCTAGAGGCTCTAGTAGAGCCTTGATGACGAGCTTGGAGTTTTGTTTATGGTTACTCCTGGTGTAAGGAGAACTAGGGATGTTTTGAGGACACCTGGTAGTGATCCAGGTGTACACAAGTCTACAAGGGTCAGGTACCCCATCATTATGCTTACATGGTTAAAACAATATAGGAGTTGGGACCTAATAAAAATTCCTTTATGCATCTTTCTATGCATAAAAGTCAAATTTAATAAGAAAAACACTTTTGTAATAAAAAAATTCCATTATACATCTTTCTATGTATAGAAATCAAATTTAATAAGAATAACACTTTCATAATAAAAAAATTCCTTTATGCATCTTTCTATGCATAAAAATTAAATTTAATAAGAATAACACTTTTGTAATAAAAAAACTTCTATTATGCATCTTTCTATGCATAGAAATCAAATTTAATAAGAATAACACTTTTATAATTAAAAAAAATTCCTATATGCATCTTTCTATGCATAAAAAATCAAATTTAATAAAAATAACAATTTTGTAATAAAAAAATTTCTATATGCATCTTTCTATGCATAGAAATCAATTTTAATAAGAATAACACTTTTATAATAAAAAAAATTTCTTTATGCATCTTTCTATGCATAAAAATTAAATTTAATTAGAATAACACTTTTGTAATAAAAAAGTTTCCTTTATGCATCTTTCTATGCATAGAAATCAAATTTAATAATAATAACACTTTTATAATTTAAAAAAATTTCTTTATGCATTATGCATAAAAATCAAATTTAATAAGAATAACACTTTTGTAATAAAAAAAATTTCTTTATGTATCTTTCTATGCATAGAAATCAAATTTAATAAGAATAACACTTTTACAATTAAAAAATTCCTTTATGATTCTTTCTTAGCATAAAAATCAAATTTAATAAAAATAACACTTTTGTAAAAAAATCCATTATGCATCTTTCTATGCATAGAAATCAAATTTAATAAGAATAACACTTTTATAATTAAAAAAAGTCCTTTATGCATCTTTCTATGCATAAAAATCAAATTTAATAAGAATAACACTTTTGTAATTGAAAAAATTCCTTTATGCATCTTTTTATGCATAGAAATCAAATTTGATAATTAATATCAGTGATATCCATGCATATTCATAGGTGAATATATACATGGAGTAATTAGAATATTTCTTTTAGATGCAAAAATGGTGGGAATTACTCTTTTGGAAGAACATAAAAACAAACTTTCGTTTTTCACAAAATTTTGGAAAATTTTGCCATAACCTCCTTTGTATGGCTGACCATTTCTCATTTTTATCTTTCTACAATTAACTTAATTAAGCCAATTTAGAATTATAGAACTGTAATCTATACAATTTTCTAAATTTAAGAGAGTAAACAATAAGAAGAGTTTAATTAATCACTTAGTTAATCTTTCTAGGATTAAGAAAGGTTGGAATGTAAAGAAGAGAAGGGGGTGGCCTTTTCATCAAAGGCATAGCATTTGAATTTAATTCAATCATCTACAATTCATAAAAATCAAGAAAACTATATATTTTTCATTAAAATTTGTAAACAAAGCAAGAAAATTAGCTTACATGGAGCTTGTAAGCTCTCCTTTGGCTTGAGGGATTGAGGGTTCTACTATTGTTTGAAGCAATAGTGGCCACCAATTCACTTTGGAGAGAATTAGGCAAAAAATAATTAAATTATAAAAAAATTCAATGTAGATGGCTCAGGACACGAGTAGAGTAACAGTGCATAAACACCATTAAGCTGTAACAAAGGGAGAGGCTTCTATTTATAAGAAAAAGTGAGCCTCTAACCAACAAAACTGATTCTAGAAATTTTCAGATCAGTTTGGTCAATTTTGACCATTTTTGGGTCGGTTCAACTTACTTTTTAGATCTAGTTTTGAAATAGGAGAGAGAAGAGATGAAAATATTGCATTTTCTTGATTAAAAATTAGGGGTAATGATGAGAAAAAGGCGCCTACTTCATGAGGGAAGATCCCCACATGGAGGTGTCAAAATTCAGTTTTTTAATTCTTTTCTTTGGTCCTTAGTCCAGTCTTCATCTTATGTGAGCATTTACTCATTTTTGGGGTTTTTTTTAATTCTTCAATTTATCTCCTCCGTACACTTGGATTGATCCTATTGGCCCATAGAAACCTTAATTGGACCATAATCTATTTTTTTTTTGAAAATTTGGACCCTAAGGCTAAGGTCCTTTATACCTTTTTTCAATAAATTACACATTGGAAAGTTTTTATTTGCTTTTTTATTTCAGAAAAAACCATTTTAGACACTAGGAGGATTTTTATTTAAAAAAATATCTCAATTCAAAATTACCTCCCTCTAGGCCAAAAAATAGGGTAAAACAAGATCCTTCTTTTATTTCAGAGAGGGGAATAATTATAAAATCAGAAGGGAAGGTTCTTACACCTGTACACCTCAAAAGCGGGAGGGAGGAATCTTACATCCTACCCCACTTAAAAAACACGAGATGTCCTCATCTTGAAAATTAGAGGACAACTCTTTCCCTTAAGATCCAACTGATTTTGGGGTTCCTTATAGTCTGATCAACTTAACAGAATCCTGGGATAAAGATCCCTTAATAGAACTCATCATCAGATAACAATTCATTCAGATCATATCATTCATATCTTTAACACAATAATGGTCCATTAGACCGAAATTTCCATCTGAACAGTCCTCCATGGGAATTTCAATTATACAGATTTTTAATTTGTCATCCCTTAACTTGATGGGTCAAGTGTTAACAGTAGCAATCTATCAGTACAATCCATTAATCTCATAGTGATTTGGTGAAGTCATTATCGTCATTCCAATTATTACGAACATTCAAATAGGGACTTGTCCCATTCATCCTCATTGTGGTTTTGCTCAGCTTATTGCTTTTCAACCAAAATTCAGGAATCATCATTTTTCAATTAGAATCCAAATCAACTCATCAGTTCTCAACCAGAGTTTTAAAATCATATCAACCACTTGTAAGCTCTCCTTTGGTTTGAGGAATTGAGGGTTCTACTATTGTTTGAAGCAATAGTGGCCACCAATTCACTTTGGAGAGGATTAGGCCAAAAACAATTGAATTATTAAAAAATTCAATGTAGATGGCTCAAGACAGGAGTAGAGTAACAGTGCATAAACACCATTAAGCTTTTAAAAAGGGGGAGGCTTCTATTGATAGGAAAAAGTGAGCCTCTAATCAAGCAAACTGATTCTAGAAATTTTCAAATCAATTTGGTCAATTTTGACCATTTTTGGGTCGGTTCAGCTTACTTTTTGGATCTAGTTTTGAAATAGGAGAGAGGAGAGATGAAAATATCGCATTTTATTGATTAAAAATTTGGGGTAATGATGAGAAAAAGGTGCCTACTTCATGAGGGAAGATCTTCACGCTGAGGTGTCAAAATTCAGTTTTTTAATTCTTTTCTCCCTTCCTTTTATTATTGAACTAATAAGGAGGAGGGATAGGAATCCCTTTTAGAGAGATAATAAATTCTAGACATGCTTAAAAAGGAAGATTAAGAAACTAGATATCATGTTCAGAGAAATAATTAAATAACTCATAATAAGGAGGCGGTTGTTGGGCATACTTTAACTGAGGTTTTATGAATAGACTTCTTTGAGCATGCCATAAATAGGATCATGGCTTCCTTGATTAGGTTAATCTCTCCCTAGAGTGAGGGAGAAGATAATCTGAATTTTCGGAAGAGTAAGTGTCTCATCCTGGAAGTGGTATATTTTGCTCTACCCCTCCCTTCCTTTTATTATTGAGGAGGGCTCTTCCTTTGGAGGAACTAGCTTAGAATTTTACTTGGTCAGGTTTGGACAAGAAAAACAATGAGAGCCAAAATAGCCAATGTGGGCTTTAGTTGGAATATGGTTGGAACTTTGAAAATATCCCATTATCTAAGGCCACTACCAATTTTTTTAAATCTAAGGCCACTACCTATTTTTTAATCTAAGGCCCACTACCTTTTTTTTAATGAAGAAATGGATCAAAATATCCCTTCTTGAGGGGCCCCCCTTTAGGCTCTCCCCCTCCTATTTTTTAAATGAAATTTTCCATGTGCTAAGCTATGATTGTGGATCATTCTTTCCACTCTGATCTAGGAGATATTGTTTGAGTGAGGGAGCATACTCTTGCTCTCATTCTAGAGGTGAATTATGAAGATTTTATGATGGTTCCTTATGTAGTAGATTATGGTGGTCTCAAACTCACACAATGTGGAAATGATGTGGTATATGTCAACCATTTCTCTTTTATAGAGCATCAAGTGAAAGTATAAAGATACATCAATCATGTAGGGATAGGATGTAGCCAATGTTGATGTTGCAAATGTTACCATTGAGGGTATTCCCCCCCTCATGGGTCTTTGTCCAAACTTGGTGTACATACCTATATATACAACATGAACTGATCCCTGGCTTCCTTATCTTGGGATCCTTGATCCAAAAGGAGTTGGGCAATCCATACTGTGATGACCGTATCCGTGGCAGTTAAAGCATTTAAATTCTTTGTTCAAGGGTGGAACTTTTGAAGTCGAATTCCAGGGGATTGTGTTCCGAGAAAAAGACCTTTCTTCTATTCTAGAACTTCCCTTATCCTAAGTTTGACCTTGTTGTCTCTTAGGAGGTAGAAAGTTGGAGTCACCTTCCGGAGCTAGGAATCTTTTGAAGGATGATAGTGCTGGCTTCGGCGGGACCTTGACAACAAAGGCCTTGGCAAAATCCTTTGCCATTTGCACTACTCTCTAGCCATGGAAACTGGCTTGGCATTTTTCACGAGTGTGTCCAAAGGTTTGTTCATTCGCCGAATGAACCTGGCCATCAATTGTCCTCCATCCAGCGGTGGTGGCGAGTATCTGAGGAGGAGAGCGAACACCTGGTGATATTCCTCCGTGGTTCAGCTTCCCTGGGTTAGCTCCAAGAATTCATTCATCTTAGTTTCTAGGAAGCCGAGAGGACAGAATCTCGTCCTTAGGTGCGCTTTGAGATCATTCCATGTTTGGGTGCTTCGATCCAAACGGTTTGTCTCACAGTGGTTCCTCCATGCTACCCTGGCTATTTCTACGATCTTCAGCTTGGCAAGAGCCACTTTACTTTTCTCATTGTATCCAGTGACATCGAAGTATTCTTCCATGGCTTCGATCCACTTTTCTAATGTTTCTCCCAAGTGCTCCCCTTCACCTTTGAAAGATCGAGGCTGAGATCTATGAAGAGCTTTGCGAACATCTAGATCTAGATCTTTCTCATTAAGTTGGGGATTAACATTCCTACCATGACGACCTCGATCCATGATCCTATCAATATGAAAATTCTTGTTAAGTCCCCTTTCTCCAAATTAACCAAGACGCTCAGGTGAAAAGATCACCTTATTTATAATTCGAATCCAACTTTAGATCCAACTACTTCTGGGGTTCCTTTGGTCAACCCTCCCAGAGTCCTGGGATAAAGATCCCTTCTACATGAAGAACATACAGAACTCATTATCAGAAAATAGTTCATTCATTATCTTAACACAATGATGGTCCATATCAGACCAAAAATTCCTTCTGAACATTCCCCATGGGATTTTTGGTTATATAGATTCTCAATTTGTCATTCCTTAATTATGTCCATTGGGTCAAAGGTCAAGCTGCAAACAATCTATCAGCACGATCCACTAATCTCATAGTGATCTGCTGAAAGTCTTAATCATCTTCCCAGGTTAATAAAATCATCACACTGGGATTCTCTCCATTCATTCTCATCATGATTTTATTCAACTTATCTAGTTTCAACCAGAATTCAAAAATCAACATCTTTCAATCAAATCCAAATCAATTCATCAATTCTCAACTAGAATTCTAAATCATATCAACCAACATCTGAAATCATCATCTAGGATAGCTTTTTTGCTTATAACTTTAAGGTCTTAGATTCACTCGTATATATTGTCAGTAGAGAGCTGTAGTTATACCCACGGTATATACGGGTAATCACGATCCTTGGAGCTATAAGGTAAATACCATCATATCTAGGCCTCAAGCAAGTCAGGAAGTCGACACAATTGTGGTACTTCCATCTGAAGACCCAATTCCCAATTTATGAATCTTCATTCTGAATATCAATTTGTATGAATTTCATCACACAATTACAATCTTTTACTGGTAATTCATAAATTTTTGACATTTCTTGCTTCTTGGTTGATCAATTTCAACCAATTTGCTCCTCTGATACCAGCTGAAAGATCCATGCCCCCTCTGCGCATCAAATTTTGGGGCACAGTATAAGTAGCAACTTCTTGCGTCGTAGGGCAGAGCCTCCCACTCGGGGCCTCACCCACCACGAATGTTCGGACAATAGACTGATCCCTCGATTCTTCAAAAATTGAACCCAAAAAACTTCCCTCACCTAGAAGGCATAGGCGATTCCTCTAAGAAAAATTATTCTAATAATCTAGTCAAGAGCCTTAAATTACCCTTTTTCATTCCGACCGAACTCGCAGGTCATATGGCCGGATCAAGGGAGGGACTTGCACTTGGACCATAGAGACCAATGCTTTTTTCCCCGTCAAGAGGCACAACTGTTGATTCTTTTCCATAGAACAAGGATTACCCGCAATTTAATTCACTATAATAACTTAACAAAATTGAATTTTATTTTAGGAATCCATCAGTCCAGCCCATCCAATCCCATTGGTTAACCAACCGCCCAACCATTGTACTGATAGGATCCATTTAGAAATTTGGTTATGTTTTCCCAGGCCCCCTAGCTGGTGCTTCAAGCAAAATTCAAAGGTAGTCACACCACTTACACACCCAATATGAAATTGCCTTTTTCACAGATTTGGTTGTTTGTGAAAAATTCAAAGGTAGTCACACCACTTACACACCCAATATGAAATTGCCTTTTTCACAGATTTTGGCTGTCTTTAAAGCAAAACTAAATTGAGATCATAGTATTTAGATCATAATCCTCCAAAATATCCAGTCCAATTTCCAATCATTTCCTCCTTGGCGTACCTATGGCATCATCGGCAACTAGAATGCTCATCGCCTCCTCAATCAGGGGCCTTTTCAATAGTCCCTAGCCCATAGTACCTAGGAATATAATCACATAAAATCCAAATGGACTCCCCGTTTTGAAGATCAGCTAGATCAATCAACAAGATCCATGTAAAAGAGCCATGAACTCATCCATGTTGAGAAGACCAGCAAGGCCAATCAACTAGATCCATGCCCATGTTCAGAAAACAACTCCAACTCATTTTCTTCCTCGATGCATGCGTGGGTATCTTGGACAACCCAGAGCCCAAGCAGGGTATGGTCAGCACCCTCTAGGCTCCTTTGCAGGTCAGCTAGCGTTTCACTCATAGGCCGCTTCCTTGGTCCCTCATCCACTGTATCGGAAGCGCACCATTTTAATCGAACCGAGGTTAGTCATGACCTCAGTCGGCCTTTCCACGCGACACATCCTTCATTGACTCTCTGTCAGTTGTCATGACCTTTTCACTTAGGTCCTCATGACCTTAATCAACAGGATAGTCAAAATGCTTCCCCAGTATTCTTGACCTTAATCGACAAGATAGTCAAAATGCTTCCCCACCACTGATAGAGCTTCTTCTAAGTTTTCACCAATTACTTGGCTTAGTTAAAGGTAACTTTTTCTCGATTCCATTAAATCTAAGTATCATAGTGTTGTTGAAGCCTTAAAAAGGAAAAATGAATTTTATCAGAACTTTATAATAAAAACTCAGAAAGAGCATTTACGTATTGTGTTTTCATTCCTTAAGCTTCATTAATGAAGACTTTTAATGGATGAATTAGATTTTATAGATGGACGTCCCATGTTTTAATCTAAATTTCCATTAAATCTAATTTTTCGTTCACTTTTTGGATCCTTGATCCTCTCAGGGATTCCAGATTCCTTTTCCAGGGAATTTAGGAATAAATCACTCATACGTTCATTTAACTAAGCATGTTTGTGGTTTTTTTTTTGGGAAGTCCTTTTCCCGTTCAGAAAGTACTTCAAAATTCTATTTTCAAGAATCTAGACGTATACTTTGAATTTCCAAAGGTTAAATGTATTCTATTTTTTTTAAATTAAGCATTAGCCAAGTTTTCTCGCTGAATATTTTCTCATTCTTTCTCAAATTTCTCAAAATAAGATATACTCCGTATTCTTCTTTTTGAATAAAAGATTCATGGGATTTACAAAATCATTTATACCCATATTTCTTCTTTCAGTAAAACACTAATCAACTTATTTAAATGAATCATTTTCATAATTCTCATAAATTGAATGATTCTAGAAAAAAAATGTGCATAACCTTCTTTATTTTTCTATCAATTGGATAATGCTCAAAACTCCTCTTTTTGCATAAAATGTATTATGCATGTAAAAATAGATATAATAAAAATTTCTCTTTTCTCTATTTAATTAACTATGCATAAATTCTATAAAAGTATTTTCCATAAAAATGACAAAAATCATTCTTTTAGCATAGGAATATCTACGCCTAGAATATGATAGGAATTCCTCTTTTTGCAGTATTATAATTATGCATAAAATTAAGATTTATCTTTTTCTAGGAAATTTTGCCATAGCTTACTGAGAATGTTCAATTCTCTATTTTTAAATGAATACTTATAATTGAAATGTGATAGGAACTCCTTTTTTAAACAAAAATTTATTTGATCACCAAGTTGGGGAGGGTAATCTCCAAGTTGGGGAGGGTAATCTCCAAGAGAGGATGGAGAATAAAGAATCTCCAAAGCTCCCAAAAGTAGAGGCAAAATAGAGGGATAATAGAATTACACTAAAATGAAGATAATACTAGCATGAAATTACTCAAGGATGAAAATACAAAGGAATAATGGTCTATTTATAGGTGACACAGGCCACTAACCAAGTCCAACTGGGTTCTAGAGGCTTTCAGCTTCAGTTTGAGACCCTATTTTGACAAGTTCTGGACCAGTTTGGCTCCCTTTTTATCCAGTTTGCGCAGGAGGAGAGAGGAGAGATAAAATATCTTGATTTTTTTGAATTAACATGTCAAGAAATGACGATAAAAAAAGACGCCTACTTGATGGGGCTCTCCCTCCTTACTGAGGTGTCAAAAATTCATCATTTTACTTAAAAATATCCCAATTTTTAACTAATAAATCCAGTACTCAGTCAACTCTTCATCTTATGTGAGAACTTACTCATTTTTGGGCCATTTTCTTTTATTCATTGTATTTTTGTCATCCCAACACTTGGATTAATCCTATTGGCCCTTTGGAACCTTATTTGGACCTTAATTAAAAATTTCTGAAAATGTGGACCCTTAGGCTAAGGTCTCTAATACACACATTCAATTAATTCCTAATGCACATTGGAAAATTCATTTTAAACTTCTGTTTCATGGGAATTCATCTTAGATATTAGAAAAAATTTTGTATCTAGAAATATCTCAATTTTGTATTACCTCTCTCTAGGCCAAAACAAGGGAAAATAATATCTTTTTCCATTTTTTAGGGGGGATGATTATAAGAGATTGAAGAAGAGTTTCTTACACCTTTACATCTCAAAAAGCTGGAGGGAGGAATCTTACATCCTAACCCACTTAAAAAATGCGAGATGTCCTCATCTCGCACAACTGGAGAATAATCTCTTTCATCACTTTCTCCTTCTATCACTTCCAGCTTTACTGCCCTGGAAGTGGACGGTTGGTTTGGGAACTTTTCTCTTTGATTTCCCCAGTTCTTAAACTGAGGTCTTGCATTATTTTGCATTGAAGCTTAGGGTTGGTCATGGGGTCTATCTTTGGGGTCTCCCTGATTTTGTCGGAAAGGACCTTGATTACTCTGGAAGGAAGGAGCTGGAATTTGGAATCTTGGTCCCTGGCTTCCTTGTCTTGGGAGCCTTGATCCAAAAGGAGTTGGGCAATCCATACTGTGATGACCGTATCGTTGGCAGTTAAAGCATTTAACTTCTTTGTTCAAGGGTGGAACTTCTGAAGTCGAATTCCAGGGGATTGTGTTCCTCCAAGAAAAAGACCTTTCTTCTATTCTAGAACTTCCCGTATCCTAAGTTTGACCTTGTTGTCTCTTTGGAGGTGGAAAGTTGGAGTCACCTTCCGGAGCTAGGAATCTTTTGAAGGATGATGGTGTTGGCTTCAGCGGGACCTTGACAACAAAGGCCTTGGCAAAATCCTTTGCCATTCGCACTGCTCTTCAGCCATGGAAATTGGCTTGGCATTTTTCATGAGGGTTTTCAAAGGTTCGTTCATTCCCCGAATGAACCTGGCCATTCTCCATCCAGCAGTGGCGAGTATTTGAGAAGGAGAGCGAACGCCTGGTGACATTCCTCTGTGGTTCAGAATTCATTCATCTTAGTTTCCAGGAAGCCGGGAGGACAAGATCTCATCCTTAGGTAAGCTTTGAGATCATTCCATGTTTGGGTGCTCCGCTCCAAATGATTTGTCTCACAGTGGTTCCTCCATGCTACCCTGGCTGTTTTTACGATCTTCAGCTTGGCAAGAGCCATTTTACTTTTCTCATTGTATCCAGTGACATCGAAGTATTCTTCCATGGCTTCAATCCACTTCTCTACTGTTTCTCCCAAGTGCTCCCCTTCACCTTTGAAAGATCTAGAGGCTAAGTGAAGAGCTTTGCAAACATCTGGATCGAGCTCTTTCTCATCGAGTTCGGGGTTAACATTCTTACCATGACGACCTCGATCCATGATCCTATCAATATGAAAATTCTTGTTAAGTCCCTTTTTCTTCCAAATTAACCAAGACCCTCAGGTGAAAAGATCACCTTATTTATAATTCGAATCCAACTTTAGATCCAACTGATTCTGGGGATCCTTTTGGTCAACCCTCACAGAATCCTGGGATAAAGATCCCTTTTACAAGAAGAACATACAGAACTTATCAAAAAATAGCTCATTCATATTCTTAACACAATAATGGTCCATCAGACTAGAAATTCCTTCTGAACATTCCCCATGGGATTTTTATTCTAAAATAACCATTTCTCATTTCTAAAAATGTTAGCATAACCTTCTTTCAATTTAAAATGATTTAATATGATTTTTTTAAATCATAAACTACCATAAAGAAATTAATCATCATTTTTAGCTAGATTAAAATCATAAAAATATCCAATCTCTTTCTCTAGCTTGTCAAGCCTAGAGTTTAGATTAAGATAAAGAGATTATCATTGAGAATCATCCTTCTACCAAGGATCTAACCATAAAGATGATTAATCTTTCCAAAAGAGAGATTTATTAATAAAAATACTATAATTAAGCATAAAAATTAGCATTAATCTAATTAAACATTATGAATCATTGGAGAGCTTTATTTCAAGAGAAAACCATTCAATTGAAATCTTCTCAAGCATTAAAGGGGTTGAGAAGAAGAAAATCATTGAGAAGAATAGAAAAAACCATTAAATTAGGGTTTACCTTTGATTTTGGCTTGATTCTTTGGATAGAAGTGAAGCCCACAAAGCAAGGGTTGGCCACCAAGTTGGGGAGGGTAATCTCCAAGAGAGGATGGAGAATAGAGAACCTCCAAAGCTCCCAAAAGTAGAGGCAAAATAGAGGGATAATAGAATTACACTAAAATGAAGATAATACTGGCATGTAATTCAAAGATGAAAATACAAAGGAATAAGGGCCTATTTATAGGTGAGGGAGGCCACTAACCAAGTCCAACTGGGTTCTAGAGACTTCCAGCTTTAGTTTGACCCAATTTGGATAAGTTTTGGACCAGTTTGGCTCCCCTTTTAATCCAGTTTGCAGGAGGAGAGAGGAGAGTTGAAGTATCTTGATTTTTTTGAATTAAAAATATCAAGCAATGATGATAAAAAAGGCACCTACTTGATGGGGCTCTCCCTCCTTATTGAGGTGTCAAAATTTCATCATTTTACTTAAAATATCCTAATTTTGAACTAATAAACCTAGTACTAAGTCAACTCTTCATCTTATGTGAGCATTTACTCATTTTTGGGCCATTTTCTTTTATTCAACACTTGGATTAATCCTATTGGCCCTTCGGAACCTTATTTGGACCTTAATTATTTTTTTTTGAAAATGTGGACCCTTAGGCTAAGGTCTCTAATACACATATTCAATTAATTCCTAATGCACATTAGAAAATTCATTTTGAACTTCTGTTTCAGGGGAATTCATCTTAGATATTAGAAAAAATTTTGTATCCAGAAATATCTAGATTTTGAATTACCTCTCTGTAGAATATTTCCTCTCTCTAGGCCAAAACAAGGGAAAACAATATCTTTTTCCATTTCTGAGGAAGGGATGATTATAAGAGACTGAAGGGGAGGTTCTTACACCTTTACATCTCAAAAAGTTGGAGGGAGGAATCTTATAAATTGAAGAGATGCATAGGCACATGCATTGCTTGCACTTTCTGTGAAGTGAAGCATTATTCCTCATATGCTTGCACTTGCTGCATTATACTAGGTGTGCAATGAAGCACGTGTTGCATATCTGCACAAATAGTTGGAGTCTAAGCACATGAATGAGGGAGACTCAATGGATAGCTTCTTGACCAAGATCAAAGATTTTAAGGAGCAGCTCGCTAGTGCGGATGCGATATATCCTGATAGTACATTGGTGCCCACAGCTCTCAATGCATTGCCGTATTCTTATCAGATTTTTGCCTCTACCCTTAGACTCATGATGAAGAGAAATCCAAATGCCCTTACATTTGATGAGCTGGTTTTAGTACTCTTGCAAGAAGAGCAGTCTAGGTAAAACAAATCTGTTATGCGAGTTGGTGACCAAGCTTTTGTTGCCAGCCAGAAAGGCAAAGGTAAATCTTCTTCACATGGTCGCTATAAGCCAAAATAAGAATCCTCAGGTAAGGATGCAGTGAAAGAAGGTGATAAGCCTAAAAATAAGAGCAAGTGTCACTATTGCAGGAAACCAAGGCAAGAAAAAGCTAGAGAAGGAGAAAAAGAAAGAATCGGTCATGGTTGTGGCTAATGCATCTACACCAAGTGCAGAGAAGAAGGAATTTGCAAGTTTTTCTCAAGATGATTGGGCATGGACTGTACATTGCAGTTATGACCCTTCTGTTCATGAGATGTATGCATGTCATTGGTAGAATCGGATGCTTGGTACTTTGACAGTGGTGCTAGTAAGCACATTACTTCACAAAAAAATTTGTTCTCATCTCTGGAATCTATGTTAGAGTTGTGCTCACTACTGCAAATGGGGGCACATTTAGTCTTTTGAAAGTTTTATATGTGTCAGGCACATTAAGAAGAACTTGTTGTTAGTTTCAGCCTTAGCCTTGTCAGGCTTGATGGTGAAATTTATAATTCAGGATAGAAATGATGGTTATTCTATCATTACCTCAGGTACCTTGTTTCATGGCCTATACAAGATGCATATATGAATGAAAAAGACATAAGGCATCAATGCACAGTGCCATACACATCTCAGAAAAATGGTGTAGCTGAGAGGAAGAACAAGTCTCTCATGGAGATGGCACGATGTATGGTGAAAGCCCAAGATTACCTCATGGTTTTTGGTTAGAGGCAACTATGTACGCAAACTATATGTTGAACAAATGCCCTGCCAAGGCCTTACAGTCTAAAACTCCTTATAAAGCTTGGCATGGCAAGAAGCCTTCTCTATGGCTCATTTGCTTGTTTTTTGTTATCTTGCTTATGCTCTTGTGCCTGAGGAACAATGCAGTAAGCTTGATGTGATAAGGCAGTTAAATGCATATTTGTGGGATACAGCTCAAAACGCAAGGGGTATAGACTCTATCATCCAGCCTCAAAGTGGATTTTGGTAAGTAGAGATGTTGTTTTGGTCAAAAACTTAGTTCAGCCCATGCTTTCATGCAAAAAACAATAGAATGTATGCTTACAAGACATGTTTGATTCCCTCCTACCTTTGTTTAATGGAGGGCAGCCATATGTAGAGCAATTGAATGCTCAACCAAGTGCTGAAATTCAGCCTTTGTAGGTGCAAAATCAGCCTAAAAATCCTCCTTTTGATGAGGCAATTATTGAGGATATAGTGGATGAGAAGAGAGCAGTCATAGAAGAATCTAGGTGTATGCCAAAATGGCTTGTGTAGACATTGTGAGGGATAGCAAGTTGGAAGCTCCTTTACCTAGCATAACTCATGTGGTTCTCATCATGTAGATTATTCTCATTTGGATCATGCTCTCATTTCTACTTTAGAAGAAATGAGGAGAGAGCAACCATAGAAGAATCTAGGCGTATGCCAAAATGGCTTGTGTAGACATTAAGGGATAGCAAGTTGGAAGCTCCTTTACCTAGCATTCTCATCATGCAGATTATTCTCATCTGGATCATGCTCTCATTTGTACTTTATGTAATGAAGAGGAACACTTTTCCTCTAAGGAAGCACAGGATGATGATCATTGGATGCATGCTATGCAGGATGAGTATAACTCTATACTCAAGAATGACACCTCCTATTTGATAGATCTACCTCATGGCAAGAAGGCCATTGGTACTAAGTGGGTTTACAAGTTAAAATGCAAAGTAGATGGTACCATTGATCGCTACAAGGCTAGACTTGTTACAAAGGGGTATGCCCAGCAAAAAGGCATTGATTATGATGAGACCTTTGCACCCACAGCTCATATGCCACCACTAGGTGTCTCATTGCTTTAGCAGCACATCATGGGTGGAATGTACATCAATTGGACATTAAGACTGTATTCTTGAATGGTGAATTACATGAGGAGGTGTATGTATCGCAGCCTCCTGGTTTTGCTGTGAAAGGAGAAGAGTCTAAAGTATGCAAGTTGAAAAAGGCTCTTTATGGCCTTAAGCAGGCTCCTAGAGCATGGTATGAGAAGATTCATGCATACTTGGTTGCAAATGATTTTTGTAATAGTAGTCCAATAGAGAGTACCCTCTATGTTAAGAGGAGTAAGGACATATTTTTGGTCATCGTTCTATACGTTGATGACATGATACTCACAGGACCCGATATAGATTAGATTTCAGCCTTTAAGGCTAATTTGCAATCATCATTTGAGTTGTCAGATTTGGGGCCCTTGCATTACTATTTGGGGTTTCAATTTATGCAGTGCAATGATGGCATTGTTATGCTACAGTCTAAATATATACATAAGCTATTGAAGAGGTTTAATCTTGAAGACTGTAAACCTATGGCTACACCTATGGAGACAGGTACTCGACTTAGTCTTCAAGATGTAGGAGACTCTTTTGATGCTAGTTTGTATCAGCAAGTTGTTGGATCCCTTCTTTATGTGTGCAACACGAGGCCAGATATATAGTATGCGGTCTCACAATTGAGCAGATTTATGCATAGCCTAGGTATGAAGCATTGGCAGGTTGTCATTATTTACAGGGCACTCATTATTTACAGGGCACTCATTATTTTGGATTATTTTATCCAAAGGGGCATGAGTCACAGCTGCATGCTTTCAGTGATTCAGATTGGGCTGGATGTTATGACACACGAGTGTCCACTAGTGGGTTTTGCTTCTGCCTTGGTGATTCATGTATATCATGGCTCAGCAATAAGCAGCCTATAGTGGCCACTTCCAGTTGTGAAGCTAAGTATAGGGTAGTTTTTATAGGTACAGTTAAGTGTGTGTGGCTCAGATGTCTTATGGCTGATTTGGGTGGTGTTGGATAGTCGTCTAGCACTACAATTTTCATTGACAACCAAAGCGCATTAGCAGTTGCAAGGAACCCAGTTTTTCATGCACGCACTAAGCACATTGAGATGCATTACCACTATGTTAGGGAAAGACTCCCTGTAGTAGAGATCAACTTGGTGCCTACACATGACAATGTGGCAAATTTATTCACGAGAAGGCTCTTCCTCATGAAAAGTTTGAAGCTTTTTGTAAAGCTTCGAGCTTACTTCCTTTTCAAAATTGATCGGCCATACCCTTTACATGTTCACATCATCACTCCAGGGGGGATTTGTAATATGGTATGATGTGTGTGAACACACTTAGGACCACCGGGGAGGTTTTTTTCCCCGTGCAAGGTAATAGTGATGCTGACATACATGATATCAAGAGGCTTTTGAAGCAAAAGTGTGAGATAAAGGATTTGGGTGAGCTATTGTATTTCTTGGGTATAGAGGTGGTGAGATTACCTCATGGCATTTTGTTATTGCAGAGGCAATTTGGCTTAGACATGTTGTCCAAGTATGGTATGATAGGATGTAAGCCTATTTCAGTGCCATTAGAGTAGAGCAGAAAGCTTTCCATAGATATAGGTGAGCTTTTGGAGGGCCCCACTACGTACAAGCATATAGTGAGTAGCTTGATCTACATGACCATTACTGGGCCATACTTGAGCTGTGCTATTGGACTTTTGGAGGACCCCACTACATACATGCGTATAGTGGGTAGCTTGATCTACATGACCATTACTAGGCCATACTTGAGATGTGTTGTTGGACTTGTGAATCAGTTTATGCAAGCCCCTAGGAGTTTATGCAAGCCCCTAGGAAGCCACACTTAGATGTGGCTAGATAGATTCTCAAATAAAGTCCACAATTAATTATGGACTTTTCTATGAGGCTGGTACAAAGATATAGCGACATGGGTACACAGATGTTAATTAGGCTGACAGTGTCTCAGATAGGAGATTTACAGTGGTTTTATGTTTTCATTTGAAGTGCTATTGTGAGTTGGATCAGTAAGAAGTAGCTATAATAGCTACCTTATCGAGTACAGAGGCAGAGTACAAGGGTGCTGTAATGGCAACTTATGAGGTAGCTTGGCTTCAAAAGCTACTTGGTAGTATGGGTGAGCCCGTGTGGATAGGACAGTTGTCATTTATTGCGACAACATGAGTAGCATACAGTTGGCTAGTAACCTAGTATAACATGCTAGTACGAAGCACATAGAGGTGCATTATCACTTTGTGAGGGAGAAGGTTCTAGCACGTGATGTAGATCTGGTATATGTCACCATAGAGGATCATGTGGCTAACATCTTCACGAAGGCATTGGCCACATAGAAGCTCCATAGGTTTAGGAGCTTACTTGGAGTACATTGTGTGGAGTTGAGCTTGAGGGGAGTGTTGAGATATCGAGCTCAATTAGTACTACGGACATTGATAACCCACCTTGATAATAGCTTCCACACTTATACCACTGGCATGGTTGGTGAGATTATGGTTAATATGCTACCAATGGATGAAACACTGTGTGACAACCATATTGGAGTACTAGAGTTATGGCATAGTTATAGTGCTAGCTCATATAGTTAGATTCACACTATGGACCGACCATTGTATGTTATTATAGGAGAGTACTTTCCCTTTATGTATGTACTCTTATCTTTTAGTTATATGGTTGTAGAAAAGAGAAGAAGATAGAAGAAAATTCAGCCATCCATCTCTCTCTTATGTCTTGTACTCTCTTGTGTGTGTGTGGGTGTGTGTGCGTGCGTGCTTGCAAGGAACTCAAAATCTCCCTCTCCCCCCGCATTCTCTTTAGAAAAGGAGTTGAAGGAGACAAGAACCTTAGATTAAAGCAAATTAAAACGTAAGAAATGTGTTGAAAAGAAGAGGTATCTTAAAGACAAGAATGAGCTTCTGTCTTGTGTGTGTGTGTGTGCGTGTGTGTGTGTGTGTTTGCTTGCAAGGAACTCAAAATCTCCCTCTCCCCCGCATTCTCTTTAGAAAAGGAGTTAGAGGAGACAACAACCTTAGATTAAAGCAGATTCAAACGTAAGAAATGTGTTGAAAAGAAGAGGTATCTTAAAGACAAGAATGAGCTTCTCAAAAGGATACATAGACAATAGGTCAAGGCCAGTTTAAATGAGATTAGGGAAGCCTCTAAGAACCTCTAGATAAGGGGGTGAGAAACACAGCTATTGGCAAGAGAATATCCCATTGGAGAGTAGGAGAATAGGATAAGTTGAGCTCTCTTTTCATTTACTTTACCAATTAATATCCCATTGTTGCAAGTATTTGTGTTGAGGAAGAACTATGGTACATGTTTAAGCAATAAACAAATATGGATGAGATCCTAGGAAATGGAGAGGTAGATGTGATGATATGCTATTGTGAAATGGTGAAATGGAAGTAAATGCAATGTAGAGAAAACTAAAGCTATTATGAAATGGTGAAATGAAAGTAAATGCATTGTAGAGAACACTAAAGCTATGGGAGATTGACTCATCTAATGTGACATTGCCTCATTTAAATTTTTAATCATTCCCAAACCAAGTTAAAAGTTTGCGTAAATTTATACCCTCCCTTGTGTGACCATTTACTTCATTTATCTTGGCTACCATCATTGGCGGGGTTTTTGTATAGTAAGCTTAGGCTAGTTCTTATAATTAATCTTGATTCATGTAGGTTTTCAGCCTCATGTGTGATCTACAAGCTTAAACAAAAGGCTTGTTTCTCTTCTTGGTAAAAAAGGTTCCTCACTTTTTCCTTGTGTGAAATAAGTGGATCCTAGCTCTTTTGGGTAAGTGATTAAGCTTGCATACATGGATAAGTGAAAGCTCTTCTATGTTGTTTATCTAGAGGGCTTAATCTTCACTCTTTTATGAGATTAAAGTTTCATCAAAATGGGCTATGGTTAATTAATTACTATAACATGTTTGATTTACATGGACTATGGTTAAGAAGATAATATAATTTAGGTCTCATTTCTTTTCATATGAAGCATATATAACATCTTGTGTTCTTGTTCATTTATATGGCTAAAGCCCTCCCTCTTGTGAGACAAAAGCTCAACAAAGATGAGGGCTACCTCTCCTAAGGATGGTGTTGTTCATTTATATGGCTAGAGCCCTCCCTCTTATGTGAGACAAAAGCTCAAAAAAGATGAGGGCTACCTCTCCTAAGGATGGTGTTGTTCATTTATATGGCTAGAGCCCTCCCTCTTATATGAGACAAAAGCTCAACAAAGATGAGGGTTGCCTCTTACACAGATGGGATTGTTCAAGAGAGTCATTGGTGTGTTGACATGGATTTCTTGTTGATTATAATGTGTTGATTAAAAGGATGGCTTACATTAAACGTACTTAAGAAGATAGAAGTTTTGATATATTCAACTAAATAGCCCTGATCAGCCAAGTCAAATGTGTGAGATAGTTATGCCTAATAGGAGGATCAAAGGGAATATCAATATGAAATAAATAACGAATAATCTTTTCCCATAGCATGGTTAAATATATTTCCCTTGAACTTCTCAACCTATATTTTGGGGTGCATTTGCATTACCCATATCTAATTGTTATAGATAACACTTGCATTGTTCAGACGTGGCTCTCACTCATTAAATAAAATAGGAAATAGAACTAGCACACAAAAAATCTAGTTTGCAGATCGTGGTGGTGAGTTTCATTTTCCAATTGGTGTAGAAGAAAGAAACGTCCCTAGTTAACTATTTCCTAGAATTGCAACTCGATAATAGCGAGAGAGGGAGAGAGAGCTCCATGCATCCCTTTGCCCTCTACTAGGCGCCCCTCCTTTCCAACTATGCCTTCTCCCACTACTCCTAGAGAACTACGTGCTTCACCCCCCTCCTTTCCAACTATGCCTTCTCCCACTACTCCTAGAGAACTACGTGCTTCACCCCCCTCCCACCTCTCTTTTCCTATGTGCCTCCTGCAACCCCCTCCCCCCTTGCACCCTCTTGCATTTCTTCCTCCTTCTTATGACCTCTTCCTCCCACACGGCACCCCTCCTACTCGCACCTCTCCTCCTATTGCACTGCCCCTCCTCTACCTTCTACTGCTCTTGCTCTAGTTTAAGGTGAAAGATCTTTAACTCCACTTTTTTTCTTGTTTATGTCTTCCTACTTTCCCCCTATTCTCTCCCTTTGGCCCTCCTCTTGACCCACTCTTGGCGCTCTGCTTCACCCCTATGTCTCACCCGCTGCCTCTTGCCCCCCCTATAAAATAGGTTTGAGGTTCTCCCACTCTATGTGCCACCTTGCATCTGCACCTATACCTACCCCCCTCCCCCCCTAAATAGAATGTGAGGGAGACAGAGAGCTTGAGTTCCTTGCAAGAAAACACACACACACACACACACAAGAGAGTTCAAGACACAAGAAAGAGATCAGTGGTTGAATTTTATTCTATCTTCTTCTCTAAAACCATAAAACTAAAAGATATGAGTACATACATAAAGGAAAAGTACTCTCCTCTATAATAACATACAATGGTCAGTCCATAGTGTGAACCCAACTATATAAGCTGGTACTATAACTATACCATAACTCTAGTACTCCAAAGTGGCTGTCACATAGCCTGTCATCCCACTATCGACATAACAACCATAATCTCACCAACCATGCCAGTGGTATAAGTGTGGAAGCTATCACCTAGGTGGGCATCAATGTCTGACAACACTAGTTGAGCTCGATATCTCAACACTTCCCCTTAAGCTCAACTCCACACACTGCACTCCAAGTAAGCTCCTAAACTTGTGGAGCTTCTTTGTTCCCAATGACTTTGTGAAGATGTCAGCCACCTGATTCTTTGTGTTCACATATACCAGCTCTACATCACCTGCTAGAACCTTCTCCCTCACAAAGTGAAAATTCACCTCAATGTGCTTTGTTCTAGTATGGTATACTGGGTTACTAGACAATTGTATGCTACTCATGGTGTCACAATAAATGACAACTCCCCTATCCACAGGCTCACCCATATCACCAAGTAGCTCTTAAAACTAAGATACCTCACAAATTACCATAGCAACACCCCTGTACTCTGCCTCTGTACTCTGCAAGGTAAAAACGTTTTGCTTCTTACTACTCCAACTCATAGTAGCACTCCCCAAATGAGAACATAAAACCATTGGTAGATCTCCTGTCTATAACACTGACAACCTAGTCAGCATCTATGTACCCATGTAGCTTTATCTCTATACCATCCTCATAGAAAAGTCCATAATCAATTGTGGACTTTATGTACCTGAGAATCCGTCTAGGGATTCTGCATAAACTGACTCACAAGTCCAACAACATAGCTCAAGTCTGGCCTAGTAATGGTCATGTAGATCAAGCTACCCACTATGCGCTTGTACGTAGTGGGGTCCTCCAAAAGCCCACCTGTATTTGGCGGTTGAAATTTTTTTGTTGTACTCCAATGGCACTGAGATAGGCTTATAGCCTGTCATACCATACTTGGACAACATATCCAAGCCATATTATCTCTGTGAACAAAATGCCATGAGGTGATCTCACCACCTCTATGCCCAAGAAATACCGCAGCTCACCTAAATCCTTTATCTTAAACTTCTACTTCAAAAGACTTCTCACATCATGTATGCCAACATCACTATCACCAGTGATAATCAAGTCATCCACATAGATAACTAATAGCATGATCCCTCTACCTATCTTTTTTACATAAAGTGAAAAATCTACATTGAATATTTGAAATCCAATGGTAACAAGATACTCCATGATCTTATTTGACCATGCTCTGGGTGCCTCCTTCAAGCCATACAAGGTTTTACGTAACCTGCATACAAAATCTGGATATGCATCACTCTCATAACATGGTGGCTATATCATGTATACTTCTTGAAAATCACCATGCAAGAAGGCATTCTCTACATCCATGTGATGTAAAGACCAACCCTTTGCTATAGCCATAGAAATGATAGCTCTCACGGTTACCATTCTTGCAACCACGCTGAATGTCTCCTCATAGTCAATGCCATAAGTCTACACATAGCCCTTAACACAACCAATCTTACCTTATACTTGCTCACTGAACCATCAGGATTATGCTTGACCTTATACACCCACTTACATCCAATTACCTTCTTTTCCTTAGGCAAAGGCACTAACTCCCATATTACATTTGCATCCAATGCTACCATCTCCTCATTCATGGCATCTTCCCATTTCTTATTTCCAAGTGCTTTCCCAAAACAAGTGGGCCCCAACTCCTATATTGTTTTAACCATGTAAGCATAATGATGGGTTGTATATCCATCACATCTCAACCTGTCAATAGGGTACCTGACCCTCGTAGAGTTGTGTACACCTGGATCACTACTAGGTGTCCTCAAAACATCCCTAGTTCTCCTTACACTAGGAGTAACCATAAACAAAATTCCAAGCTCGTCACATTAAGGCTCTACTCAGAGCCTCTAAAGTCACCATCCACATATGAGTGACCTGCTCTAACGGATCAGGCATAAAAGCGTAATCTACCTTTTCCTTCCCTTTGTGTGATACATGTGTACCTATATCTATCCGCTTGGATCCACTTCTAGAGGACCCTCCAAGTCCACTAAGCACTTGTAAACCCTCCAAGCCCATTTAAACAGACACTCACCAAATCATCATTGTACCACTTCCTTCCTTGCTTGTTCTAGTCTCTTGCTTTCCTCCTTAGCTTGACACAAACTGTAGCTCTGATACCATAAAGAGAATGTGGGGGAGAGGGAGAGCTTAAGTTCCTTACAAGCAAACATATACACAAGAGTGTAAGGCACAAGAGAGAGATGGATGGCTAAATTTTATTATATCTTCTTCTCTTCTCTGCAACCATACAACTAAAAGATATGAGTACACACATAAAGGGAAAGTACTCTCTACAATAACATACAATGGTCAGTCCACAATGTAGACTCCAACAATTACACCATTGGCCAAAAATGACCCATCAATAAATGAGTATGTCGATGAAAAAACTTGGGCCAGTTGGGACACATGCCAAAAATGGCACACCACCAAGAGAAGAATGTATTGAGATGAAGCACATGGTGATAGAGAATCACCAAAGAAAACTACCAAATATGTTGAAATATAGGAAATCCAAGTATTAGGAGTGTGGTGGATTTGGTTTTATTTAGCCTAAGGTAGGGTGGAGTGTCTAACATTGTGACACATGGCTCACATGCAAGAGCCTTATGTTTGTATATAGGTGTGCTATCTATGGTTGTATGGTGTGAGAGAGCTCACCACTTAGGTGAGAGTTATCTAGTTTGTTTGGGTGCCACCCATTGTGTCTACTCTCTCTCTCTCCCTCCTCACTCGGTTCATGAGTTTAATTCATGTATGTGTGCAAGAACTTGTGAGCTCTAGTTTCTCTCATCTCATAATTTTAACATGGTGTCAGAGGGACCTTCCTAGAGGCGTGTGTGAGTTATGGCGAATGCCCACATGAGAGTGAGGATCACCTAGTGGAATATAGGCTAATTTGGTTGTTGAAATTTACTCCTGGTTATGCTACAAGGAGTGTAGCAGTTTCAAGGTGGAGAATCTCTACATCATCAAGATTTTGAGGAGGAGATCTTCAACAAGTTAATAACGACATCAAAAAATCTTGTTAGCAAGGTTCACTTCCATCACGGTTGCAGATTGGTTGCTTGTATATGTTTGCATAGTAATGTTTTGATGCTCATTGTGTTTGGGCACATGGAAAGGGGACTAATTTGTTGTGTTGCAAGTAATTTGGTGATTAGATGCTCAAGAGATTAAGTAGCTTATTTTGGTTACTTTTATGTGAGTTGCACAAAGAGGCTTGACTGTTAAAACAAGTTTGTGTGAAGAAAGGGTGTGGTTTCTGTCTTACCCAAGAGCAGTGTCAACATCCTTACTGGTTTAAAGCCTTGTGTTTTTTTGAAGGCTTTCAATTAATCTTCTGTTTTGAGGATGGAATACTTTCCAGTAAAGAAAATGTGGTTTCAAGTAAGGAGAGAGGCTATAAAAAGAGGCCTTTGGGGTGGCGAGCTTTCCTTTGTGTGACTGGCGGGCATTTTTGGGCTCTGACGCTGCTAAAGTGATCCGAGCAGGGCCTGTAGTTGTTGAAGGGCATTCAAGAAGGTCTTAAAGAGAGGACTCCTACGGCTATGGAAAAGAATCAATAGCTGTGCCTCTTCACTTCACGGGGAAAAAAGCATTGGTCTCTCTATGGTCCAAGTGCAAGTCCCTCCCTTGATCCGGCCATATGACCTGCAGGTTTGGTCGGAATGAAAAAGGGTAATTTAAGGCTCTTGACTACATTAGAATAATTTTTCCTGGGTGAATCGCCTATGCCTTCTGGGCAAGGGAAATTTTTTCGGGTTTGATTTTCGAAGAATCGAGGGATTAGTCTCTTGTCCGACATTCGCAGGTGAGGCCCCAAGTGGGAGGCTGTGCCCTGCGTAGGAAGTTGCTACTTCTACTGCTATAGCACCCCAGAATTTGACGCGCAGAGGGGGCATGGATCTTTTAGCTGGTATCAGAGGAGCGAATTGGTTGAAATTGATCAACCAAGAAGCAAGAAATGTCAAAAATTTATGAGTTACTAGTATAAAAGATTGTAATTGTGTGATGAAATTCATACAAATTGATATTGAGAATGAAGATTTTTTAATTGGGAATTGGGTCTTCAGATGGAAGTACCACAATTGTGTGGACTCCCTGACTTGCTTGAGGCCTAGATATGATGGTATTTACCTTATAGCTCCAAGGACCGTGATTACCCGTATATACCATGGGTATAATTGCAGCTCTTTATTGACAATATATACGAGTGAATCTAAGACCTTCAAGTTATAAGCAAAAATGCTATCCTAGATGATGATTTTGGATGCTGGTTGATATGATTTTAGAATTATGGTTGAAAATTGATGAATTGATTTGGATTTAATTGAAAGATGATGATTTCTGAATTGTGGTTGAAAGTAGATAAGTTGAATAAAGTCATGATGAGAATGAATGGAGAATCCCAATGATGATTTTAGTAACCTGGAAGACGATTAAGACTTTCAACAGATCACTATGAGATTAGTGGATCGTGCTGACATATTGTTTGCAGTTTGATCTTTGACCCAGTGGACATAATTAAGGAATGACAAATTGAGAATCTGTATAACCAAAAATCCCATGGGGAATGTTCACAAAAGGAATTTTTGGTCTGATGGACCATTATTGTGTTAAGAATATGAATGAACTATTTTTTGATAATGAGTTCTTTACATTCTTCTTGTAGAAGGGATCTTTATCCCAGGATTTTGGTAGGGATGACCAAAAGGAACCCTAGAATCAGTTGGATCTAAAGTTGGATTTGAATTATAAATAAGGTGATCTTTTCACCTGAGCATCTTGGTTAATTTGGAGAAAGGGACTTAACAAGAATTTTCATATTGATAGGATCATGGATCAAGGTTGTCGTGGTAGGAATGTTAACCCCCAACTTGATGAGAAAGAGCTCGATCCAGAAGTTCGCAAAGCTCTTCATAGATCTCAGCCTAGATCTTTCAAAGGTGAAGGGGAGCACTTGGGAGAAATAGTAGAGAAGTGGATCGAAGCATGGAAGAATACTTCGATGTCACTGGATACAATGAGAAAAGTAAAGTGGCTCTTGCCAGGGTGAAGATCGTAGAAACAGCCAGGGTAGCGTGGAGGAACCACTGTGAGACAAATCGTTTGGATCGGAGCACCCAAACATGGAATGATCTCAAAACTTACCTAAGGATGAGATTCTGTCCTCTCGGCTTCCTGGAAACTAAGATGAATGAATTCCTAGAGCTAACCCAGGAAAGCCGAACCATGGAGGAATCGCTCTCCTTCTCAAATACTCGCCACCGCTGGATGGAGAACAACTGATGGCCAGGTTCATTCGGGGAATGATTGAACCTTTGGATACGCTCGTGAAAAATGCTAAGCTAGTTTCCATGGCTGAAGAGCAGTGCGAATGGCGAAGGATTTTGCCAAGGCCTTTGTTGTCAAGGTCCTGCCAAAGCTAGCACTATCATCCTTCAAAAGATTCCTAGCTCAGGAAGGTGACTCCAACTTTCCACCTCCTAAGAGACAACAAGGTCAAACTTAGGATACGAGAAGTTCTAGAATAGAAGAAAGGTCTTTTTCTCGGAACACATTCTCCTGGAATTCAGCTTCAGAAGTTCTACCCGTGAACAAAGAAGTTAAATGCTTTAATTACCAAGGATACGATCATCATAGTATGGATTGCCCAACTCCTTTTGGATCAAGGTTCTCAAGATGAGGAAGCTAGGGACCAAGATTCCAAATTCCAGCTCCTTCCTTCCAGAGCAATCAAGGTCCTTTCCGACAAAATCAGGGAAACCCCAAAGACAGACCGCCTAACCAATCCTCCTCAGCTTCAATGCAAAGTAATGCAAGACCTCAGTCTAAGAATTGGGGAAATCAAAGAGAGAAGTTTCCAAACTAGCCGTCCACTTCCAGGGTAGTAACGCTGGAAGTGATAGAAGAAGAAAGTGATGAAAGAGATTATTCTCCAGTTTGCGAGATGAGGACATCTCGCGTTTTTTAAGTGGGCTAGGAGGTAAGATTTCTTCCTCTAGCTTTTTGAGATGTAAAGATGTAAGAACCTCCCCTTGAGTCTCTTATAATCATCCCCCCCCTCATAAATGGAAAATGATATTTTTTTCCCTTGTTTTGTTCTAGAGAGAGAAAATATTCTAGAGAGAGGTAAATCAAAATTGAGATATTTCTGAATACACAATTTCTCCTAATATCTAAGATGAATTCCCCTGAAACAGAAGTTCAAAATGAATTTTCCAATGTGCATTAGGAATTAATTGAATATGTGTATTAGAGACCTTAGCCTAAGGGTCCACATTTTCAATTTTTTTAAATTAAGGTCCAAATAAGGTTCAAAAGGGCCAATAGGATTAATCCAAGTGTTGGGATGACAAAAATACAATGAATAAAAGAAATTGGCCCAAAAGTGAGTAAATGCTCACATAAGATGAAGAGTTGAGTAAGTACTGGGTTTATTAGTTAAAAATTAGAATATTTTAAGTAAAATGATGCATTTTTGACACCTCAGTAAGGAGGGAGAGCCCCATCAAGTAGGCGCCTTTTTTTATCATCATTTCTTGATATTTTTAATTCAAAAAAATTAAGATATTTTATCTCTCCTCTCTCGTCCTGCAAATCAGATAAAAAAGGGAGCCAAACTGGTCCAAAACTTGTCCAAATAGGGTCAAACTGAAGCTGGAAGCCTCTAGAACCCACTTGGACTTGGTTAGTGGCCTCCCTCACCTATAAATACACCCTTATTCCTTTGTATTTTCATCCTTGAGTAATTACATGCCAGTATTATCTTCATTTTAGTGTAATTCTAGTATCCCTCTATTTTGCCTCTACTTTTGGGAGCTTTGGAGCTTCTCTATTCTCCATCCTCTCTTGGATATTACCCTCCCCAACTTGGTGGCCAACCCTTGCTTTGTGGGCTTCACTTATATCCAAAGAATCAAGCCAAAATCAAAGGTAAACCCTAATTTAATGGTTTTTTCTATTCTTCTCAATGATTTTCTTCCTCTCAACCCCTCTAATGCTTGAGAAGCTTTCAATTGAATGGTTTTTTCTTGAAATCAAGCTCTCCAATGATTCATAGTGTTTAATTAGATTAATGCTAATTTTTATGCTTAATTATAGTATTTTTGTTAATAAATCTCTCTTTTGGAAAAATTAATCAGCTTTATGGTTAGATCCTTGGTAGAAGGATGATTCTCAATGATAATCTCTTTAACTTAATCTAAACTCTAGGCTTGACAAGCTAGAGAAATAGATTGGATATTTTTATGTTTTTAATCTAGCTAAAAATGATGATTAATTTCTTTATGGTAATTTATGATTAAGAAAAATCATATTAACTCATTTTAAATTGAAAGAGGGTTATGCTAGCATTTTTAGAAATGAGGAATGGTTATTTTAGAATAATCAAAAGATTTAATCATAATTATTCTTATAATGTATGCATAAATACATTTTAGTTTTAAAAAAGGAGTTCCTATCACATTTTTAGAAATGAGGAATGGTTATTTTAGAATAATAAAAAGATTTAATCATAGTTATGCTTATAATGTATCACATAAATAAATTTTAGTTTAAAAAAGGAGTTTCTATCATATTTAAATTACAACTATTCATTTTAAAATAGAGAATTGAACATTCTCAGTAATTGTAGCGAAGCTATGGCAAAATTTTCTAGAAAACGATAAATCTTATTTTTATGCATAATTAAAATAATGTAAAAAGAGGAACTCCTATCATATTCTAGGCGTAGATATTCCTATGCTAAAAGGATGATTTTTGTCATTTTTATGGAAAATACTTTTATAGAATTTATGCATAGTTAATTAAATAGAGAAAAGAGAAATTTTTGTTATATCTATTTTTACATGCATAATACATTTTATGCAAAAAGAGGAGTTTTGAGCATTATCCAATTGACAGAAAAATAAAGAAGGTTATGCACATCTTTTTTCTAGAATCATTCAATTTATGAGAATTATGGAAATGATTCATTTAAATAATTTGATTAGTGTTTATATTGAAAGAAGAATTATGGGTTTAAATGATTTTGTAAATCCCATGAATCTTTTATTCAAAAAGAAGAATATGGAGTATATCTTATTTTGAGAAATTTGAGAAAGAATGAGGAAATATTCATCGAGAAAACTTGGCTAATTCTTAATAAAAAAAAAGAATTTAGAATACATTTAACCTTTGGAAATTCGAAGTATACGTCTAGATTCTTGGAAAATAGAATTTTGAAGTACTTTCTGAACGGGAAAAGGACTTCCCAAAAAAAGACCAAAAACATGCTTAGTTGAATGAACGTATGACTGATTTATTCCTAGATTCCTTGGAAAAGGAATCTGGAATCCCTGAGAGGATCAAGGATCCAAAAAGTGAACGAAAATTTAGATTTAATGGAAATTTAGATTAAAACATGGGACGTCCAGCTATAAAATCTAATTCATCGATTAAAAGTCTTCATTAATGAAGCTTAAGGAATGAAACCACAATACATAAATGCTCTTTCTGAGTTTTTATTTATAAAGTTTTGATAAAATTTCTTTTTTCTTTTTCCTTTTTAAGGCTTCAACAACACTATGATACTTAGATTTAATGGAATCGAGAAAAAGTTACTTTAACTAAGCCAAGTAATTGGCAAAAACTTAGAAGAAGCTCTATCAGTATATCAAAAGTGGAGTAACTATTTTTTCAACTTGAATGAATGGATGTAAATGGATGTGATATGTGTGAATGGATGAGAATGGATGTGATATGTGTGAATGGATGTGAATGGATGTGATATAATGTGAATGGATGTAAATGGATGTGATATAATGTGAATGGATATAGATGGATGTGATATAATGTGAGTGGATGTGAGTGGATGTGATATAATGTGAGTGGATGTGAATGGATGAGAATAGATGTGAGTGGATGTGAATGGATGAGAATGGATGTGAATGGATGTGGAATGTGTGATGAGAAATGATGTGGAACGATGTGGAAAGATGGGAGTTGTTGGAAACTGTATTTGTATATGAAACCTGTTTTTTTAAAAAGACTGTTTTATGAGAGTGTTGGGGAAGCATTTTGACTATCTTGTTGATTAAGGTCATGAGGACCTAAGTAACAACTGACGGAGAGTCAATGAAAGACGTCTCACATGGCAAGGTCGGCCGAGGTCTTGACCAGCCTCGGTTTGATTAAAATGGTGAGCTTCCGGTACAGTGGATGAGGGACCAAGGAAGCGGCCTATGAGTGAAGCGCTAGGTGACCTACAAAGAAGCCTAGAGGGTGCTGACCATATACGGTGCTCAGGCTCTGGGTTGCCGAAGATACCCACGCGTGCATCGGGGAAGAAAATGAGTTGGAGTTGTTTTTTGAACACGAGCATGGATCTAGTTGATTGACCTTGCTGGTCTTCAACACGGATGAGTTCATGGCTCTTTTACATGGATCTTGTTGATTGATCTAGATGATCTTCAAAACGAAGAGTCCATCTAGATTTTATGTCATTATATTCCTAGGTACTATAGGCTAGGGACTATTGAAAAGGCCCTTGATTGAGCAGGCGGTGAGCATTCTAGTTGCCGATGATGCCATAGGTACGCCAAGGAGGAAATGATTGGAAATTGGATTGGATATTTTGGAGGATTATGATCTAAATACTATGATCTCTTGTCCGGACATTCATGGGTGAGGCCCCAAGTGGAAGGCTCTGCCTTGCGCAAGAAGTTGCTACTTCCACTGCTGCTGCTAGCACCCCGGAATTTGACACGCAGAGGGGGCATGGATATTTCAGCTGGTATCAGAGAAGCGAATTGGTTGAAATTGATTAACCAAGAAGCAAGAAATGTCAAAAATTTATGAGTTACCAGTAGAAGATTGTAATTGTGTGATGAAATTCATATAAATTGATATTTAGAATGAAGATTCATAAATTGGGAATTGGGTCTTCAGATGGAAGTACCACAATTGTGTGGCTTGATATTTAGAATGAAGATTCATAAATTGGGAATTGGGTCTTCAGATGGAAGTACCACAATTGTGTGGCTTGCTTGAGGCCTAGATATGATGGTATTTACCTTATAGCTCCAAGGACCGTGATTACCCGTATATACCGTAGGTATAACTGCAGCTCTTTACTACTGACAATATATACGAGTGAATTTAAGACCTTAAAGTTATAAGCAAAAATGCTATCCTAGATGATGATTTCGGATGCTGGTTGAATTGATTTTAGAATTCTGGTTGAGAATTAATGAATTGATTTGGATTTGATTGAAAGATGATGATTTTTAAATTTTGGTTGAAAGTAGATAAATTGAATAAAATCATGATGAGAATGAATGGAGAGAATCCCAGTGATGATTTTAGTAACTTGGGAAGACGATTAAGACTTTCAGCAAATCACTATGAGATTAGTGGATCGTGCTGACATATTGTTTGCAGTTTGATCTTAGACCCAGTGGACATAATTAAGGAATGACAAATTGAGAATCTGTATAACCAAAAATCCCATGGGGAATGTTCAGAAGGAATTTCTGGTCTGATGGACTGGTTCTGGTAATAAGTTCTTTACGTTCTTCTTGTAGAAGGGATGTTTATCCTAGGATTTTGGGAGGATTGACCAAAAGGAACCCCAGAATCAGTTGGATCTAAAGTTGGATTCGAAATATAAATAAGGTGATCTTTTCACCTGAGCGTCTTGGTTAATTTGGAGAAAGGGACTTAACAAGAATTTTCATATTGATAGGATCATGGATTGAGGTTGTCATGGTAGGAATGTTAACCCCCAACTCGATGATGAAGAGCTTGATCCAGATGTTTGCAAAAAGCTCTTCATAGATCTCAGCCTGGATCTTTCAAAGGTGAAGGGGAGCACTTGGGAGAAACAATAGAGAAGTGGATCGAAGCCATGGAAGAATAATTCGATGTCACTGGATACAATGAGAAAAGTAAAGTGGCTCTTGCGAGGCTGAAGATCATAAAAATAGCCAAGGTAGAATGGAGGAACCACTGTGAGACAAACCGTTTTGATCGAAGCACCCAAACATGGAATGATCTCAAAGCTTACCTAAGGAAGAGATTCTGTCCTCTCGGCTTCCTGGAAACTAAGATGAATGAATTCGTGAAGCTAACCTAGGGAAGCCAAACCACGAAGGAATATCACCAGGTGTTCACTCTCCTCCTCAAATACTCACCACACCGCTGGATGGAGAACAGCTGATGGGTGGCCAGGTTCATTCGGGGAATGAACGAACCTTTGGACACCCTCATGAAAAATGCCAAGCCAAGGTTCATGACTGAAGCGTAATGCGAATGGCAAAGAATTTTGCCAAGGCCTTTGTTGTCCCACCATCATCCTTCAAAAAGATTCCTAGCTCCGGAAGGTGACTCCAACTTTCCACCTCCTAAGAGACAACAAGGTCAAACTTAGGATACGAGAAGTTCTAGAATAGAAGAAAGGTCTTTTTTTCGGAACACAAACCCCTGGGATTCGACTTCATAAGTTTCACCCTTGAACAAAGAAGTTAAATGCTTTAACTGCCAAGGATACGATCATCACAGTATGGATTGCCCAACTCCTTTTGGATCAGGTTCCCAAGACAAAGAAGCCAGGGACCAAGATTCCAAATTCCAGCTCCTTCCTTCCAGAGCAATCAAGGTCCTTTTCGACAAAATCAGAGAAACCCCAGAAATAGACCCTCTAAACAATCCTCAGCTTCAATGCAAAGTAATGCAAGACCTCAGTCTAAGAATTGGGGAAATCAAAGAGAGAAGTTCCCAAACTAGTCATCCACTTCTAGGGTAGTAACGCTGGAAGTGATAGAAGAAGAAAGTGATGAAAGAGATTATTCTCCAGTTTGCGAGATGAGGACATCTTGTGTTTTTTAAGTGGGTTAGGAGGTAAGATTTCTTCCTCCAGCTTTTTGTGATGTAAAGGTGTAAGAACCTTCCCTTGAGTCTCTTATAATCATCCCCCCTCATAAATGGAAAAAGATATTTTTTCCCTTGCCCTAGAAAGAGAAAATGTTCTAGAGAGAGGTATATCAAAATTGAGATATTTTTGGATACAAAATTTCTCCTAATATCTAAGATGAATTCCCCTGAAATAGAAGTTCAAAATGAATTTTCCAATGTGCATTAGGAATTAAGTGAATATGTGTATTAGAGACCTTAGCCTAAGGGTCCACATTTTTATTTTTTTTTTAAAATTAAGGTTCTTAAGGGCCAATATGATTAATCCAAGTGTTGGGATGAAAAAAAATACAATGAATAAAATAAATTGGTCCAAAAGTGAGTAAATGCTCACATAAGATGAAGAGTTGTCTGAGTACTGGGTTTATTAGTTAAAAATTAGGATATTTTAAGTAAAATGATGCATTTTTGACACCTCAGTAAAAGGAGGGAGAGCCCCATCAAGTAGGTGCCTTTTTTTTATCATCATTCCTTGATATTTTTAATTCAAAAAAATCAAGATATTTTATCTCTCCTCTCTCCTGCAAACTGGATAAAAAAGGGAGCCAAACTGGTCCAAAACTTGTCCAAATAGGGTTAAACTGAAGCTAGAAGCCTCTAGAAACCAGTTGGACTTGGTTAGTGGCCTCCCTCACCTATAAATAGACCCTTATTCCTTTGTATTTTTATCCTTGAGTAATTACATGCCAGTATTATCTTTATTTTAGTGTAATTCTATTATCTCTCTATTTTGCCTCTACTTTTGGGAGCTTTGGAGCTTCTTTATTCTCCATCCTCTCTTGGAGATTACCCTCCCCAACTTGGTGGCCAACCCTTGCTTTGTGAGCTTCACTTCTATCCAAAGAATCAAGCCAAAATCAAAGGTAAACCCTAATTTAATAGTTTTTTCTATTCTTCTCAATGATTTTCTTTTTCTCAACCCCTCTAATGCTTGAGAAGCTTTTAATTGAATGGTTTTCTCTTGAAATCAAGCTCTCCAATGATTCATAATGTTTAATTAGATAAATGCTAATTTTTATGCTTAATTATAGTATTTTTGTTAATAAATCTCTCTTTTGGAAAGATTAATCATCTTTATGGTTAGATCCTTGGTAGAAGGATGATTCTCAATGATAATCTCTTTATCTTAATCTAAACGCTAGGCTTGACAAGCTAGACTAAGAGATTGGATATTTTTATGATTTTAATCTAGCTAAAAATGATGATTAATTTCTTTATGGTAATTTATGATTAAGAAAAATCATATTAACTCATTTTAAATTGAAAGAGGGTTATGCTAACATTTTTAGAAATGAGGAATGGTTACTTTAGAATAATCTAAAGATTTAATCATAATTATGCTTATAATTATGTTATGTATGTATAAATAATATTTTGTTTAAAAAAGGAGTTCCTATCACATTTTAATTACAAGTATTCATTTTAAAATAGAGAATTGAACATTCTCAATAATTGTACTGAAGCTATGGCAAAATTTTCCATAAAAAGATAAATCTTATTTTTATGCATAATTTTAATAATGCAAAAAGAGGAATTCGTATCATATTCTAGGCGTAGATATTACTATGCTAAAAGAATAATTTTTGTCATTTTTATGGAAAATGCTTTTATAGAATTTATGCATAATTAATTAAATAGATAAAAGAGAAATTTTTGTTATATCTATTTTTACATGTATAATAAATTTTATGCAAAAAGAGGAGTTTTGAGCATTATCCAATTGACGAAAAAATAAAGAAGGTTATGCACATTTTTTTTCTAGAATCATTTAATATATGAGAATTATGAAAATGATTCATTTAAATAATTTGATTAGTGTTTATACTGAAAGAAGAAATATGGGTATAAATGATTTTGTAAATCCCATGAATCTTTTATTCAAAAAGAAGAATATTGAGTATATCTTATTTTGAGAAATTTGAGAAAGAAGGAGAAAATATTCATCGAGAAAAATTGGATAATTCTTAATCAGAAAAAAAGAATTTAGAATAAATTTAACATTTGGAAATTCAAAGTATACGTCTAGATTCTTGGAAAATAGAATTCTGAAGTACTTTTTGAACGAGAAAAGGACTTTCCAAAAAAAGACCAGAAACACGCTTAGTTGAATGAATGTATGATTGATTCATTCCTAGATTCCCTGGAAAAGGAATTTGGAATCCCTGAGAGGATCAAGGATCCAAAAAGTCAACAAAAATTTAGATTAAAACATGGGACATCCATCTATAAAATCCAATTCATCGATTAAAAGTCTTCATTAATGAAGCTTAAGGAATGAAAACACAATACGTAAATGCTCTTTCTGAGTTTTTATTATAAAGTTCTGATAAAATTTGTTTTTCCTTTTCAAGCCATCAAGAACACTCTGATACTTAGCTTTAATGGAATCAAGAAAAAGTTACCTTTAACTAAGCCAAGTATTTGGCAGAAACTTAGGAAAAGCTCTATCAATATCGAAAGTAGAGTAACTTCACTTTCAACCTGAATAAATGGATGTAAATGGATGTGATATGATGTGAATGGATGAGAATGGATGTGAATGGATGTGAATGGATGTGATATGATGTGAGTGGATGTGAATGGATGTGATATGATGTGAGTGGATGTGAATGGATGTGAATAGATGTGAATGGATGAGAATGGATGTGAATAGATGTGAATGGATGTAGGATGATGGGAATGGATATGAATGGATATGGATGTGAATGGATGAGAATGGATGTGAATGGATGTAGGACGATGGGAATGGATATGAATGGATGTGGAATGTGCGATGTAAATTAATGTAGAAGAATGTGGAATAATGAGAAATGATGTGGAACGATGTGGATAGATGGGAGTTGTTGGAAACTGTATTTGTATATGAAACCTGTTTTTTTAAAAAGACTATAATGCTGGGGAAGCATTTTGACTATCTTGTCGAATAAGGTCATGATGAGGACCTAAGTGAAAAAGGTTGCAACAACAGCTGATGAAGAGTCAATGAAGGACGTCTCGCGTGGCAAGATCGGCCGAGGTCTTGACCAGCCTCGGTTTGATTAAAATGGTGAGCTTCTAGTACGGTGGATGAGGGACCAAGGAAGTGGCCTATGAGTGAAGCGCTAGGTGACCTGCGAAGGAGTCTAGAGGGTGCTCACCATACGGCGCTCGGGCTTTGGGTCACCGAAGATACCCACGCATACGTCGGGGAAGAAAATGAGTTGGAGTTGTTTTCTGAACACGGGCATGGATCTGGTTGATTGGCCTTGCTGGTCTTCAAAGGATGAGTTCATGGCTCTTTTACATGTGTGTGACAAACTGGCGTTATCCACATCCTATAACAAAAGATTAAGTTAACATATGAGGATCCAAAGTGTAAGCTCCATCCACATCCTATAACAAAAGATTAATTTAGCATATGAGGATCTAAAGTGTAAGTTCCATCCACATCCTATAAGAAAAGATTAAGTTAGCATATGAGGATCTGAAATCTAAGATTTATATTTTAAAAGTAGAAAAAGTAATACTTACCTCTACAAGGTGCTTCCTCCACCAATGGGGGTATCTTGTATGCCACCAACCAACCAAACCAACGTCCATGGCTGGTAAGTTTCCTTTAGCAACTTTTCCATTCATCCACCATGATCTAATGTACATATACTTCAAAAGTGCCTTTTCTTCACTTAATGCATAACGCCACCATTGATGGCAAAGCTGCTTGTGCTAGTCTTGAAAATTCGTGACTAGATATTAAACTATGTAGATATTTAATTTTATCCCAATAAAAAAGACATGATCGCTCAACAACCTTCTAATTTATTTTCTAGTCCATTGTTGTAGACTATTACTACCCTCCTCCAATTAGCTATTGCTTCATCTCAGCCATAAAGCCATAAAAATCTAGTTTGGGAAAGCCTTTGTGCACCACCACAACATTGATCATCTCCTCCTAGAATAAAACTTGTACATCTATGTCTTCTTCTTTTATTTTGTAAGAAGCAATTATCAAAATCTCTTGCAAGTTGCATACCATCATATAACAGCCTATAACAGTTGTAAAGAAAATAAATTTTGGGAGTTTTACAAGAACATAGTGTACCTTAGATCATACACATGCGCAACCATTGTTGTCCATCCTTGCACATGCCTAACATGATCAAAGAAAATCCAAGCCTTTTTCAAATGACCATCTCCTATTTGACGCATGTGGTTCACTAAGTCTAAACCTAATATGGGCCCTGTGGGGCTCACATTTTAAATACATACACCTCTCCAACTCATCTAAAACTTGACTTGAAAAACAACTACCATGTAAGAACTTAAAAGTGCATTGTCTCTTCAAATCTAGAATATTGGACTCTAAACCTTGCATTGTACCATTGATTCTAGAATCACGTACCATCTTTCTAAATCTACAAGAGAAATGGAGAACTTAACAATATATTTAAAGTCATGTTGAGAATCACAATCATGCAATTAAAATGTATATGGAGTTAGAATTACCTTTGACATATTAAACCAAGGGATGCATGTGTTTATTGGAATTTATGGCCCCTCTACATGGCTTTAGTAGTGGACCTTAGTAGATTATTTCTCTAAGGTTTAGTAGCTTGGCTTTAGATTTGGACCTTAGCAGATTATTTCTCTAAGGGTTAGTAGCTCCTTTTTGGATGGTCCTATTTTCAGCTTTTTTTATATGCCTTAGTGGAGAATCTCTACTTCTTGCTCTCTACTCTAGGCAAGTGGGTGCACACTTCTAGGAGATGGGTGCTCAAATCTAGGAGAATGTTAATTGGGATTATGGCTTAACCATTTGGCTAATCCTTTTGTACTCTTGCCTATATAAAGGCACATACTTGATGGAAGAGATACAACACATCTCACATTCTCATCTATATGTTGTCCACGTTTTCATTATGCCTCTCATTAGCTTAATCATGTGATATACTAATCACCTTTGCTTAGCCACTAACATTGTCTTCACCATGAACATCATCACCTTCTTTGAGCCACCATGACTTCCAACATGGTATCAGAGCCATGCTATTTATGATTATGCTATGCTTATCATCTACTCCACTCTCATTAACCTCATCCTCACATACCTTCATCTTGATTAAGTGAATAATTAGCTATTTTTCCATTTTTCCCATTTAGGTCATCTCTCTCTTCCACCCCCTGCCATTGTAGCCACGATTTCTCCTTAGATACACAACCAAATCAAGGACTTCAAGTTTGAGCTTCACAACAGCTCATAGACCCATCCTCTAGCCGGCTCAATCAAGCCGATTCGCGCGCGAAGAAGCCGAAAGAAGACGATTAACAAAACGCATCAATCTGGAGTTTTTCTTCAAATTTGTCATCTTCGGTTTGAATTGGCCCAAGTCCTCCTTGCTGTAGCTACTGTATAGTAAGAGCTACGAGCTCACAACTTTTGAGCTTTTTTGGTCCATTAAAGTAGCCGGGAGAAGCGAATTAAAGCAACGCAAGTTTTTGGGCAAAAACGAAATGGCGGCTTAGTCGCTTCAAATTGGCGTGAATCTACTCGTCTTCGGGGGTGATTGAGGTTGCCAAATCCGTCTGCAATATTATTTTTTCAAAAAAATGCTTGGAGAAATTGCTATAGCACTGGTCTTGCCTCTAATAGCCATTTTGGTCAAAGAGAGATGAAGGTATGCATACTTTGGTCAATCTCATGTTTATGGGCTTCAAACACAACTAGATCTTTTGCTATAAGTACCCCTTGAAGATGTTTTGAAGAAGAATTGTGGAAGGGCTTCAATTAAACACTCCAAGTTACCCTTCTTGTGCACTGCAAATAGTTTTTTACCTCTGCTAATCAAGTGATTATGCTAATCATTGAGGTTATTTTGGACCATTGAGGGTTCAAACCTACCATTGAGGACTTGCTATAGCTTGCCAAAGGTTCATATCTAGAAAGCCCGTTGATTTGCCCCTCCGACGGTGCTCTACAAATTAGGGTATTTTCTGCTCAAAAACCAAAAAATTACATTCACTAATACCTTGATTAGTGCTAATTATCTGAGGTTTTTAGGGCCATTGATGGTTCATATCTCACATTTGAGTGTTGCTAAACCTCTGTAAAGCATTAAATCAGATTTTTCCCTTGATTTGAGTGGTCAATTTGTTAATCCAAAATCGGGTATAAATCTGTATCAGCATTGTTTGGGATAGTGGGATTTCTATACTCATCTCAAAATCCACCTTGCATACACACATATAATCAAGGGAGGATCATTCTAAATACTCAAAATCACAGGATTAAGGAGGAGTTTTGACAAAGGAAGAAGAAGAAAATTTTGCTTCTATTGATTCTGATTGGGCTTTTTGAAGTCTTTTTTGATGTATGTTACCTCTGAGCACCACATGATGTAGCTCATGTAACTTTCTTAGTAGTAGTAGTGGTTACCTCTGAGAACCACATGATGTAGCTCATGTAACATTTTAGACATTTGCCTCCTGGGAGGGCAAATCTTTTTGGTTAGTCCCATAGTTAGTGTTTGGAACATGGGAGGGTATTTTGGTATTCCTTCACACTTCTTGGATGCTCTTGCCTTATTTTCAGGCCATGTTGAGGTCCAGGGAGGGTATTGGAATTTATGGCCCCTCTACATGGCTTTAGTAGTGGACCTTAGTGGATTATTTCTCTAAGGTTTAGTAGCTTGGCTTTAGATTTGGACCTTAGCAGATTATTTCTCTAAGGGTTAGTAGCTCCTTTTTGGATGGTCCTATTTTCAGCTTTTTTTATATGCCTTAGTGGAGAATCTCTACTTCTTGCTCTCTACTCTAGGCAAGTGGGTGCACACTTCTAGGAGATGGGTGCTCAAATCTAGGAGAATGTTAATTGGGATTATGGCTTAATCATTTGGCTAATCCTTTTGTACTCTTGCCTATATAAAGGCACATACTTGATGGAAGAGATACAACACATCTCACATTCTCATCTATATGTTGTCCACGTTTTCATTATGCCTCTCATTAGCTTAATCATGTGATTAATACTAATCTCACATTCTCATCTATATGTTGTCCACGTTTTCATTATGCCTCTCATTAGCTTAATCATGTGATTAATACTAATCACATTTTCTTAGCCACTAATGTTGTCTTCACCCCATGAACATCATCACCTTCTTTGAGCCACCATGAATTCCAACAGTGTTCCAATAATTGTGATAACTCCATGTTGCTAATATTTGATCCATCCCTTATGTGATTTCTAATAACTATATCCAATACTAGTTGTTTTTTGATATCCATTTGAATCTTTCTTGGACCAACTTGTAGTAACCTTCGAAATTGCCTCTTACACAAGTATTCTTATCTTTTGCAATGTTTTCCTTGATGTGCCTCTTTGTACCTCATGCAAATGTTCCCCTTGATGTATCATCAGTCTACTCATATGTAGGTCTTTGGGCATGGAATAGTATAATATACATCAATTTGGTCATTAAACATATAATAGTACACTGTAGTGTTACACATGCTTATGTGTATACAGGTCTATTCTTACACTAGAAGCAAGCCAGAGAGCCATAACCGTCTGATATTAGGCCAAAAGAGGGAAGATTTTTGATGAGCTTTCCTATTATTAAAAAAAATATAAAATCCCAATAAATACTCTTATCAAAATCAAAATTAAACTAGGGTATAAAGCTTACAATCCATGATGTTCTATTTTCGTTCATAGTCATGCTTTCACACAAGGCATAAGTGCACTCAAAGAAACCTCCATAATAACTCTTTCAAACTATTCTAAGAAACTTTACATGACTCTCCATAGGTTTTACCCAACAATGCCCATTGCATGCTTGCTCCATTCCTTGCATTGGTGGGTGAAGACGAAAGATCAAGTACCTTCAGTAACTCAAAAGCCATATTGCCATTGTGGACTATCATCCACTTTTTCAGTAAGTGTGCAGGCTAATATCATTTTGCAAAGAACACGTGCATGAGATTCCATAGATAGTAAGTATTTCACCACAGTCTTATGATAGGATATGTCTATACATGCTTTAGAGAATGTAGGAGATTCTTCTATTCTAAGATCAATAATCAGTAGTTGCCTTGGCATGCTTATTGTATTGTTGCTTGACTCCCCTACTAATGGAACCATAAGATATTCTTTTGTTATATCTTTATCAAAGATTTAATTTATGGTTTTTCTCTAAAAGTTTTTGCTAATTGGATTAGTATAAGATGATCTACACCAACCTCCTTTGGCAAATACCTTTAACCCAAACTCAGTAAATAAAATTTCAGAGATTCAAGGATACAATTCATAGTAGGTAAGACCTATGTTGAAAGAACGGTAGAGGAGGAGGAGACACACACACAGGAGCAAACCCTAATGTATATTGCAAACCCTAACCATAGAGGGAAGCCATGTCCACTCTCACACAAAGCATAATGCACTAATCCATAATCCACACAACACACAATGAGTTGTTTCCACACTCATCTAACCCTAGCTAATGTCCACACACTATGACCAGCTGGACACGCGGTCATTTATGTCTCACACATGTTCCTACCTAATTTGCCAGCACATAGCATAGCTGGCTCACACTGACATCGAGCTTGAATCTCAACAGCCCCTCTCAAGCTCATGATGTACTGCCGATGAAGATGTAGATGAGCTTGGGATATCAAGACTCTCAACACTCCCCCTCAAGCTCATCCCATGTACTCCCAACATAGTCCGGACGTACTCGAACTTCTCCCTGCTAAGTGGCTTCGTGAAGATATCAGCCACCTGCTCATCAGTCTTCACATACTGAAGATCAACTGTACCATCCAGCACCTTCTCTCTGACAAAGTGATAATGGACCTCTATGTGTTTGGTCCGCGCATGAAACACTGGATTCTTTGCCAATTGTATACTGCTCATGTTGTCACAATGAATGACAACTTTCCCATCAAGAGGCTCACATAAATCTGCCAAGAGACTCTTTAACCATATAGCCTCACAAGTAGCAATGGCTGCACCTCTGTACTCAGCCTCTGTACTGGATAAAGCAACTGTAGGTTGCTTTTTGCTACTCCAACTCACCACGGCACTTCCAAGTGTAAAAGCATATCCACTAGTAGATCTCCTGTCATATGCGTTACCTGCCCAATCAGCATCTGTGTAGCCATGTATGTCCAAGCTTTTACCACTCTCATAAAATAGACCATAATGTGCTGTGGTTTTCACATATCTCATGATGCGTCTCACTGCATCCAAATGTGGTTTCCTGGGGCTCTGCATAAACTGGCTAACTAGCCCCACCGCATAACTCAAATCCGGGCGTGTGATAGTCATGTATATGAGACTACCAGCCATCTTCCTGTACATCGATGGATCATCCAATTCCTCGCCATAATCAGCCCGCAACTTCACTTTTTGCTCCAATGGTATACTCATAGGCTTACACCCTGTCATGCCATACTTTGCCAACATATCCAATGCATATTGGCGCTGTACTAACCAAGTACCTGCATGATCTTTTACCACTTCAATTCCAAGGAAGTATCTCAACTCACCAAGATCTTTCATGTCAAATTGCCCACTCAAAGCTTTCTTGACATGCATCACATCTGCACCATGATCACCTGTGATAATCAAGTCATCCACATAGATGACTAGTAAAACAATCCCATGCTGTGTCTTCTTCACATAGAGTGAAGAATCTGCTGTAAAAATCTGAAAACCAAGTGAGATAAGATATCTGCTCATCTTATCACTCCAAGCACGAGGTGCTTGCTTTAGACCATACAATGCCTTTTTCAATCTGCATACGTGAGTGGGATATCTAGGGTGTACATACCCTTCTGGCTGTGCCATGTACACTTCCTCTTGTAGATCTCCATTCAGAAATGCATTCTTGACATCCATCTGCTGGTGCATTTCCCAGCCATTAGCTGCAGCCATAGCAATGACTGCTCTCACTGTGCCCATCTTAGCCACTGGACTAAACGTCTCATCATAATCCAATCCTTGGGTCTGTGCATAACCCTTTGCTACCAATCTTGCTTTATGTCTTTCAATAGAACCATCAGATTTGCACTTCACTTTGTAAACCCATTTACATCCAATAACATTCTTGTCCTTTGGTAATGCAACCAAGTCCCATGTATCATTATGAACCAATGCGTCCATCTCCACATCCATTGCTTTTTCCCATACATGCTCTCCAATAGCCTCTGTATAGCATGTAGGTTCCACATGCTTCACCATAGATGTCATATATGCATAGTGCATAGCAAAGTCTCTATATGTCAATCTGTCAAGAGGATATCTGACTCTCTGGGATCTCCGCAATGCATGCGGGTCACTCTGTACACCTGTAACTCTAGCATGTGGTGGCACATATCTATCCTGCCTAGCACCAGCAGGTGTGCGTAAAACAGGTATGCCAAGCTCCTCATCAAGGCTCTCCGAACTAGATGACTCATAACCTGTGATTCCAATTCCTTCGACCTTCTTCTTGCCTTTATCCATAGCACTACTCCCAGTGCTCACACTCTCATGCCTCAAACGTCCTGACCATGGACATACACTGCTACTCTCAGCTTCTGCTGTTGGCCCAGACATAGTAGTAGAACTAGAACTTGCTTGTGATGGCAAGTTCACAGGCACATCTGCCTCAAGTGACTCAATGACTCCCTCATCTTTTGCTTTGTACCAACTAGCAAGCTCATCAAACACCACATCTCGTGAGATGACTACTTGTCTAGTTTGAGGGTTATAACATTTTTATGCCTTTCGATCTTGTGCATATCCAACAAATACACATTTCTCTACCTTAGGATCCAACTTCCTTCTTCTTTCATCAGGCACATGTACATAAGCTATGCATCCAAAAACTTTAAGATGTCCAATGTCTGGCGTGTAACCTGTGAGCCGCATCTCTGGCGTGCTTCCATGAATGGCTGCTGTAGGTGTTTTGTTCAATATATATACTGCAGTAGCACATGCTTTTGCCCAATAGTAATCTGGCATGCTCTTTTCATTGAGCATTGCCCTTGCCACTTCACATATGACTCTATTCTTTCTCTTAGCCACACCATTCTGTGCTGAGGTGTATACCTGCAAGTCAATTGTCTTCTTATTCTATGCTTCCTCAAGAAATGCTCAAAAGCTTTTGAGGTGTACTCACCACCTCCATCTGTCCTCAGACATTTAATCCAACAGCCATATTGCTTTTTTGCAAAAGCTTTGAAATCCATGAGCTTTTCCAACACTTCACTCTTCTCTCTCAGAAAGTATATCCATGTCATCCTGCTGAAATCATCTATGAATGTAACATAGTATAAACTGCCTTTGATAGATGGGTTTTGTGAAGGACCCCATACATCACTTTGCACGATCTCAAGTGGCCTGTTACTCATATTTCCTTCTCTAGGAAACCTCAACCTTGCCTGCTTCCCAAACTGACAGGCTTCACAAACATGCATATGTCCATCATATTTGAACCTAGGCAATCCACTGACAATGCCTCTTGTTTGCATGTTCTTTAATCTCTGTATATTGACATGTCCAATCCTCTTGTGCCACATATCAATGTCCTGTACCACATTCCTGCTCTTTGAGAACATGGCTGATTTTAGCTCAGGAATTCCAGCATCCAGCTTAAACAATCTACCTTCTTTCTTTCCTTTAGCAACAATGACTCTACATCCATGTTTAAAGTCCTCAACGAAGCATCCATGCTCGTTGAAGCGAACCTGTAATCCCTGTTCCACCATTTGACCAACTGAGGCCAAGATCTTTGTGGTGATAGAAGGCACATACAGCACATCTGACATAGACTTTGTCTGACCATTGTGCATGACCAATGGTACACTTCCAACATGTGTAATGACATGCTGGGTATCATCACCTGTTTCTACATAGCCTTTTACATCCATAGGCTTCATATGCTCAAACCATTCACCATGACATGTCATATGGTTTGATGCTCCTGAGTCCATATACCATGTGTCATCATTCTCAGCACTTGTCGTCATAGAACCCACAACATGCTTCATGGCAAACAAATGATTTGCAGTGCCATCATTGCTGCTTGATGCATAGTTACCACCATGTTGTGCATAGTTTCCACCATAATGACCACCACGTTGTGCTCTTCCCCCTCTCAAATCATTCTGTTTGCGGAAACAATCTCTCGCCATATGACCATATTTGCCACAATAATGGCATTCCACATCTTGCATAGAATTTTGTTGGCCTTGCCAACGTTCTCTACCACGGGGGTTACCATGACCTCTTTGAGGTGCATATCCGCGACCACCTCGAGCACCATATGAAGGCTGAAAATTCTGTTGTGGAGGCTTGTCCTACCATCCACGACCATTACCACCACGTCCACGTGATGCAAATCTCCCCCTGCCTCTAAAGCCTCTCTGCGAGTAGAAAGCCTGATTTCTGCCATCATCATGGCTAGTAGATGCATCCAGAAATGAATCACTGAGCTTGATTTCCTCAACCAACAAGAGTGAAACCAACTCATCGAAGTCAGGTAGACCTGTACTCCTCACTGAGATAGATGTATCAAAGGATTTGTATTCCTTGCCAAGACCACGCAAGGTAATATCCACCAAATCATCATCAGGCATGGGGGCATTTATTGTGGCCAATGCATCTGCAAACTTCTTGATTTCTTGCACATAATCATGTATGCTCCTTTTATTCCTTTTTACATTGTGTATCTGCTGTCGCAATTGAGACTTGCGAGCACTCGTATCTGTGTCAAACATCTTGACCAAAGTATCCCATGCATCTTTGGGATTCTCAGCATCCTGAATGTGTATGAGCATAGCATCAGAAATACATATAGATAAATAATGCAGCACTTTGAATGCTCTCTCTGACCATTGCTTATGAGCAATAAGTTGTTGCTGTGTAGGTTGCCGAGGTAGCTCAGGCTCAGGCTCAGCACGTGTAATGAGATTCCAAAATCCTTTCCCTTTCAAGAAACTCTTTATCCTGTACTTCCATGCCTAGAAGTTCTTCCTATCCAGCTTCTCACCAACAATCTGAACTGGATTATCCGACATATCTGCTCAATGTGCACCTTCCGCACAACTCCAAATCTGTAAATGAGCCTTCCTCAGCTCAACCACACTCCAATGAATGTTCCAGATACTCCAAGATAGCCAACAAACTCCAAATTTGATGTAGAAAATCAACCTGTAATCATCCAAGATGAATTGACTCACTCAGTGCGGGATACCCTGAGTTGACACGCCTTCCAAGGCTCCAAATCACAATGTAATGGTGCAATCAAGTATAGGCAACTTGCATTGACACCTAATGAACCTCAATGTTGAGTATCAACACCATCTGACATGTGTACATATCAATTTTTGAAAACCCCTTTCTCTGTTTTTGGAAAAACCAGAAAAACCAGAAAAACCAGTAGAAAATTTGCTCTAATTCCTTCAATATTTGTCCAAATTGAGAAACTAGGCATTCATTAGCTTAGAATTAGTGTCCATCAACTCCATGTAAGAGGAATTTGTCCAATTGTAAAACACCAAGGATTAATTGCTCAATTAAAATGACCCTGTTTCTCTGCAACCAGTGGACAGCCTGTTTTAATCAGCTCATTCCCAGCTCAATTAAGCATCATTGGCCAAACAAATCACATAGCCCTCTTCTCCAAGGTGTAAAACATCCAATTGCTAAGGAAGTTGTGGAAGATATCAAGGACCAAATGAGAATTTGATCTCCTCGTGGGCAAAAAACCAGAAAACTACTCTGTTTCCTCCTCTCTGGCTACGCCGCCTGCAATTAGGGGATTTGGGAGTTGTTTAAGTGTTAATTGAAGATGGTTATAAGTCCCCAAGACACCTAGGCATGTGTGTGACCCATCAATGCTTTGATTTTTACCAAAAATGTGTTCCAAATGCTTCAATCTTTGACTCCTCTTTCTCTGTTTTGTGTGAGCTCAAAAACCAGAGATTTCCATACATTCATTTGCATCCAAATTGCTCCAAAGTTTGTGCAAGGCTTGCATATGGGTTGCCATTACATCCCTCATTGTCAAATACATATGTCTTTTGCCAGAATCACACGTATTTCCACCATACATCAATGTTCCCAAGCTTTAATGGAAAGCTTCAAAAACCAGAATTTTTCTTTGCTTTGATTTGCTCTATTTTGCTTTGCTTTTGCCTGTATCACCTGCAATCCGCTCAAGGATGTTTAGAAGACCTTACCCGGTAGGCCAAGCTTTCAGATCTGATAGTATTTGGTGTGCTCCAAGCTTCACAGCTCCAATGGCCAGCTTCACAGCTTCTTTTCACAGCTTCTTCTCCCTCTTCACTCACTCACTCATAAACCCTAATAAACAGCACAAGGCTCTGATACCATGTTGAAAGAACGGTAGAGGAGGAGGAGACACACACACAGGAGCAAACCCTAATGTATATTGCAAACCCTAACCATAGAGGGAAGCCATGTCCACTCTCACACAAAGCATAATGCACTAATCCATAATCCACACAACACACAATGAGTTGTGTCCACACTCATCTAACCCTAGCTAATGTCCACACACTATGACCAGCTGGACACGCGGTCATTTATGTCTCACACATGTTCCTACCTAATCTGCCAGCACATAGCATAGCTGGCTCACACTGACATCGAGCTTGAATCTCAACAACCTAGTCCTATCTCGCAGGGGGAGCGTGATCTTCTAAACATCAAATCACCCATAGGGTAATTGATCATAATTTGGGCAACTACTAGTCTTGATTCCTAGAGACAACGCTTTTTTCCTCATCCATGCAAGGCATAGCCACTAACCTAGTCTTCTAGAATAGAATTTCCCGAGAACATATTTATCTAGCGTACGACTTTCACTTAATTTGTTGGAAAGCTACCCGACTAATCAGGTCCACCCGTCCGTAGGATGGTGCCATCGAGGCATTCCATCCTCCCACTTTCCACCCTACTCACGCGTCAATTAGTTTTCTAATTAATCCTACCACACTGTTTGACATAAATAAACATGTTCCTTAATGGCCCTTTTCACAAGGTTTGTTAAAATAGCCTTTTTTCACAGTACAATAATGCCAAAGACAAGATTTATAAAAAAAGTTTATACATGAATCAATTCCATACAAGCCAAACCGGATCTCTTATTCTTTTCCTTTATACTGCCGATGATCTAGAATTCGACCTTCCAACCTCTGCATGCTGGGCAAATCCCTACGGGACCATACACCTTATCGCGTCGGTCGTTGGCGAGGACTCAAGCCGGCCTGTTGCCCTCTCAAGCTCCGTCGCTTGATCCTCCCGTCCAGAGGGATGTCTATGCACTAGGGTGGGCTAATTCACCACACTAGCCTGGTCCCTCAGAACTAGGTAGCATCACAATCACTCGCCTCAATCGGCGAACCTCATTCTCCCAATGGTATGAGGGATACCATGGGCCAACTCCGATCCTTACTAACGTCTCCACTGTCCGGCTATACAAGCACAAGAACGGGGTAGTCTCAAGGCAGGGAGAGTTGTACCTATACCTTAATTTAACCAAGATAACAATCCATTTACTCAACTAAACCATAGGACTAGAATCCATGTTACCTTCTTAAGAAAACAATCCTTTTCACAAAGATTTTAGCATTTCAACTTGAGATTGTGTGATAAGACATTCTTTATTAAGGTATATGCTGTTGTTTAAAAGAATACAAACTTTAACTAGTAAATCAATCAAATAGGTCACTATTAACAATTAATAGAGAAGCCGGGGCCATAACAAAATATATATATACCTTATAGAAATTTATCATTTATCGTTGTCTTTGCTTGTTGTGTTAATAAGAGTTTCAAAACTTGACATATGAGAATAGAGAGTCTTCTAATACCTTCTCTTACGATTGAAATCATCCGATCATCCCCAAGTTTTATGTCCTCTTACTCGTACTCTGACTTTTCTATTGAAATCATCCGCCGATCATCCCCAAGTTTTATGTCCTCTTACTCGTACTCTGACTTTTCTCTCTTTCAAAGGTCTATGGCAAAATAGCCTTCTCTTATAGGGCTACGGTATACTATTCTTTCTTTAAAAGAAAAGCTATGGAGTTTTGGTCTCTTCCTTCGAAAGACCATAGCAATCTAACCTTCTCTTCTAAGATACTAGATAAGAATGAAGGGATATATATATCTCAAGCTCTAGGATTACCTTGAGGCTAGTTGTTGCCTTCTTCTAGTTTTCCCTATGTAGAGACCCTGACAGAATTAGCAAATTGTTTCAGCCATAACTCTCTGATAAGAACTCTGAATATAGTCATATAACCAGTCAAAAGAATCGAAAGCTATGTAGTCTACAAGCTAGTGTGGGTAGAATTGGCAAAAACATCTGTATATAGCTGTAAATGCGCCATCTTTAGAAACGCATTGCTTTTCCACACTTTTAGTATGCATGAACTCTAAATATATAAAAGTACTCTAATTATGACCTCTTATCAAGTAGAGGATGTATTTCATAGTTTGTGATAGTCTTTGTTTAAATAGAACATCCGGGAACCCTAGCCATTATCAAGGTAGAAATCGGCTTGAAACAGCTCATCCTCAGCCTACCATCAGCAAATCAAGTCATTGCATATGCATTGAAGCATACCATTATGATGGCTGTGGATACCAAAAATGGAGAACTACAGAGGGTAATGTACATGCTGTAAGGTTCCTCCCTTCCAAAATAGGGGAAACACTTAAGATAGTCCACTAAGTCTTAACTTGGAGAAAATTTCCTACTCATCGACACCTTGACCATGCAGAGATTCAAGGATACAATTCATAGGTAAGACCTAGTCCTATCCCGCAGCAGGGGGAGCATGGTCTTTTAAAAATCAAATCACCCATAGGGTAATTGATCATAATTTGGGAAACTACTAGTCTTGATTCCTAGAGACCACACTTTTTTCCTCATCCATGAAAGGCACAGCCGCCCCCTGACCTAGTCTTCTAGAATAGAATTGCTCGAGAACCTATTTATCTAGCATAGGACTTTCACTTAATCTGTTGGAAAGCTATCCAACTAATCGGGTCCACCCGTCCGTAGGATGGTGCCGTCAGGGCATTCCATCCTCCCACTTTCCACTCTACTCATGCGTCAATTTGTTTTCTAATTAATCCTACCACACTGTTTGTTAAAACAGCCTTTTTTCACAGTACAATAATGCCAAAGACAAGATTTAAAAAAAAGTTTATACATGAATCAATTCCATACAAGCCAAATTGACTCTCTTATTCTTTTCCTTTATACTGCCGATGATCTAGAATTCAGCCTTCCAGCCTCTACATGTTAGGCAAAACCCTACGGGACCATACACCTCGTGTTGGTCGCTGGGTGGCGAGGACTCAAGCTGGCCTGTCGCCCTCTCGGGCTTTGTCGCTCGATCCTCTCGCCCCTCAGAGGGATGTCTACACACTAGGGTGGGCTAATTCACCGCACTAGCCTGGGCCCTCAGAACTAGACAACCACACAATCTCTCGCCTCAATCGGCGAACCTTATTCTCCCAATGGTATGAGGGATACCTTGGGCCAATCCTGGGCTTTGCTAATGACACCGTTGTAAGATTCCTACTCAGCCTGAATATCAAATAAGCCTCTACTTCAATCCCTTGTAATCATTCTATGTTTCTGAATATAAAAAAATATCATTTTTCCTTGTTTTGCCTAGGGAGATAAAAATTTCTAGAGAGTGGTAAATCAATATTGGGATATTTTTGGATAAATAAATTCTACAAATATAAAAAAAAAGTTTCCCTAAAACAAAAAATCAAAATAGATTTTCGAAGGTGCAATTGGAATTAATTAAAATTGATTCAGAAGACCTTAGCCTAAGGGTCCAGATTTTTGAATTTTTTTGATTATGGTCCAATTAAGGTTCCTATGGACCAATAAGATTAATCTAAGTATTGGGACAAGATAAATCCAAAGAATAAAAGAAAATATCCAAAAATGAGTAAATGCCCACATAAGATGAAGAGTTGACCAAGTACTAGGTTTATTAGTTAAAAATTATGAAGTATTAATAAAAAAATGAGATATTTTGGAGTAATCATTCATTTTTGACACATGTGTGAGGAAAAGGGAGACCTTCAAGGAGGCACCTACTTCACATGCTTTGATGAGTTTAAAACTCAAAAATAATAGGATATTTTTATCTCTCCTCTCTCCTAGATTAAACCAAATAAAAAAGGGAGCCAAACTGGTCCTCTCTCCTCTCTCCTAGATCAAACCAAATCAAAAAGGGAGCCAAATTGGTCCAAAACTTGTCCAAATTCAGCCAAACTGAAGCTGAAAAATTCTAGAACTCAGTTGGACTCAGTTAGTGGCCTCCCTCTCCTATAAATAGACCCTCATTCCTTTGTATTATTATCTGTGAACTAAACTATGCCGGTATTACTCTAAACTAAGCTTAATTTCTATTATCCTCTAAAAACCTCTACAAAATTGAAGACATTGGAGCTTCTCTCTCTCTTCAATCTTCCTTGCTGACTCCTACAACATACCAAACCAATTGATTGGTTGGGGGTCTCTACTATGAGATTAAAGAATCAAGTAAATTAGAAGGTAAAGTGTGGATTATTATCTTTTTCTTATTAAAACTCCAACAAATGCTTCTCTTCTCAACCCCTCTCAAGCTTGAGAGGCTTTAATTTGAATGGCTTTTGATTACTATTGAAGTTCTTTTATGAATTGTAATAAAGAAACACATAAATTTCCACTTATGCTTAATTTTAATAGTTTTTAAGCATTTCTCTCTCTCTCTCCCCCCAAAGAAAGGTCATTCCTATGACCTATTCTCAATCCAAATGAAGCTTCTCATGAAGCATTTCTCTAATCCAAAAATAATTTCTATGCTTGTCTAATTGGGTGGAGGCCAAAATAATGGCTTTTTAATGCTTTTATGATATTTATTTCATAGAGAAATTATGAATCAATCCATAATTGGATAATGATCCAATTAGTGGACATTCTAATCATATCAATAATATTAAACTCCATTCTTTCAATTAAATTGAGAATTATCAGTAATAGCAGAGCAGAGGAGCTATGGTAAAATTTTTGCAAAATAAACACATAAAACATTTTCATTCATAATATGAAAAGAGGACTTCCTACCATATTCTAGGAATTATCATCCTAGATTAATTGAATGATTCTCATTGTAATCATGCAAAAATTGATTTTTATGTTTATGCATAATTAGTAAATTAGGAAAAAGAGGAATTTCTAGTAATTTATTTTTATGTTAAAAGAGTAATCCCCATGACATTGGAAATCCATGTATTCCAATGATTTAGAGAAAAAAAAATAGAATGCTAAAATAATGTATATTTGAGGAAGGTATTGAATCCATGTTCTTGGTTCCCGTCCACAATATGCTCTGAGAATGTCTTCAATTACTTGATTGACTCTCTCAGTTTGGGCATCAGTCTCTCTGGATGATAAGCTGTGCTAAAGCAAAGTTAAGTGCCCAAGGCTTGAAATAAAGACTGCCAGAACTTTGAAGTGAAGTCAGAATCCCGGTCATTTACTATCCTCTTTGGGAGACCATGAAGTTTGAAGACTTCCTTGATGAATATTCGAGCAACATCAGAAACTTTGAAGGTCTTCTTTGTTGGTATAAGGTGAGCTAATTTGGTAAGTAAGTCCGCTACTACCAAAATGGAGTCATATCCTCCTTGTACAGTGGGGAGACTTGTGACAAAATCCAAGGGTTGAAGTTTCCTAGGCATCTTGACCCTTTCAGCTTTGATCCTTTGGCATGAGAGACATTGCTTCAAGTACCGAAGGACATCTTTTTTCAAGCCTGCCCAATGAAAGCTCCTTCTTATGGCATTTAATGTTTTTGCATTAAAGTAGGATCCTTAGGGATACATAGCCTGTGAGATTGAAGTAGAGGCTTCCTTCATGAGTGGAGTATCCCTTGATTAGATTCTTCTCTTTCTCTGAATTTTCCCCTTCTTCTACTAACTTCACCATCCTCTGATAATCTAGATCATGAGATGAGACTTCTTTCACCTTGACCAGTATGGGATCATTTGGCATTAAAATTACACTTAAGAAAGATTTGTGGCTAAGTGCATCTGCTACCACATTATCTTTCCTAGGGAAGAATTTGATGTTGAAGCCATATTCTTGTAGAATTTCAATCCATCTCCTTTGCCGCATGTTGAGGTTAGGCTGGGTGAAGATCCACGTCAGACTTTTGTGGTCAGTCAAGCTCGAATTTCCCCCCAAGAGATAATGTCTCCATAATTTGAGGCAATGAACAACTGCTAAGAGCTCCAAATCATGGGTGGCATAATTTGCTTCAGCTTGCAGCGGGAAGTATAAGCGACTGGTCTTCCTTCTTGGCCTAAGACACCACCAAGTGCTAGACTACTGGCATCAGTAACCACTTCAAATTCCTTGGTGAAATCAAGAAGTTTCAGGACTGGGGCATAAGTAATAATGGCCTTGAGCTGATCAAAACTATTTTGATGGATTGGCAGCAGCCACACTATTTTGCAATCCTTCTTAAGAAGATCTATCAAGGGTGCAGCTATCAAGGCATAATATTTGATAAAAATCCTATACCATCTTGTGATTCCCAAAAATCCGCGAACTTCACGAATTGATTTAGGGGGTAGCCACTCCAGTATATCTTTGACCTTGGTGGGGTCTACTGAGATGCCATCTTCGGAGACAATGAACCCAAGATACTCAATTTGATTAGTAAATAAGATACATTTACTCTTCTTGACATAGAGTTTATGTCTGCGCACCAATTGCAGAACCCTACACACATTCTCCTCATGCCCTTTCATTGACTTGGAGTAGACTAAGATGTCATTAAAAAAAACAAGCACAAATTCATCCAAGTAAGGATGGAATATATCTTGCATTAGGTGGTTGAAGGTTGCAGGAGCATTGGTTAACCCAAATGACATTATAGTAAACTCATAGTGGGGCCATAACGGGTATTGAAGGCTATCTTGGGTATATCTTCTTCCTTGACCCCATGATCTGATAGTAACCAGACCTCAAATCTATTTTTGAGAAAACTTTGGCCCCATGAAGCCTGTCAAGAAGCTTGTCGATGTGCGAGGGATAGGATACATATTCTTGATAGTGACTTGACTTAGCCCTCGATAATCTATGCAGAGGCGGAGAGTTCCGTCCTTCTTCTTTTGGAAAAGAACAGGTGCCCCCCAAGGAGATCTACTGGGGCGTACAAATCCTTGCTCAATGAGTTGGGAAAGTTGCTCTTTAAGTTCAATGGCTTCATGGAGGGACATTTTATAGGGCATTTTTGAGATAGGTTGAGCTCCAAGGATCACCTCGATTTCATGATCGACTTCTCGAGGATGCGGCAGCCCTGTAAGCTCATCAGGAAAGATGTCAGAGAATTCTTGGAGCCAAGAGGGTTCTGTCTCCTTACTAGGTTCAATGGCTTTGTTGAGCTTGACTAAGAAAACTTGGTGACCCTTATGTGCTCCCTTGAGAAAATGTTTTGCCTTGACTACCCTAGATTTAGGTTTACCTATTTTCCCTTGAATGGATACTACTTGGCCATGCTCATTTTCAAAAGTGATACTCCCCTGGTGAATGCCAGCTTTGTTTGCAATTAACCTGTCCATCCCAACGATTCCATCATAAATTCCTAATGGCAAGACTCTAAAGTGGCCATGAGTTTGCTCATTACCTAGCTCAAAATCAAGGTTTCCTATACAGAGTGGCGAGATACTACTTCTTTCCCACTGGCTAACTCTATAATCATTCTTCTAGCTATTTTTTGACCCAAGTTTAATTTTTGTAAACACCTAGGAGAAAGAAATCAATGGGTACTACCACAATCAATCAAAAGTTGGAATGGCTTACCGTGATGAGTGGCTGGGGTTTGGATTATTACACCAAATTGTTGATTCGGACCTTAGTGTTCTACCACCACATGGATTGTGGCACGCTCTTCTTCAGCCATTTCCAAGGTCGACTCTTCACTTATAGTACATGCGATTCTAGCAACTGCTCCTCCGCGGCCTCTGCCATGTCCACCACCTCTTGCACCTTGGTGGATAGGGGTTCCACAGCCTTGATTCCCTCTGCCACCTTATGGAAATGATGTTGCTAGCTTGGGACAGTTGGCCCTAAAGTGTCCCGGCTCATTGCATTCAAAACACAGAGGGCCTTCTCCAAAAGAAGCAGCATATGAGCAGGAAACAAAAGAGTTGCTTTGCCACCCTCTATTGTAGTAAGGGAAATTCTATTGGGGTTTCTTGTAGGGCTGATCTTTAGGATTTGCCTCAGGGTAAGATCTTTTTTGAGGCTTAGATTTGTCAGTCCTCATTTCTTTCACAAGGGGCTTTGCTCGTATGAGAGCATCCTAAACGTGCTTGGCCTCATTACTTCAAGGTGGGAATCTAAGGGTTCATTTAACCCTTGGCAGAAATGAGCCACTTGCTGGCAAGTAGTCATAGCTAGGGCATACTTCCAAAGAGTGATAAATTTGGAATAGTAGTCCTCAAGAGTTAAGCTGCACTGCTTGAGACTAAAAAACTCATTCATCTTTATGGATTCATGGGATGGGGGAAGATGTCTTTCCTTCATGGCCTGCTTAATCTCTTCCCACGTTTGAGAATGCTCGGTGACTCCCTTGTCATGGCACCACTATTTCCACCAGAGTTTAGCATCTCTGGTGAGGTGAAACCATGCAAGCATGGACTGATTTGCTGCTATAGTACCGGCAGTAGAGAAATAATCGTCCATTGCTTCAATCTAGACTTCAACATCCTTCTCAATCTTTGAACCTTCTCCTTTAAAGGAGGGAGGTTGCATTTGCTAGTAGGAGCTTCTTCTCTTGGATATCGATGTAATGTGCATTGGGAAGTGGAGGTTGATCGTCCTGGCCACCATTGTAAAAAAAAATTAGATTACAAGATTCATACTTTACATAACGCCCGCATAAGCTTGTTTTTTAGAGTAAAACATTGAAATCATTTTATTTCCAAATATTTACAAGGACAGGTTTTATAACAAAAACTTAACACTAATATAATTAGTCTTATTTGTCTCATGAAGGGAAATTCCTAAGCTTGACTATGACATAAGGGTAGAGCAGTCCGCATAGGTGAAGTATGGGGGTTTCACTGTAGTTTCTAAGACTCAAAAAACTGATGGTAAGGGTGGTAGACTGTGGATTGGGGTAGGTCCCAACATAGCTACTCAGGTAAGATCTGCATCACTCGGTCATACACCCATCGATCTTGAGGTATGCGAATCCCATCTATAGTCATAGAGGTGTCTGGCCTAGGAGTACACGAACCAAAATAAATGGACCATCTTCGACTTTTCAATCCAACGAATCCGCTTTAGGATGGTGGTAAGGTTCCCAATTCGATCCGCTCGGATCAGAAATATCTCGGCCCGCGACTCCAAAAATATCTACCCCATCCTCTTTCGATACAAGAGAAATAGGGGAGGGACATCTTCTCTAGTATCTGCACCATGGTGTCACGGAACTCAAAATTTGAGGAGTGACTACTAGCAGTCTTGAAGATGCATTGGAAAACTAGAAACTTCGAGTAGGCATCTTCCTCTTACTACAATCATTCAAACATCAATTCAACTTGTTTTTAGTAAGGTATTTTTATTAATTAGCATTATATTAGGTAAAACATACATTGCAAAATAGTCCTTAAATGGCAAGTCCTAGGAGCTAAGATCAGCTCTGATACCAATTGTAAGGTTCCCTCCTTCCAAAATAGGGGAAACACTTAAGATAGTCCACTAAGTCTTAACTTGGAGAAATTTTCCTACTCATCGACACCTTGACCATGCAGAGATTGGATACGATTCATAGGTAAGACCTAGTCCTATCCCGCCAGGGGGGAGCGTGGTCTTCTAAAAATCAAATCACCCATAGGGTAATTGATCATAATTTGGGAAACTACTAGTCTTGATTCCAAGAGAAAACGCTGCACAACCCGTTGGCCTAGTCTTCTAGAATAGAATTTCCTCAGAACATATTTATCTAGCGTAGGTCTTTCACTTAATCTGTTGGAAAGCTACCCGACTAATCGTGTCCACCCGTCCATAGGATGGTGTCGTCCAGGCATTCCATCCTCCCACTTTTCACCCTACTCACGCGTCAATTTGTTTTCTAATTAATCCTACCACATTGTTACATAAATAAACATGTTCCTTAATTAAGGCCCTTTTCACAAGGTTCGTTAAAATAGCCTTTTTTCATAGTACAATAATTCCAAAGACAAGATTTAAAAAAAAGTTTATACATGAATCAATTCCATACAAGCCAAACCGGCTCTCTTATTCTTTTCCTTTATACTGCCGACGATGATCTAGAATTCGGCCTTCCAGCGTCTACATGCTAGGCAAAACCCTACGGGACCATACACCTCGTCGTCGGCCACTGGCGACGAGGACTCAAGCTGGGCCTGTCGCCCTCTCAGGCTCCGTCGCTCGATCCTTCCGCCCCTCAGAGGGATGTCTACGCACTAGGGTGGGCTTATTCACTGCACTAGCCCGGGCCCTTAGAACTAGACATCATCACAATCTCTCGCCTCATTTGGTGAACCTTATTCTCCCAATGGTATGAGGGACTTGGGCCAATCTCGGGCTTTGCTAACGACGCCGCCCGGCTACACAAGCATAGAACGGAGTTAGCGTTGAAGCCAGGAAATACCTGCACTCTTTCTCTTAAAGATAACAATTTCAATACAAACCATTGAATACAGCATTACTTCAAATAATAGCTTCATACATTTTTTTCAAAGGAAAAGATACACATCTTCTTTCTTCATTTATTGACATTAATATTAAAGAAAAACTCTTTTTAAAAGATAACCAAGCTAACCCCATTTCCTTGTGGAGCTTGCAAACAACGGGAGGGTTGGAGCCGCATCATTAGGAGCATCTTCTCCAATCTATTGTTGCGTGCTCCTCCCAAGGTAATATTTTAGCATTTTTGGGATGGGCCATCCTGAATGTCACCTTGTAGTGCTTAATGCTGCGGTCGCAATGCTTCAGTCGAATCTCGATTTTGAGATTGTTTGCTCACTCTATGGGCCAAAAACTGCAACAACGCGCAAACCTCTAAGGTAGAAAACCTCTTGCTAAAGTTCACGCAAAGGGGGGGGAATTTGTGAGATGTCCTTAAGGAAAAGGCAAAAACGTTTTGCTGAGGGGTGAGGGCTGTTGTTATAAGTCTCTTCACAGGGGGGAGAAAGAGCTAAGGACACTCTCTCCTCACAAGGGTGAGGGCTGTTGTTGTAAGTCTCTTCACAGGGGGGAGAAAGAGCTAAGGACACTCTCTCCTCACAACGGTGGGTGGGTTGGTTGGAAATGGGCTTATGTGAGAGTTGGGAGATTAGGGGGGGCTGAGAGGAAGGCTACAAGGGGTGGTTGTAGGTATAGTACAGAGGCGCAGCAGGATGGTACGGGTTGGCGGTACGGCCTTAAGCAGGGTATACTCTACGCAAGAATGCGTACTGGCCATGGAGTACCCCAAGGGTTTATATAGTTGTGGGGTACGAGTGTGGGCGTTGAGCAAAGTATGGTTGAAAGGACGGTGTACCATCAAAGTGTGCCGATCGGTGGTTTGCATGGAAAGGTACGGTGGCGATGCACAAGCAAAGGAGTGGTATGCATGTACCCTTTTGGTCAGAGGTAGCATGGATGTCCACATGGCGATGCGTGTGGACTATACAGTGGATGGTCGACCTTTGGTCCCATGCGCGTCCATTGTACGGGTACCTTGGTGAGTGTGTACGATCCTTTTTGGGGCGAGGTCCGTAAATTTGGGGCATCGCCCTCAATTTGCGTGCCGCGGACCGCCAGGGGGGGTGAAAAAAAATTCAGCGAAAATATCTCGGATGTTCCCTTGGTCGTTGGGGGTGCAGACCGTTCGTCAATCGGATGCCCGGTTGTGTATTTATTAAGGTTTAAAGGTCGTCATTTTAACTAAAAATATCCAAAATTCGCGTATAAGCTTGATCCGGTGTCTGTTTTGGATGCTATAAAATCCTATATTAGGGAAAAATCATGCGGAGATTCCAAATTTGGACTTAAAATTTGAGGATTCTAGGTAGAAATGGCTTGTTTAATAAAATCACTGATTTTTATACCATAAAAACTCATAAATTCATATATTACATGGACATTTTTTTATTATAATGAAGATGGGCATGTTACACATGCAGACCCTAAACGCATAAGAAAACAGTAAACATGAATGCAATGAGCAGAGCAAGTCATTGATCATGCATTGAAGCCTACCATTACAATGGCGGTGGATACCAAAAATGTAGAACTACATATGGTAATCCCTAAATCCACAGAAAAATAGTAAGTACGAATGCGGTGAGCAGAGAAATAACCTAAAAATGGAAAATAGACGATAATTATATTTTTATAGTAGCCCGCTTAGTTACGTACCTCTAAGGTGACCTCCAAAATTAGGGAGGGAGGTTGGAATTATGGGTAAGGAAATCCCACTTTGGGTATGTAAGGTTAGAAAATAAGCATATTACCCATTAGGGTAGAGATATAAATAGAACAAACCGCTAGGGCAGCAATGTTCCGTGAGAATTACTAATGTTAAATTTGTGTGTGTGTGTGTGTGTGTGTGTGAGAGAGAGAGAGAGAGAGAGAGAGAGAGAGAGAGAGAGAGAGAGAGAGCAAGGGAATTAAGGTGTGTGTATGTGAGTGAAGTTTGGGAGAAAGAGAGAAGCTAGAAAAGGGTTCAATTTGTGTTTGTGTGTGTGGGTGAATTTGTGTGTTAAGTTAAAAAGTCCTAAAACACTACCCTAACTAGAGTTCATAAAAAGGTCTCATAAACTTAATTACAAGGGTATTAAAAAAAACAAGACCAATGGTACAATTGGAATCATGAACAATCAAAGGTTACAGCTAAGCCACATTAGAAATATTGAAAGAAGAAAGTTTTTTAAATTGGATAACCCAATTTTGGGTTAATTAATCAGGTACCAACCCTTTAGGGTATCAAAGAAATGTTTTAAGGTAGCTTGCTCATAAGCATAATTAAATAAAATGTGTGTGTGTGTGTGTGTGTGTGTGTGTGTGTGTGCATGTGCATGTGTGACTCACCCTTGACCCGAGTGTAGGCAATCCGAACACATGTGGATCAGTAGGCTACCACTGTGTGGAAAGCCTACTACCCATCCAATATTGTAAGTAATTTGCATACTAAATCCTTATTGATCCTTAGACCAAGGAAAGAGTTAACCTGAATAAACTTAATAATCAAGTTTTGTATATGTTTGGCCACAAAAGCTATCTATATATATATTATAGGGCTTCCATCTACATGCCACATGTCCAATTTTTTTAGATGCTGCATGGAGGTTTTGTGTGCTAGTGCTGCAACTGCCACCCTCAACAATGTTCTTGCACCGGTCGTTGTTGCCGCCCTCTGCACCACCCTCTGCCAGGGTAATCCCACCACCCTCTACAGGCGCCACCCTTTGCCAGAGCCCTCCTCCTTCCTTTGCCCATGCACAAGCCCCCCCCATGCCGATGTGCCTCTGCCCTTCATCAGTTACTTGATTCAAATGTGCCAGAGCCCTCCTCCTTCCTTTGCCCATGCAAACCCCCCCCACGTCGACCTGCCGCCGCCGCCCTCCATCAACAACTGATTTAAAATACTAGTAGTTTGTTGCTAGTGAGCTCTCTCGCTCCTCGACCTTGATCTCTCGCCTGCATGATACCTGGTTTGTTCCTCTCTCTCTCTCTTAGCCCGTGCTGGCTCTACCGTGGTGGTGAGGCTTTTATAATTTTTCTACAGGCTCTGGTTGTAGGACTCACTCTCTCTGCACGCTGGTAAGTTCATGAATTAGCAGCCTGCATGGTTAGACCTCGTGTTAAATTTCCTCTCTCTCTCTCTCTCTCTCTCTCTCTCTCTCATTTGTGAACGAAGGCGGGGTGTGCATGGTCTTTTGGATGCATGCATGTCTTTGTGTGCATGTTTGATTGAGAAAACGGTGCATGCATGTGTGTGTGTGTGTGTGTGTAGGATTCAGAAAACGGTCTGCATGCATGTATGTTTGTATGTGTGTGTGTGTGTAGGATTTAGAAAATGTCTGATTGCATGCATCATAGGAGTGTTGTGTGTGTGTGTGGGTGGAGAGAGGCTCAACAATGTCTAATTGCATGCATCATGCCAACGCAAAAGACCTCGATATTCTGAAACACGTTCCTTGGCCTCTAGCACCTTAATTGGTAAGTTTTCTCTCTCTCTCTCTCTCTCTCTCTCTCTCTCTCTCTCTCTCTCTCTCTCTCTCGGCCTGTGCTGTATAATTCTTTTTCTTTTTCTATAGGATACGGTGGTTAGCCTCCTCGCACTATGCTTCAAGGTTCATGCTGGTCAGCCTCCTTGTGCTCTTCTGGTGGTCACCTGACGTGCTGCTGTTGTTGCTGCTAGTGGTAAGCCTATAGGATACGGTGGTCAGCCTCCTCGCACTATGCTTCAAGGTTCATGCTGGTCAGCCTCCTCGTGCTCTTCGGTGGTCACCTGGCGTGCTGCTGTTGTTGCTGCTAGTGGTAAGTTTCCTCTCCCTCTCTCTTAATGTCTCATTCCTCCTGAGAGAAGGCGACAGCGTGCATGTAAACAGAGAAGGCATGAATATGCTTATGCATAATACATATACATATGTATTATGTTTTATGCTTTACCATAATGCATGATGCTAATACCTTAACCAAATATGGAATGCATAAGTTGTTTGCATATGAACGTGTCTTTTACATGAGAGTAATGCAATGAACATGTCTTTTACATGAGAGTAATGCACACACATGTGCATTATCTTGATACAAGTGCCTACGAAAAGCGCTGAATGATTTGGCAGAAGGGAAGGGGCCTATGTATCTTCATGACCCTCGCAGATCTTACTCCATGCCATTTGCATGTCCATCTTATCATGTCTTGAGCACTTTCTACAATAGTTGCAGTGTCCATCACCAAGGTAAAGCGTTGTGCTCCCGAACGTGGGCTAAAGCACAAAGGGCAGAATCAAGGGTCCATGACAGCGTGATCTAGCCCACTCCACATGCCATCCTCTTTTACCTTAGCTTAGGAAAGCAAACACTCGTACCAGTTGTCCTGTCTCTAAAGTGAACACCTGTACCATTCATTTGCCATGCTTGTGTCCTTCTCCATCTCAAAGAGCTTGCCCGTTCTTTTGTGAAGCGACACCCGTGTCCTTCAGAAAGTGAACTTCCGTGCCATCTGCCCTCTAAGAAGTGTACGCCCGTTTCCTTTGGCCTTAGAAAGTGTACACATGTACCATCCCAAAAGCGTACAGTTATACCATTCCCCAAAAAAAGAAAGAAAAAAAACTTTTCACAGGGGAGTTTTGCATAGTAACTCCACATTTCCATGCACCTAAGCTCGGGTAAATTGGTGTGAATTAATCCTTTTTGATGATGTGAACTCTCTTGAAGCTCCCTCGATCATGAGATCAGACCCATCAGTTAATACAACGTGGAGTCAAACGGTGCTCGTCCTTGACAGCAGAGTGAGAGTAAAGACCATACCAACACGGGATGAGAAACTCATGACCTCGAGACAGGAGAGCCAGAACCTCAGTGCATGGACATACCACCTGTCTAAGAGTAAGCTCCTACCTCTCCCACACATTCATAGAGAAGCCTTGATTCTAGGATCCATAATTTTATCTTGAGAAACACACAGTTGGAAGAACCGCAACCCAAGGCGAGAGGTATGGACCATTCACAAGAAAGTGAGCCCACACCGTCTCTAGATCTTAGAGTGGAAATGGGGCAAAGCGAAAGCCATGAGACCTAGATTGAGCCACCAGTCTGGAGAGTCATGCATGTCTTAGGAGTGGCTAATTCTTACACAGCCCAAAGACCTATACAAAACCTAGGGCCAGGTACATCTTCCCAAAGGAAAATGTGGCAGCAGGAAGGATAAGAGCAAGTGCTGGAAAACCAAAATAGAAGGTGTATGATTGAAGGGGAGAGACAGTGCAAAGGTTCGAGAAGACGGTGAGGTGACAATGGGGAAAACGAGGGTTTTGGGATAATTGGGAGGATAGACAGGAGGAGAAGAGAAGAGGAGGTATGACAAGTGAAGCAGTGAGTGAAGCAACATAAGTATCTATAGTGAAGTAATCTATCTGCAGACAAGAATTCATCTAGCGATAGTTGCGGTTCACTAGGTAATCTCTTTTTGGATGTGTTTCAAGAAGGGTTAGGGTGAGTCTTAACATTTTTTAGGCACCGTTGTCGGGGAGCCATCCCTTGGATTTTTCATCATTTTTTCTCTAATCTATGCATTACCCATTGCCTATTATCTTTATTAATGGTTTTACATGAAAAAGATGTGGATTTGATGGGGTGATTTGTGTGTGATTTGGTGTAGAATAGCTCTCTTTTTTGTTTTTGAAAACAATTCCTTTTGCTTAATTTGTTATTTTTGTTGTTGTTATTGTGGTTTTTCATGTTCTTAGGGCTTGCACGTAGTTTGTATTAGGCTTATTTTGCATCCATTGCATCAAACAATACAATAGAATTTTTAGTGAATGTTAGCTCTCTTTAATGTTAAACGTAGAACTAAGATCATTAATTTTAGTTTAATTGTGTGTTTGTTGTGTTGAAATTGTTTGGATTAGAGTTTTAGCAAGCACTAAGAGTAGCTTAATCTTTCAAAAAATCTCTTAAAACCATAAAAAAATCCTTGAATTTGACTAATTTCTCTTAATGGACTGGTTTTTGTTATTAAGGGTGATTAATCTTGTTCAAAAGGTAAAAACATTAGAAAATGTGTTAATTGGGGTCTAAATTGATCATATGAGTAGTCAAAATTGGTGTTTTTGAGTGTATTGAGAGTATCTAGATGCATCAAAATACCTAATTACATTAATTTTTTATTAATTAAAATTTTTTTAACTCTTTTTGCTTAATTTTACCTTAAAAGAGGAGACCACAATTAAGAGTCTAATTAATCTCTTATTTTAGATTAATTTACACATTTGTTGATGCAAAAAGATTAGCATTCTCTTGCTCCATCCAATGATGTGCTCAATTGTGTGAATTAATTAAGAATTAGTGATTAATCAGAGTCTTTGATTAGTGTAAAAGAGGAAAAGATTAGTGCAAGGATTAATCTTAGATTAATTCTTAATCACTTTTTTACATAACTCATTAAGACTAATGAACATTCAAGGAATAGATGCTCATAAGTTGTCAAATTGTCCATTTTAGGGGTCATTTATGAAGGGTGTAAGGGGTGTCATAAAAAGGTTGACTTTTTTGATTCCCACTTACCTTTTTGGGAAAAATGCCCATCTCTTTGATTTTAAAATAAAAAAATATTTCCCCCAAAAAAGGAAATTCGTATTTCCCACTAGACTCATATTTTTTTTTTTGAAAAATGGTTCACGTCGTGAACCATTTCTGCAAAGTCTAGTTCACGGCATGAACTGATAAGGATTCATGGCATGAGACCCTTCGTTCACGCGACAAAAAAAATGAATTTAATTTTTTTGTGAAGTTTGGTTCACGGCGTTAACCGATAAGGGTTCACAGCATGAAACCCTTCGTTCACGTGAATTAAAAAAAATCAAAATCAAAATTTTTAAAATTCGTGAAGTTTGCTTCATGATGTGAAAGGGAGTCCATCGGCAAAAAAAAAAAGAATTTACTTTTTTTGTGAAGTCCGATTCACGGCGTGAAACCGATAAGGGTTCACGGCGTGAACCGATAAGGGTTCATGGCGTGAGACCCTTCATTCACGATGCGATAAAAAAAACAAATTTAATTTTTTCATGAAGTCCACAGTTTAGTACGGCGTGAACCGATAATAAGGGCTCATGGTGTGAGACCCTTCATTCACGCGAATAAAATTAAAAAAAAAATAAAATCCGTGAAGTCTGCTTCACGACATGAGGGTCCGTCGTCGCAGCGGGCTAAAAAAAAGGAACTCTGAAAAACACCCCTGTTTGGAGGCCCGTATCTCCTGAACCGTATATCTGATGAAGATGCTCTAGGGCTCATCGAAAAGATGACATCAAGATCTTCGAGTTTAGACTTCACCATCCGAAGTCAAAATCGATCATTTTGGCCTCTAACCAGCAGCCTCAAAATTCGACCAGAAAATCGAGGCAAAAAACAACCCAAAAACCACAATCGTAAAAAACACCGTGAAAATGACGACAAACCATATTCGGGCTACTTTTTGAGGGTCTAAACGACAAAATCACGGATGACTCAGGGAAACAAAGTTATAGTACTCCAAAAATACTACAACTCCCTCATATAGAGTTTTTCAAAATTCCTTTTGGAACACCCTAAAAAACGTGCTGCGAAACAGGGAAAAAATTTATGGAAATTTTTTTCGTCTTGAGACAATGATGGAAAATAGGTTTTAGAACCTTCTCTTCTATTTGGGAAGTTACTAGCATACGTTTTTTTAAGAAAATTATCTCTAAGGTCGTTCGCGTGCGTATAGTGCCTAAGCTAATTAGGGGGGCAAACGGGCACCCGTTTGACCCAACGAAGAGAACGCCAAGTCTCTTAAGGCTCTAACGGGTTGTGAGAGAATATAAAAAGCAAAAAAAAAAAATTGCTCATTAAGGAGAATTTAGCACTCCAACATGGCCACGATAGAGGGATTGCTAGGGATCACACAAGGACTGAATCCAATGGCTGACATCTTCGAGCCATTGAGATCTATGCCGCAAATGCACCTCCCAATACCATTGGCTATGCCTATAACAAGCATGTCATCGGGTTTTACACCCCCTACTATCACTTCGATCCCATCGGGCTTTGGTCCCTTACCTAACATTCCCACAAATCCTATAGGTACCAACCCTTTCTTGGATGCCCACACCCTAGACATACTGACTAGTCTAGGAAGGGGGGTAGCCCAAGGACTCAGTGAGTCTCTCCCAACAAAAGCACTCACATATGGCCTCAGTGACTTATACAAAAATACGACTCATACAGAAATACGACCGTATAAATTATGGGCAAATACGACGGAACAACAGGCCCTGTTGAATTCATTCAAATGTTTGAACAGAGATGTGAAGCCTTTGGAAATCCCAACTGTCCCACCAAGGTATATGCGTTGAACCTATGCTTAGAGGGAAAAGCTAGTCGATGGTTTATCACATTGATGCCTGCGATCAAGACCAACTTCAAAACCTTGAAATCAGCCTTTATACATGGCTTTTCCAGATAAGGTGATTGGTGGAGTGCAACAACAAAACTCTATTCAATTGAGCATCAACCAAATGAATCCATTAGACTTTTTATCCTTTGGATAAAAACTCTTGGACTCACGATGTGAGTCATGGGAAAAATTAAACGATATTCAATTAAAGAGATGTTTCATGATAGGCTTGAAGAATAACAGCTTACACAACTTGATCATTGTATCCAATCCGGAAACATTCAATCAATGTTGTAAAGAAGCAATACGTTTAGATGACAACATGCTGGAAGATGATCATGCTACAAGGTGTTTCTCATCTAAACCAAGTGAAGCAATGGCAAAAGAAAGATCAATCTTGAAATTGACATTCCCCAAATTCTATGCAGCCTTGCTTAAAACCTTCCAATTGACATCTCTAAGAGAGGATGAACTCCTTCAAAACCAGACATCCTTAATGCCTCTACAAGTGAGGAACAAAATGCCTTTTGTTGAGTGCAATCACTACGACCATCCCAAACCCCATTGTGCATAAAAGATACCTGTTTTTCTATACTACATATATTGTAAAACCTTTGGCCATGATACTAAAAGTGTACCACTTCATCCACAATTGACTCGAAACCTCCATCTCCCGTGCACTAAATAGAAACAGTCCAAAGGGAAGAAACTGTCCAGGAAGTAGTTAATCGAACACTTCAATGTTTCTATTATCGTGGACCTCACAAGGTGGCCGATTGCATAGTTTGGAATACTTCCATGCCCATAATCACTGACACTTTGCAACCCATGTGTTAACGATGTGGCATTGATCACATGTTCCAAGATTGCCCAAGACGAGTTGCTTCAATGCAACTTGTCTCACAAAATACAACTCTTAAGATCTTAAGTGTACAAAACGGACAATTGTCCACGGTACCATTGAATGTGCTTACACGCTTACAAGCCAAGGCACGAGGAACATTAAAAAAGAAACAATACCTCAATATGGGTGGAAGAACATGCTTTAAACCAGAATCCAAAACAGAAAACAAAACCTTCTAAACTCAAGAAGGACAAGGGACTACAAACTTTCAAACCCAAGGTTGAATTAAAAGACAGGGAAAAGGAGTCTATAGAGGACATAAACCCAAAAGATCCAAAAGCTATGCATGATGCAGAAGCATCCACCTCAAAGACAACCACATAAACCTCAAAACCCATATGTGCGGCACATGGTACAAAAGCCCAAAATAAAATTCGATCTCGCCGCATGGGTAAACATAATGAAAAACTTACGTCGGCCCTCGCCCATTGTACCGGAAGCACACCATTTTTCACCATACCCAGGCTGGTTAAGACCTGGGCATGTTTTTGCCGCGTGAGCTATCCCTTGAACACTCCCCGCCAGCTATTGCAACCGCGAGTTGTAACCTGATTGCACTGAAGGTAATCCAGTAATAGAATCCGTACTGACCCACTTCATCTGGGGGATGTCCAATGGATGTAACTTCCCAGGCATTTTTACTCTTTTAGCTTTGACTTTCTGGCATGTCAGACATTGAGGTACATGATTTAGTACATCATTTTTCAGACCAGGCCAAAAGAAACTTTTCTTTATATAGACATGTAGGTTTTGATGAAATCTGGATGTCCTGCTATAAGGCTGTCATGGGCTTCATTCAGAATTTGATGAAACCTGGATGTCCTGCTACTATAAGGCTATCATGGGCTTCATTCAGAATTTGACCCTTGGTTCCCTCATCATTGGGAATGCATAGCCTGCGATTATAATACATAATGCCATCATCCCAGGCTGTACCCTTGAACTCTGTTCAACTCCTGTGGAGTTTTGCTTTCCTGCATAAGTAGGGTAGCAATAGGGCCAAAGAATCTATCCTGCATGATCTTCTCTCTTGCTTCAATAATCAAAGGATTTGATACTACAGTAATTGCAAGCAAGGAGGCTTTTCTTCTGAGGGCATCTACTACCACATTTTCTTTGCCTGGGCGGTACTTGATTTCAAAATCAAATTGCTGCAGGGTCTGCATCCACTGCGTATGTTGAGATCCTTCTGAGTGAAGATCCACTTTAAGCTCTGATGATCTGCTGTCATCAAAGTGAATCTTTGTCCCAGTAGATAATGTCTCCACAAACTTCAGGGCATATACTACTGAAAGTAGTTCCAGGTCGTGGGACAGCATAATTCCTCTCATGCGTTCTGAGTTTTCGGGATTCATAGGCCACTACATGACCTTCCTGCGCATAAGTGTACCTCCCAGGGCAAAACCACTGGCATCAGTTTACTATCTCAAAGGGTAGAGAGAAATCCGGCAGCTTCAGAATGGGATTGGTTACCAAGGCAGTCTTCAGCTTATCAAAAGCACTCTGGCACCTGGCAGACACCATTGAAACGGAATATTCTTCTTGAGAAGATTAGTCAGGGGGAAGCTACGAGAGCATACTTTGGTATAAAAATTCTATATCAACCAGTCAATCCCAAGAATCCTCTGACTTCTTTCACTGTCTTTGGTTCAGGCCATTCTATGACTGCTTGGACTTTTGTGGAATCTGGAGAAATTCCATCTTTGGTTACCAGAAAGCCCAAGTATTCAACGTGGTCGGCAGAGAAATTGCATTTGCTCTTTTCAGCAAAGAGTTGGTGCTTCCTTAGAATCTCAAGAACTTTTCTGACATGAGCTTCATGGTCAGCTGTATTCTTTGAGTAAATCAGAATATCATCAAAGAAAACAAGAACGAAATCATCCAAGTATTCTCTGAGAATGTCTTGCATTAAGCGATTGAATGTAGCTGGGGCATTTGTCAATCCAAACGGCATGACAGTGAATTCATAATGCCCATACCGAGTATTGATGGCTGTCTTTGGGATATCTTGCTCATTAATCTTGATCTGGTAATACCCTGATTTGAGATCTATCTTTGTGAAGATCGAGGATCCACTTAGCCTGTCTAGAAGCTCATCAATTCTGGGAATAGGATACTTATTCTTAACTATCAGCTGATTTAGACCTCTGTAGTCCACACAGAGTCTAAGCGTTCCATCTTTCTTTTTCTGAAAGAGAACTGGCACACCCTAAGGTGAAGGAGTGGGTCTAACAAACCCTTGTTCTAACAGCTGCCTAAGCTGTTCCTTGAGTTTGATGGCTTCAGGAACTGGCATTTTATACGTGCGCTGGGCTGAGCTCCGGTGGGGGTCAATTCTATCACATGATCTACTTCCCGAATTGGAGGCATTTCAGTTAGCTCTGTTAGGAATAGATCATCAAATTCATTTAACCATTCTGGTTCTTTAGCCTTAAGCTTTGAGTCTACTGGGTTCATTTTGACAACATAAATTTGTTGTTTCTTTCTAAGTCCTTTCAGCAACTTAGAAGCTTTTACTAACTGAAGGTCTGGGGATCCGAAAACTCCAGTTCCTTGCTCTTTGTTCCCGTGAAGGTCATTGAAGGAAATGGTTCATTGTGATAGTGTATGTTAGCTTGATTTTTGTGGAGCAAATCCATCCCAAGGATCCCGTCAAAAACTCCCAGAGGTAAGACTTTGAACTGACAGTCAGTCACATTACCATCTAGATTGAACTGGATAAGACATGTCTCATGGTGAGTGAAAAGAATCTCTGGCCAATTCAACTTGCATAGGTTTCCCTGATTTCTATTCTAAGACTAGCTTACGCAAGCATCCAGGGGAAATGAATGAATGAGAACTGCCTGATTTAATCAAAAGCTTAAAAGGCTTACCCTGATACTCTGTCGGAGTATGGATGACTGAGAACTGACGGTTAGGCCCTTGGTTTTTAATTTCAGCATAGATCTGCCGTCTTTCCTCTTCTACTACATTTGAAATTGTGACTGCTCTGGCTACTGCAGTCTGAGGCGGAACTCTTTCTCTTTGGTTGCCCCAGTTCTGGGAAGGAGTTCTGAGGTTACTCTGGACAGAGGCAGATGGCTGAGCTGGAGTTCTTCTGGGGTTTCCCTGGCTTGGGCGAGATGGACCCTGATTAGACTGGTATGAAGGGGTTGGTCTCTGAACTCGGGGTCCTTGACTTCCCTGTCCCCTTGACATGGTAGGAGTCGGGTAGTCTTTCAACTGGTGACCAAAACCTTGGCATCCAAAACTTGGTTTTTTCTTCTGAGCTCATCCCTCTGATTTCTTGAAAGAGGTGGGGCTCCTGAGAAAGTATTCTGGGGGAAGGGTCTTCCTTCATTTCGGAATCTTCTTGCATCCTGATTCTGATTTGGGCCTTGCTGCCTCTTTGGGGGTGGAAAGTTTGAAGTACTTCCTTGGGTTTGGAATCTTTTAAAGTTAGAGGGTGTAGGCTTCGGCGGGACCTTTACTACAAAGGCCTTGGCAAAATCCTTTGACATTCTTACTGCTTCGGCCATTGAGATAGGTTTGGCATTCTTGACTAAAGTATCCAATGGCTCGTTCATTCCCCGAATGAACTTGGCCATCAGCTGCTCTTCATCCAATTGAGGGGAATATTTAATTAGAAGGGCAAAAGCCTGATGGTACTCTTCAATTGTCCGGTTTTCTTGCTTTAGTTCCAAGAACTCATTCATCTTAGTTTCAAGAAAGCCTGGGAGACAAAATCTCTTTCTGAGGTAAGCCTTGAGATCGGTCTAGGTTTGGGTATTTCGGTCGAGACAGTTTGTCTCGCAGTGATTCCTCTACGCAACCCTGGCCGTTCCCACAATCTTTAACCTGGCAAGAGCCATCTTGCTTCTCTCATTGTAGTAGCCAGTTACATCAAAATATTCCTCCATGGCCTCAATCCACTTTTCTACAACTTCACCTAACTATTCCCCTTCACCCTTAAAGGGACCAGGTTGTGATCTGTGCAGGGCTTTGCAAACATCTGGATCTAACTCCTCGTTCATCAGTTAGAGGATCCGGTTGCCTTGCAACGGGCTGCGCTCCTCATGACTCTGACAAAACGAGATTTTTGTCAGCTTAACTTTGACAATAGCTTTATGATTATTTAATTTTTAAACTTTATCTTTAAATATATAGTTATTTCATCATACATCTTACAGCAAGATTTACCCTGATAATTTCATCAACCATTTTCACAATCATAAAAACAAAATGGAATTGTTTTCGCAAAATATCATTTGGATGATTCCACCTTTTTGAATTTTCATAAACGAATTTTTCTAACGAGATCAAAATCTAAACTATCCTTCACCTGAATAAACTAGATAGAAGAAAACTATCGCTGATATAATTTGATCATCTGAGTAATTCAACGCTTTTTTCCTAATCAAGATCAGGCATAGCCGTTGATCCACTCAATTGAGAAATTTATCAGGAAATTAACCAACTACTCGAATCCTAGTGTAATCCTAAGATTTTTCAGTTTGATTATTAAAACTCTACTGATTCCAGCCTAACCCCATTCAGCCCATGGGTTAGCCACCACCCTACCACTGGAATTGGTAGAACTAAACAAGTACTCACCCACCCATAATTGAATGCCTTTCTTAACTTTAGCTTTAGAAAACAGGTACGCACACACTCCTCTTTAAAACTTTAATATAAAAACAAAACAGATATGGTCACATATTTCATAACTCAAAATTTCCTTTCAATCCCTTGTTTCACAAAAATAGTACCACTTTGGACTCTTCGTTGGGACCAGCTGGTCAGCAATGAGATTCAGTAACAGATTACAATAATCATTTCGTCAACATACATATATATATCTTCCACGACATACACATGGGAATCCTAAGCACCGCGAGCCCGTGCATCGCCTGGTCAGAACCCTCCAGGATCCTCCTTAGGTGTCCTGGCACTTCACTCAGGGACCGCTTCGTCGGCCCTCGCCCATCGTACCGGAAGCACACCATTTTTCACCATACCCAGGCTGGTCAAGACTTGGGCAGGTTTTTGCCGCGTGAGCTGTCCCTTGAACACTCCCCGCCAGCTGTTGCAACCGAACTTCCCTTAGATAAACATATATGCCAAATGCTCCCTCCAACATTCTGGCGTAAGACAGTCCTTTAAGAAAACAAGGTTTCTATGCAAGTTTTCAGTTTTGATTTTGTTTGAATGCCATGAATAAATCTTAAATCCGTATCCCAATACTTCTAGATCCAGGTCTGAATTCCAAACAAAATTCCTCAAATTCTGTTAACTTGATCCTCAGATCAAAATCAAAAGTCTTAACTTAGTTTTAGATTCGGTGGGTGATTTGAGTGTATTTTTCCTGAACTGGGCACATCGTCATTGATTGAAACTGACGAAGGAATTAGGTCTTGGGGTCAATAGTCTGAATTAGAGTTTGAGTCTATAAAGGTTCTTCCTAAACTATCTTTCTTGAGAGGTAATATTTCAATTTCTCTTTTTCTAAAATTTATTCATTGAATATTTACTTTTTTACAGATTTCTAAACTAAACATGAATTTCTATGAGGACTAAAATAATCATTTATCTCGATCACCGACTTCGATAGTTTATTTGAATTTTCTCATTACCATCTTAGTGAATATGAAACGGTAGAATTTCCTCTCACAGATTATCTACTTATTCATTTTTCTAATTTTTACGAAAATCAAACAGAGGATTAAAGAGAACCCTTATTTAAATATAAAAATTCTATATGTATCTAATTATGCATAAAATCCAATTCTGATGAAAGTCACACTTTTATCATCATAAAAATCATTTATGATGAAAATCACTCTTTTAATATGAAAGAATTTCTTTTATGCATCCATTAATGCATAAAAATCATTTATGATAAAAATTATTTATGATAAAAATCACTCTTTTAATATAAAAGAATTTCTTTTATGCATATATTTATGCATAAAAATCATTTATGATGAAAATCACACTTTTAATATAAAAAATTATCTTTTATTCATATATTTATGCATACAAATCATTTGTGAATGAAAATCACTCTTTTAATATAAATGAATTTCTTTTATGCATCCATTTATGCATAAAAATCATTTATAATGAAAATCACACTTTTAATATAAAAAAATTATCTTTTATGCATACAAATCATTTGTGATGAAAATCACTCTTTTAATATAAAAGAATTTCTTTTATGCATCCATTTATACATAAAAATTATTTATGATAAAAATCACACTTTTAATATAAAAAAATTATCTTTTATGCATTTATGATGAAAATCACACTTTTAATATAAAAAATTATCTTTTATGCATATGTTTATGCATACAAATCATTTATGATGAAAAATCACTCTTTTATGATCAAAATAAAAATTTCAATATGCTTTCTTCTATGCATAGAATTTAATTCTAAAGAAAGTAACACTTTTTTTTATAAAATATTTTTAGTAAGCATTTTTCTATACCTAGGATGAAAAATAACACTTTAAGAATACATATACGATGGGAACTACTCTTTTTGAATTAAAAAAAGTAAAACTTATTTTTCACAATTTTAAAAAATTTTGCCATAACCTCCTTTGTATGGCTGACCATTTTTCAATTTTTAACTCTCTAAAATTAATTAGAAGTTCATCAAGAGTATTTAAATCATTCTAATGTAAACATTTTCTACTTATCAAAGAGAAACATTATGAAAAACTTGATTTTATCCATTAATCATTCATCTAGGATAAAGAATGGTTGGATTTACTAAAGAAGAGAGGGGAATGCCTTTTTTTAATGAGGCATAACATCATATTCATTTTAGAGAAGACAAAAATCATAAAAAACCATAAAATGAATAGAAAAGAGAAGAATCTCTAACTTACACGGAGAATTTGAGAGCTTTCCTTTGGCTTGATGGTTTGAGGGATTTACTCTTGTTTGAAACAAGAGTGGCCACCAATCTTTAGAAGAGGGAAGGTCAAAAACTAATGAATTATGAGTAAATTCACAGTTTTTGGCTCTTGGGAGAAGTAGGGTAACAGTACAAAAACACTATTAAGGTTCAACAAAGAAAACGGCTTCTATTTATAGAAAAAAGTGAGCTTCTAACCAAGCCAACTGATTCTAGAATTTTCCAGATCAGTTTGGTCAATTTTTGATCATTTTTGGATCAGTTTAGTCCACTTTTTGGATCTAGTTGAAACAGGAGAGAGGAGAGATAAAAATATCTCATTATTTGGGAGTTTAAAACTCTCCCACACATGTGAAATAGGTGCCTCCTTCATGAGAAAAATTTTCCCATACTGAGGTGTCAAAAATGCATCATTTCTTCTAAATATCTCTCTTTTTTAACTATTAACCTTGTCCTTAGTCAACTCTTCATCTTATGTGAGTATTTACTCATTTTTGGGAGATTTTCCTTTTATTCTTCCATTTATCTCCTCCCTACATTTGGATAAATCTTATTAGGAACCTTAATTTAAAATTTTTCGAAAATCTGGACCCCTAGGATAAGGCCTCTTGGACAGATTATACTTGATTTCTAATGCATCTTCTGAAAATCTTTTTGAACTTGTGTTTCGGGAGAACTTATTTTAATAAGAATAGATATTTTTCTATCCAAAAATATTCAAAATCTGAATATCCTCTCTTTAGAATATTTTCTCTCTCTAGGTCAAAACAGGTAGAAACAAGATCTTTTATATTTTTTAAGAGGGATTTGATTACAAGGCAAGATGTTGGACATCTTGAGAGGCTGGGGAGGAATCTTATATAGGCTACATGCTCTCTCACAACATTATCCGAATTCCCTTCACGGGATAGCCTGTGAGGTTTACGTGTGAAGACCCACTTGCCCTCATCAGAAACAACATCACCATGACTTTTCAAATAAGCAATAGCCAACTCTCGAGTTTTGTCAATTCCCATATGTTGGACAATTGCATCAAAAGTGACCACATCACCCTTGACATGAAACTTTGATTCAAGGACCCTCTGTACATGTGGTTCCCTTTGCAAAGCACGAAGCTTTTCAAGCTCATTCATAAAAGCATCAATGTCCTAGTGATCCTCAGCCCTAGCAGACAATGGTGGATTGTTATCTGCCAAATCCCCAACATGAAACCTGTCTCTATCCTCTTCCCGCATACGGCAAATACGGGTGATAAAGTCTTCCACATAAGGATTTGACTGGTTGGCCATAATGTGTTTACGAGATTTTCAGGAAAGAAAAGAATTTCTATGTCCCAGAATCGCTCTCTACCAGTTTTCCAAGTATGATACTAAATAGACTGCAAGGGTGCAATAGTTCCCCTACACATGTAGGACAATTATAGTCAATCCATAGCACTCCCACATAAGCTTGTAATAACCCTGTGTCTTCACCTTCTTTTTCCTGTATGGCTCATAGAGCAAGTCAACCAGCTCTGGAGAGTTGTTTACAACAGTCAACCATCCCTCAACATCCAGCTCTGCTTGCATAGCATGATGCTAAGGCTCATGTGAAAGAGCCTCATTCACAGAAGTGGGATTAGAAGGACCATGAATAATAGAGAACGTAAGAGCATAGTTAACAAACATGTTTCCCTCATGAATTTTTTTCTTGAAACTCTGGAAGATCGCCTGAAAGAACCAGGTGGAGGACTAGAAGGAAGGTGCCATCCCGAGTGGTGCAAGCTCTGGTGACACGGGTGCTGTGTACCTGATGTGATGTCGATGGTGAAGCTAAGCAGAGAGTGGGCTACCGTCCTGATGTAGCAGAGAGTGGGCTATTGTCTCGATGGTGAGAGCTGAGGCAAAAATGCTGATATGCTCTCTATATAGCAGAGGGGGCTGTTGTCCCATGGGCTATGGTAAAATGTAGATGAGATGCTAATGTAAGCAATGATGTGAACCCTGATGTAAGTGCTGATATAAGCCTGATGTAAGGCTGAAGATAAACGCTAATGTCAGCCCAGATGTAAGCGATGAAGACAGGCAAGGCTATATATACTTAGGGGTGGTGCTGGCCGGTTAGCCTAAAAGGTGTAGGCCAACAACCAAGACAAAATCCCCAAATAAATCATAAAATACCCAAAAAATCCCTTTCTAGGGTTGGGAAAAATACTGTTTTCTCACACGTGACAAATTGCCAAAAATACACGGGGCCGACAGATGCTTTTGCTACTGATGATGCACTAAATTGTTGTTCTAACTATTGATTTAGTCAGGGATTTAGATAGTTCATGCCGAAGAGTTCATGTTCTAACTACTGATTTTCCCAAACCTACCCACAATCAACTCTTTTTTCGCAAGACGAGGAGACGAAGAGAGTGGGGAGTTGAACCCCTGACTTCCATCTATGATGAATGCAGATGGAAGTACCCAAGCCAGATCTCTCTTTCCTTCAGCCAAAAATGTTAGTATCGCCTTGGATTTAATGAAATATGTGAATAGATAAGTACCTGAAGGACTGTAAAACAACCCGTTAATCTTTGCAATTTCTTGCACATGAGAGACCGTATTTTGTATACACAAATTAGCATGCATAAAAAATACTTAAAATACTTACAATTGCTTATTTGTTTTACGGGCCCACTTCCAGGCTCATGTAGCTCACGCCCTCTTGAGTGTACGGAGGCACCCACTACCACTGCTCCTTCCACAACTGTTGCCCCTTCCGCTACCGCTGTTCTATCCTCCTCTATTGCTGCTCCTTGCGCCTTCCACTGCTGCTGCTCCTCCTTCCACTCCCATTATCTCGATGATCTCAATTAGCGGTAGTACGTTGCACCTGACCATCATGCCAGCGTCTGCCCGCATCACACGGGACATCGCTGGCCGCTCCTGTCGCTTTACATGCCAGACATCCATATTTATTGGGAGTAAGTATTTCAACAATGCATTATTTTAAAGAAGCTTTCTCTAGAAGTGAAATTGTAATGAGTCATATATTGTAGCTTTCTTATATTTCTTACTTTGTTTTTTGGGCATGGAAGTCAGCAAAAAAAGGGCGGCTATAAATCAAATAAAGAAACAACTAAGAGAGGAGTATGGAGCTGGATGGAATGAAAACCTGATTGAGCAAGACGTGAAGCTCATCTCTTGAAGCATCGACGTGACAAGGCAAGGTAAGCAATCATGTTTTTTAAAAGATATTTATTAAGTTATGAAGTTACGTGGATTTGTAGAGTCTCTACATACTCTATGTTGTTGTGTGTACTTCAAAGTCTTCTCGCTCATCTGCCAAGGCCTCCTCCTCTTCAATCTCTAGATGGATCTCAATGCCACCTGTCATTGTCTTGCATGTCATCATCTCGAAGGTCTTGCCCATCATTTAGGATTGAATCCTCCCCATCACTATCCATGGTTGCATGTGAGTCACCCGTCAACTGCATCACCTGCATCACATGCATCAACTGCATCCTCGCTTAGTGTGTTATCTACTACTTATATGGGAGCATCATTCACCTCATTTGGGTCCTGGATTTGAGGGTCCTGGATAGTGTGTACTGAATGAGGATTCACATGTAGCACATACTTCCATCCTTCTTGGCTTGGATCTGGAAAAAATAAAGCTTGCTCGCAATGGGCTAGAAACACGTAAGGCTCAACATTGGAGCTCACGTATTTCATAGAGTCTATGGCATACAATCCACTGTCATCTAGTCTAAACATAGTTCCTAAACCACGATACTTCACCTTGAGAAAAACTTGCTTGAAGGTCTTGTAACCGACCCCCAAGATTTTCTCTAGAATACGTACATAGCCTATCTTTGTGAGCATCAAATTTGCATCAGCTGCACTTGATTGACATTCTTTCTCAAAGTCTACTACTATACAAGAGTCCATGGTGACACACAATGCAAGTCGATACTTGCAATACGCAAATGCCGCCCACATGGAGCTATGGAAAGTGGCCTGCATGAAAAACATCAAGAATGCAGATGTAAGGAACAGATAGTCGGGAGGTCGAGACAAAGAAAAAGAGTTGAAATAGTCTCACATGGTGATCACATCCGTGAGCTAACTTCAACTCGTCGCGTTGACATGCCTACCATTGTTAGCTTCTTCTTCCAACCTCGCATATATCCACTCTTGAAAGGGTGTGAAGTTGCTCCGCTTCCTTTGTTTTCTTGAAGCTGGTCCCGCATGTTCTTTTCTAGCCTCATCATATAGGGTTACCCACTTTGACATATTGTTGATGATAAATTCATTTATTTGAGTACGCATTGTGGAAGAAAGCTTTACCATCTTACCTTTTCCACATAGGACCTCACCTGAAACCTTTTTAGATTCATCATCTATCCATAGCATCAGTGCACCCGGATCTATTTGATCTATGTACTCGGTGGCGTAGAACATTGTTTGTTGTATAAGCCATCCTTGGGCTATCGAGCCCTTTGGTCGGGCTTTTTGATGGACAAAGGACTTCACCACCTTCATAAATCACTCGAAGAAGAACATCCATCGAGAACTTGCTACTCATGCAAGGGACATCTCATCTATTAGGTGAATTAGACAATGTACCTGTACATCAAAGAAGCCCCTTGACATCTCCTTCTCCATGAGACACAAAAGACGAATGGAATGGGCTTGCATTTGGGAAAGTCTACGGGGTAAATCTCTTTTAGGGTGACGAACCTATAAGATACCCTCCAATCCATTAGTATATGTTATGCCAAGTTAAGATAATGTCAAAGGCATGGAATCAAAATTTATGTTACATACTTGGCTAATTTGCCCAATCGATATATGATGTCTCGAATGCTTAGAGTCAAAAAACCTTGAATCAAAAGGGGAAGCACATGCTTCCAGAAGTTATGTCAGTCGTACATCTTTAAGTTAGACAATTTATCCTCCTTCGAGTCAAACAATAACCTCAATGACCCGTCGTATCCAGTGGGTGTTCAAAAGGCCTTGATACGATTAAGCACTATTTGTCTTCAATGTCCATGGAGATTCTTCATAAGACGTGTCCTACATTACAATGATAAAACATATGATTATAAATGAAGCACATAACCATTTTAATTATAAAAGTTCGTTTGCAATACTCACCAGAAATCAAGAGGCTGAGAAGTGTGTGTTCCTTCTTAATAGAAAAGCAAGGGGGAATATTGTAGTTGACAAGGAGAATTGGCCCACGTTGTCCACTTGGAAGACATTAAGCCAAAAGGGTTCCTTTCACTTGATCTTGTATTCAGTGAGATAAGGGTAATCTCTTTGAAGAGTAGTCAATGTCTCCCATGTAGCGTCCTCCTCAACACAATCCTTTCACTTGATCTTGTATTCCGTGATAAGCGTATTACGCAATCTTCTTTCACGAAATTCAAGAATCTTTTCAGGTTCGTGTGGAACAAATATCATGTCCTCGACATCTATGATTTCTTGATGAGGAGGAGTAACTAACTGATCTGTTCCACCGAGTACTTCCTTAAGTCTACTGACATGAAATACAAGATGGACTTTCACATGAGAAGGCAAATCCAATTCATATGCAACTAAACCAATCCTTCGTGTAATACGAAATGGTCCACAGTATCTAGGAGATAATTTCGGATATCGACCTGTCCGTAAAGTCTCGAAATCTTTCGAAACTCGCAAATACACCATCGTTCCTTCAGAGAACTCTCTAGGTGAATGATGTCTATTAGAATAAAATCTGTCTCGGTCTTGAGTACTTCTAATAGATTTCTTCGTAACTTGTAACATTTCTTGCATATCTTGCAAAAAATTACATGCTGCATCATGCTGAAGTCCTGAGAATCCCACTGTAACAGGTGATCTAGGTTGAAAACCATACATAAGCATGAAAGGACTAAAACCTGTACTCGTATGCTTAGTACTGTTATATGCAAATTCTAACATAGGAAGATAATCCTCCCATGAACTCTGTCTTTTGGGATACATATGCCCGAAGCATATCCTCCAAAATGTGATTCACTCTTTCTGTCTGGCCATCAAATTGAGGATGATCTGAGGAACTCAAATTCAAAGTTGTTTCCAACTTCTCAAAAACAAGTTTCTAAAAATCACTCGTAAACTTAGAGTCCCTATCACTGACTATGTCTTGTGGTAACCCGTACAGTTTAAACAATTGCTCGATAAACTGCCGTGCTAATTGCGTAGCTGTAATAGTCTTCCGGGTCAGTAAAAATCTAGTCATTTTTGTCAAGTGATCTACCACAACCCAAATAGAATCGTGGCCTTGATGTGTTCTTGGTAATCCGGTAATAAAATCCATGGAAATACTTTCTCATTTATTACCTGGGATTTGTAAAGGATGCAACAACCCAGCTTGTCTAAAGCGTTCAGCTTTATTTGCTTGACAAATTTGACACTTGAGAACATAATCTTCTACATATCCTTTCATCTTTGGCCACCACCAATAAAAAGTGTGTTTCACTAATGATAGCGTCTTGTGTACCCCCCCAGGGTGTCCAGCAGAAGGGGCATCGTGACACTCCTTAAGAATCTTGGACCTAATGTCCGGGATCTGTGGTACATAAATTTTATCATTATGAAATAGTAAACCATTTCGAATAATCCATTGGCCTCCTGCAGCCTGAATGGCAGGCTGTTCAGTCATTGAGTCTTGGTCAATCAATGAGCTCTCGTCCTGGATCTTTTGCCAAAATGGACCAAAATAACTATCAGTCTTGCAAAGCCCTCTCAATGACTGAAATAAGTTAGTAGAAATCTCGGTGAATGACAAAGTATTCACCTCTTTAATTCGACTAAGCGCATCTGCAACACTATTCATGGATTCTTTCCGCCGATAACGGATCTTAAAATCAAAATCTTGCATTAACTCAGCCCAACAAGCTTTCCTTCCTCTCAAATCATCCGCATTACACACATACTTGATTGACTGATGATCAGTCAATACCACAAACTTGGAGCCATATAAATAATGTCTCCAAACCTTGAGAGCATGAATCACAGCATAAAGCTCCTTCTCAAGGATTGGCCAATGAGATTAAGTGTCGTCTGGCTTTTTACTTTCAAAAGCATCCGGTTTACCATCTTGAAATAGAGCAGCCCCGATGGCATAGTCACTGGCATTAGTTTCTAGAACATAAGGCCGACTAGATCGGGTAATGCTAAGATAGACTTTATCTTTCAAAAGTCTAAAGGCCATATCTAAATCGTTATTCCAAGTGATAGGTTGATTTGACTTATGTCCACGACCTTTCAATAAGTTAGTCATCATCAGTAGTGTGAGCTGAGAGTACTCCCGTAGAGATTTCCAAAGAAAAACTATAAAACCGAGAAAAGAACGAAGTTGTTTCACTATTCGTGGTATAGGCCAGTCCAAAACCTTCTGAACTCGGTCATAGTCAATGCTCAATCCATCTCTAGTGATCTTGTGTCCGAAAGTAAATGATTTCTGTCGTAAAAAACTCACATTTACTTAATTTAGCATATAGTCGATTCTGTCTTAAAATAGATAAGACAATTGTGAGGTGTCTAACATGATTCTTAAGAGTACGACTATATATCAAAATATCATTCAGGAACACCACCACAAATTTCTCCAAATGTTCACGAAAAAGATCGTTCATTATTTGTTGGAAAGTGGCTGGAGCATTGGTGAACCCAAAAGGTAATACGAGAAACTCGTAATGACCATACTTAGTCCGAAAGGCGGTTCTTTCGACATGCCTTTCATGAATACGTATCTGGTGATAGCTAGTACGTAAATCTATCTTCGTGAAATATTTCGCTCCTGCTAACCGGTCAATCAAGTCATTTGATCTAGGGAGAGGATAACGGTTCTTAATTGTCAGCTTGTTCAATCTCTTGTAATCTATACACATTCTCCAGGTGTTGACCTTCTTTCTCCTAAGCAACACAGGTGCACCCCAAGGTGATTTACTTGGACGGATCTGGCCCATCCTCAAATAATCTTCGAGTTGTTTAGCCAACTCATCTTCCTCAGCTTAGCTCATCCTGTAAGGTGGAATACTGACAGGATGATGGGCACCAGGGATCAAATCAATACGATGATCTACTGCCCTTTCAGGTGGTAAACCCGATGGCAGTTCCTTAGGAAATACATCTTGAAACGAATCAAGTATCTTTAGTGATTCTTTGCTTTCACACTTAATTCATTGACTTCCATGGAAGGGATGAGAAATGAAGAAAGTGGAATCAATACACAATGGAAAGCGATATACAAAGAAGAATCCATTATATTTTCAAAATCAACTGTATTTATTATAAAAGGTCCCTGAGAGGGATGTATATAATCACCTAAAATACTATACTGGGTGTTCCTATGCTGAAAAGAAAAAATATGACTAGACCAATCTATCTGGACTTGAAGAGTCTTAAACCACTCAATCCCTAATAACAAGTCTACATGTTCTAGGTGCATAATATAGCATTTCAGAGTATCTTTGTAGTCCTGAATCTGGATTGGTAGCATCTCCACCTTTCGATCCCATACTTGCTGCGACCCGCAGGTAGGTGTACCTCATAGATATGATCACTGGGTGACGTATCAAGACTTAATTTCTGCACAAGTTTATAGTTAACAAAGTTGTGTGAGCTTCCAGGATCTAGAAGAATGTGGATTCTATGGCCATTCACTTCTCCATAAACTCGGAGAAGATCATGCAAGCCAAAAACTTTAGAGTTAAACAGACAATCAGAACATGTACTAGGGCGAGAAAGTACAGTAACTGGTCATGTACAAAGACAAGTGGTTAGCTGCCTTTGGCTTAGGTCTAGGTCCTGCGTTGGTCTTTGCATCCTTTTGCTTCGGGAACTCGTTACGCAGGTGTCCTTTTTCTTCACAGATAAAACAACGTCCCTCCTTCTTGAGCTTTAAAGCCTTAAGGAGTCGTTTCTTCTTCGCTGGTGTCGAACTTGAATTCTTTGAAGGTTGGTCCGAAGACTTTCCTTCAGCCTTGTTAGCCATAGGTGCGGAGAACTTTCTTTTGTGCTTGTTCCCCCTGCTCAGTTAACGGGTTTAGACTTAGAAGAGACCATTGTATCATCATAGATACGAGCTGAATGAATGGCTTCATCCAATGTTTTGCATTTGTTATTTTTAACCTGTAAACGGTATGAGTCTTGTAAACCAGCTACGAAGAACCCTAAAAGAGTAGTGAGATCCATCTTTGTAGCTTTCATTTGCAAGTCCCTAAACTTCTGGAGGTAGACCTCATAAGTGAGGTGGTGCGAGGTCATGGTCAAAGCTGTAAACCGGGCAACAACATCATAATCATCCTCTTTCTTGAGGAATTCCTTCTTGAAGACGTCTTCAAATTGTGCCCAAGTTGTTGGCTTAGGGTTGAGTTCCTTCCACCAAAGTAAAGCTTTGCGTGAGGAGGAAACCTGCTGCTAACTGGATCTTTTTTCCATCATCATATGGATGAAACTAAAAATGGTGCCACTTATGTAGCCAAGTGTCCACGATCGCTTATTGGTACGCTACTTTTGCTCGTTGCCCCCGAACCATTAGGAAAAAAGGGAGCTCATTTTGGGGCCTTTTACGGTTTGGAAAAATAAGCTCTCAACCAATGAACAGAGGGCCAACGTAACGTTGGAAATTCACAAAAATAAGAGAAAATAGATAAAAGAAACAATATTTTATGTAGGTACAAGCGTGCTACATTAATGTGGAGATTGGTTTTTTATTCTCACAAGATCTTTAAACATGAAGATAGAATCTAGTCTGACATTTTCTCTGACAAGGGCCTTCCCGCTTCCACCTTTCTTTGAACTTTGAAATGTTGTGCTGCCTTTCCTTCGAAAGGTCTACCATTCTACACCATTGCCTCATTGTGCAGCAGCCTCTTCTTTTCCAAAACTGCTCCCTTGATCCTGTTTGGCTTAGAGTAAGATGTTTCTTGTCAACTGTCTGTCTACCCACTTTCTCTTTCTTGAAACTTCACCTTGTTATCTTGTTTACATTACTTTGCTGTGGTTACAGATTCACAAGGTCTCCATGGTGAATAAAAACCATGGCCGTTCTTGTGGAAGACGCTCTGTGGATGATAATGCTATGAAGGCAGAATTAAACCACACATCCTTACCCCGTCGACCTGCTTCTTCTATTTCTTCGGTAGAGAATTCAAGTACAGTCAAAATGGAAGGAACTTGGGAAAGGTTTAGTGTTTCGAAAGGAGCATGGGTGCTCATGCAACCTAGCAAAAGAAAGAGACCCCAGACAAAAAACTTCTTGGCATCATGGAAGGGAAGAGTACGAGATTTTAAAATCACCAGAGGGAAGATATCAGTGAAAGAAGTTTTGATTCAGCATGTGTACATGCATAAAGAACTTGATCTTCCGCAACACAGGCCTAATTGTATATTTTTCTATTGTGGTTTTGTTCTTTATGAGGTGTATGGATTTTTAAGATAAAGCTTTCTTTCTTTGCTTATTGACATTCTTGTGTTATTTTATCTCAGATTTATACCCTTCATCGTATGAGACATGGCAAAATATCGATTGTATTCTGGGATTTATAGATGTTTTGCATGGATCGATAGGAGAACAACAATACCAAGGTCGATGTGCAACAGAGCTAGCTCAATCCGGTATATTTTTACTGATCATTTTTATCAGTTTGCTGGACAATGCAAACACACATGGTGTGTTAAGAAAACAAGACCTTCCGGCATGGAATTCAGTGGATTGGCCTCTCCCACATTTTAGTGTTACAGAGGCATATAGGGCCAAGCTTTTCAAAGAAGTACAGAAAGCTCTGAGGCCCAATATTGCCACAAGGATAATAAAAATTTCTTTATGCATGCCTCTCACAGTTTTTGTAGACTTGTTTAATACCTTTCCAGTGAAGGTTTCAAAAGCAATGTTCACAGTTAAAGCAACAAGTCTGGCATGCATGCCATAATTTTTGGATAAAGGTTGGGATAAGAAGACATGTAGTTCAGTGTTTTGTGAGGTTGTCCAACCTTCTATGCAACTGAAGTACATGGTTGCATCACAAAATTTTATTTTTTCTTTTTATTATAAGCGCAGTCGAATACTAGGTACAAAACTAGTCCCAATGGATCAAGATGAAGATTCTTTTGGTGCAGAAAATAAACTTCTTGATATTGATGTTGTTGAGAATGGTGATGTGCTAATCAATATCTCATTAAGACAATGTTGCTCCCTAGCTCAATTGCGCAATGACATTCTATTTGAGACAGAAGGTTCTATTTCAAAGGACTTTTTATTTATCTACAACAATAAGAAGGTATACCATGTGACTTATCCTAGTCTCATTAAGCACTGCTATTAGTTTACTTTACCCTATTGTTTCATATTGCTTTTTTGTAGGTGCTCAAAAGGAGAGAGAGTTCAATAAAATGCAAAGACATTGAAAATTTAAAAATTGAGATAACACAGACTCCATAAACAAAGATATTATATTCAATAAAGTAAAATTCTGTACAGAAGTGTTTAATTATATATGTAGAACATATTCTTGGGTTGTTGCAAGATCAGGGTGTCCAGTTTTATCCAGTTTATGCTGGACTGGGACAATGCTTGGAGAGCAAATTTTGGGGGGCAAGATACTTAAAATGAGATCAAGCAAATTATAGAAAATACACTTGTCCTTAAATTAACCTAATATAACTTAAATTAATACAAATTAGTCTAATTAATTAAAATTAATCAAAAATATGATGAAATGATAAACAAATGATCTTTCCATACTTAGAGTGATCCAATTTATTTTTTCATAGATGCACCATTACAAGTACACTAGTCTCTATAGGTTTTAGATGATTCACATCAAAAATGTAATTTTACTAATTAGATTATTAATATTTGCAGGCCTTCTGATAGTTTGGAAGAATTTTGAAAAAGAGATAATTAAAAATCCAACCATTGGATTTGTAATTTTTACTAACCACCACATTCTACTAATGTCTCAATATCTACCCACTCTTTTGATCTAGAAGATTAAGGATTTTAAGTGGTAGCTATTGTGGGTACAAAAAGTGGCGTATATTATAACACTTTAAAGACCTTGAAATATTTAAATAAAATAGACAAATATCTTAAAATTTTCTCGAAAAATCAAGTTAAGCTCCATATTATGTGAAGATCTAAGGTACAAAGTGGAAATCTCATATGATTTTATATGTAAAAGATATTAGCATTTTATGGAATCAGTTCAAATTTGGGACAGGGTGTATATATTGACTTTGTACCTAAGAAAATGAGGACTTTTGACTATCTAATGCTTAATCAAATTATGCAACTATATTTTCAACTTTGAATATGATGTTCCAACAAAAGAACTTGAAATGAAATTCCTTCATTTACTAGGAGAGATTAGCCACTTAAGGTAAACAAATGCCTGTTTTTTTACTGTTTACAGGGTGCCTGAGTGGACAAAACTGGGCACCCTGATCTTGCAACCACCCTCTTGACAATAATTTTCTATTTATCTACAGGCTCATCTAGAGGCTGCTCTACATGGTCCAAGCTCACCGTATCATCTTTATTTGGAGAATCTATTTTCTGCTGCTCCATCCTGTCGTGTACAGTCTCTTGGTGCTGCTCCATTGTCTCTTCTACTGTCCCTGGAGCATCTGTTTGCTGCTGCTCCATCATCTCCTCAATAACATCAGCAGCAGCAGCAGGTCCTTGTTCTTGTGGCTTCTCCTCATCAGCACTAGGTCCTTGTTCCTGTGGCACCACATCCGCATCATTTGTGTCATCAAGGTGTATGACAACTTCTCGAACTTTAAAGCTCTCACCCAACTCGACAGTAGCTGGTACAATAGGTTTGGGGGAGGCATACTTCAAAAACTTCCAAATTATATCAGCTCTGAAACTATATACATAGTTCGAGCTGAAGCTATCTTCTCTCATATGCAATGAGATATGATGATTTAGAACACTTTGTACCAATATCAAATTTTTTGAAGCTAAATGAAAATTATTTTTTCTTACAAGCTCTGGCTGTCCTATCTCAAAATAGCTTGAAAGTATATATTTGGCACTAATCAGCACTCTCCAGCCCGCAACTACTTGAATCATCTTGTTGTGGTGTCTGGATAGTTGGAAAGATATGTTAGAAACTGTTAATATCTGAACAAAATAAAATTATTCAATAAGTTCAAAGGCATAGCATGAAATAGACATCAGTAGAGGGAACGACTTTCTACCTCTAAATCTATTGGCTCTATTGAATCCAAAAGATTGACATTAGGAGGACAGTGATCCAATGTATCTAGAAGCCTTCTAATACAACTGCAATACATATAATTCAGTTAGTGTGCATTAAATCCAAATAATGAAGTTTAAAGTTAAAAATAGCACACAAACCACTTACAATTTCACCTCTCTGTGTGTGTTTCTAAGAGAGTTGAATAAAAAGCATTGCTTCTGCTGGATGTCAATAGAAGCAAAGCTCCAGTGGTCACTGCTGCATAAGGAAAAAAGCATTAAGAAATCAAAGGCTACAAGAGTTCTCAATCTTGAAGAAAAATCCCAAAAGAAGCAGTCACCCACATGCTTGTTATGGTATGGAAGTAGCAAAATATCGACATGATCAAAATCACAGTGTCTGAACCAATTGGAAATATCCATGGGAGTTTCCTTTGGATCTCTTAACTTGAAGGAAATTGCAGGATCAATAATATGAACTGTATGCTGTACAACATGGTTCAGCCAGCTTCTCATCATGCTACATTGGACAAAACAATAATTAGGGTAAGGTGTAAAGGAGGAGGTACAATAAGGATTATTTTGCAAACAAATGTAAAATAAAAGACACTTACTAGAGCATTGCAAGAATGATAGTATTTGAGCAATACTCATTCTTATGAGCCAATGCTGCCAAGCATGGTTTTGTCAAGTCAAAATTATTCTCTGAAGTTTCATCTTCAATATGGACAACTATGTTAGGGCCCAGCTCCTGCAACCTTCTCTGTATCTGCAGCTCCATCTGTACAATCTCCACATCTATAGCAGATTTGGATTCTTCTATTTGCTGCTTCAGTGACTCCTCATAAGCAGCTTTCCCTCTGGTGCTCTTTGAGTGGGTTACTTCAACAACCTTCACCTTATCTACCTTCAATTTTCTTGTAGGTGGAATTAATAATATGTCTCATTTTTATGTCCTGCCATTCCACAGGATGGATCAGCTTGTCATACCTCCATCTCACTCTGGACAAAGTGTTGAAGTCTTTGGCCATCAGAGTTACCCTATGAGCATGGGCTGCTACAAGCATTGCATCTTCAAAGTATTTCTCCAAGTAATCCTCTGTCATTTCCTATAAGAAAAGAATGGCAGTCCTGTTCCACCTGAAACCAAGGTGCCAACTATCACATATTTCTCTCACTAGTCTCTGAAAAGGTGCCTTGGGGATAGCAAAGCCTATAGCTTTTTGTTGCTTCCTGATCTCCTTTAGCACACCTGCAGAATGTTTCAATCTCTTGGACTTTTGCTGGAGGAGGCTCATTGGCTTCCCCTTCCTGCCATGTGCAACTCTTCCCTTTGGAGAGGCACACTAGATTCCTTGATATCTGCCCCAGCTGCTGCTGCTGCAAGCCCTGGCCCCTTGCCAGCCCTCCTTGCAGTTGCCTTGGTTCTTGCCATCACTCTGAAAAGCTGCATACAAAGCAATGGAAAAAGATTACAACCATGGAGAACATGGAATGATACAAGAAGGCAATGACAAGGTGGATAAAGCAACATTTAATAATTTGTAACAAAACGCGATTTTGATATTTGAAATTCCTAACAGCTCACCATCGCGTTTTCCTGCAAATACTTGAAACAACATGCTATTACATTCCTACAGTGAATTCTCTGTCTTTACAACTACAAACAATATGGATTGAGTTTATGCAAGGAGTATACAGCCTTGAATAGCCTAGAAAGACACAAAATCACAATGATAGGGGTGGATGAAGCAGCAGTTTTAAATTTGCAACAAAATGCGATTTGGGCTGTTTGAAATTCCTAAAGCCCCCTCCTCGTGTTTTACTACAAATTCTTGAGGCAGCATGCTTGTGGACATAACACCAATAAGTTACAAACTGCTATTCATGTTTACTTGTCCATTTATGGTTTCTAAATATCTTCGAATCCCTCCATTGTCTATGTCTCTCTGCTGCCATTGAATTGTCCAAAGTTTGTCTTCGTCTTTGCTTTTGGGCTAGAATAAAAGCAAGCTTGACTTTGGAACTAGCAACTTTTCTTTTAGCATGCAGCCTTTGTAGAATGCCTCGGTAAAACCATTGGAAGACTTCCTTCAGACTATTTGCCTTTTGACTCCCTCCATAGTGTTACAGTGTGTGTCTGAAAAATGCATTACGTGCCATGTAGTGAGACTTCTCCATGCCTTGGGTAGACCAAATTGCTGGGCATCCATACTTTTTGACAAAATAGGGAAGGTGGTTGTAGATGATATGTTGTTTTCACAGAGACATAAGAATGCATAGTAAGTTATAAAAGAAAAGAGGATCACACTTAAGTAAAAGAAGAAGACATCACTTTACCATGTAGTGAGTTATATTGCAGGCTGTCCACGCGTCTTTCATTGACTTCCCAAAATGTTTAATTGCCTCTTCAAAGTTCTTGTAATCACTCTTTGTCCATGTTACATTGTCACAGAACATGAAGAGTTGATCAAGAGACCTCCACACCTCTGCCTTCACATTTCGTGCTTCCCCATCTGCCTCATGATCTTTCACGGCATTATGGACTTGCTTCCACAATCCATAACTAATCCTTGAAACTGTTCTATCTTGCCTTACTTGCTTAATACTGTGTTTGGGTCGAGACAAGAATCTTCTTGCCTTGATTGGTACCTCCTTGCCATTGGTAGACTTTTTAAAATCCTTTGTGATATGAACATCACCTCCATGCAGACCTATATCGGATAACACTTTTTCCAATGCATGAAGAGCATCCTTTCTATTTCTTTCGGGACGGAGTTTCCAAGCAAATCCAATATACAAAAATACCAATTTCTCAATAATTCGACATAGAGCATGCAATGTGCATATGTGAACATTACATAGTGGAATGTCAAGAATGGCCTTGAAGTCAGGGTCAACTTTATCTCTATTAGGTGCTCTCTTCCATCATTTGGAATCCATTACTTGAGCTGATTCTTTGCAGTAAAGATAAGGAGACTTTGAGTTACCTCCTTTACTAACGTTATACATGCACTTAAGTGTTTTAAGATCCCCTGCCATGTGCCACTCTACTTGAAAATCACCTTTTCTTGCAACATGGAGATTCTCTCCTTGCACTTGTCTTTTAATTATTCTTGGTATTTTCGTGTGGTGAAACACCCAATCTAGTGTTTCATGGTCTTCTGTCTTCACCTGTGATTATACAAAACAAAAGTCTTACTATAAAAGATTTGAAAACATTGACTAAAATCAAGTACGAAACAAAAAATGATCATACCTGGAACGAGCCTAACCACCATATGTGTTTCTCCGACTGCACACTAAAATACTTCGAACTCGCTTCAGTCAATGATGTATCAAGTGCTCCATTCATCAATGTAATAGTAATCCTTTCCATTTTCTTTTCCTTTACAACCTCACACTCATCCAGTTTGATAACAAATTTCAAAATGCCTTTGCACTCTTCAAATGTTATTCCATAAAACTCGACCATTCTTCTTTGAAGTTGTTGTAGATCTATAAATATATTGTTCCAAGGGTCATACACAGTGGTTCCTTTATCACCATGAAATATTTCTTCAATATGGATATATTGTCCAATAAACTCATCTATACTTTCATTTAAATGATCTCTTATCTTCCACACGGTTGCTGGATTTGGCAGTAAAACTCGTTTAATCCTTTGATCTCTCAAAGTTGAGGATATCGCATGGAAAATCAAACTATATCCCTTCCTGCTAACTCCACTAACATCAAGAGCCTCTTGGATTGTAGTACCATCAACTTGATTATTGGATATAAAGTCCTCTAAAACATTGCGTTTGATTGTTTTGTATTTTTTTTCTTCAATCAAACCTTTTGCTACACCACAAGAAAGCAATCCTTTCATTTGTTTAATTGGAAGAAGGTTGGGATCCATATTTTCTTTTGCAGGCTCCAATAGTTTCCTATAGTAACAACACAATATGCCTATATTATTTAACACTTCCAATCTTGTTTTGCGTTAATGGACAAAACACATATAGTCATTTGAGAGCATTTTTGAGTATAAAAAATAAAAAATTATAAACTAGCCTTGCTTCTTGAATTCTTCGCTTGCATCCACCAGTCCCAGCCTTCAAATTTGCAATGTTTTTAATCTTCCTGCTTCGTTGTCTGTCTCCAAGCATGGTTCTCTTCCTTCTTGATCTTGTCAACTCTTTTTTACTCTTTGAATGCTCCTCAATTTCATTCTGCAACTGCTGCTCCAATTTTGCACGAATAGCTATCTCTTGAATCCTGGCCCCCTTTTCTTGTAGGTACATTGTTTTATATGTTTCTGCAAATGCAGACTGTGCTGAAATATAACCAAGAAGTCCATTTTGTCCATCGCCCGCAAACCTCAGTAGTGTGGTTGGATTGACAAATGGAGGTGTAGAGTTTTTTACTAGACATTTTGGATATATGCTTCCATCACACCATAAGTCAATATGTTGGAGCCCTTCTCTTCTCATATTTTCCCGTTGTTGAGCATTCAGCACCGTATCCTTTCGTCTTTTTTGTGCTGGAGCATATTGTTCTTCTAAGTCGATGTAATCGCTTCTTCTGAGACTGTGACTCACTAGTATCGGCCATTTTTTGTGCTTCTGAGGTTGTGACTCACTAGTATTGTGACTCACTAGTATTGTGACTCACTAGTATCGGCCATTTTTTGTGCTTCTGAGGTTGCAAAGTTTGCTTGTCAATCTCATAGATTGTGACTCACTAGTATTGTGACTCACTAGTATCGGCCATTTTTTGTGCTTCTGAGGTTGCAAAGTTTGCTTGTCAATCTCATAGTCTTTTTGTAACATGAATCGTGGAAGTGTGGCGGTATTCATACAATCATTAAGTTCAGTGATGGATTCTTTATGAGAGGCCTGCAGACGTCGTCAAAAGAGATGCAGAATCTTCGGGAAACAAAAAAAAAACTAAGGAGATATTTAATGCAAAATCGTGTTAGCTAGACAAAAGATTATCTTATTCTTTTCTGAATTGACAGTTCGGTAGTCCTTACTGACAGTTCTGAGCCACGTTTCCATATTTTATTATTTTTGAGGTCTTTTAATAGAGAAATAAATAAAAAAATAGTGAATTTCTTACAGGGCCCCAAAATGAGATCCCTTTTTCCCTAATGGGTTCCGGAGTAATATTGGGGCCTAAAGCAGAGGCCAAGGTATCCATACCCGAAAGAGTAGATAGGATAGTGTTCAAGAGAGAGTTGGAGTTCTGTAAAGCTTGCATCTGGGCGGCGATTTGTGCCTGACGTTCCGAAGAAGAAGCTTCGAGAGCTACTTTTTGAACTCTTGGAAATCAGATTTTGACACATAATCGTCAAAAAGATTGGCATCGGTATCTTTCGTAGCCGGCAAGCCTTCTCGTTCGGCAAGGGGCTCTAACTCCGATTCTTGGGTCGACATCTTGAAGAGGGCAAGTGAAGAGAAATTTCGATCTTTGCACAATAAAAGTGTGAGGGAACTTGAGATCTTGAGAGCTTGAAAACTTGAGAGATGTGTGGCAAGAAGTCCACTTAAGGGGTTTATATAACCTTCCCTAAAAGCAACATGAGCTTTTGCTTTTGTGTTATATATATATATATATATTCTGCTTTCTAAAAAAAAAACACATCTTTAAACCTTAGATGGATCTTGAAACTCTTAAAAAAAAAAAGTTTAATCCATAAAAAAAAAACGAAAGCAAGCGTATGTTTTGTTTTTTTTTTGGGTTTCTTAAAAAAAACAAAAGCTTAATTCGGCGCTTAAATGCTTTTTTTGGTTTTTTTTGAAAATAGTGCCGCAGGCTTCGCCTTGCTGCCATCACCTGTGCTACTGTTGGGTGTCCATAGCCGCCTGCACCAGCCTTCGCCTAGGCTTGGCCGCCTGCACAGGCCTGGCCGACTGCCAGCCTTGCCTGGGCGCCTGCCTGCGTAGGCTTGGGCGCCAGCTTGCATAGGCCTAGGTGCCTGCATAGCCAGCCATCTCTGCATTTGCGCCTACAATAGGCGGTAGCAACTCTTGTACCCGGCCAACAGTACTCGACCAGCACCGCCAACGATCCCCATCATTCGCATCTCTCGCTCTCTCTCTCTCTCTCTCTCTCTCTCGCGTTCAACCAAAAGCAAACATGTTTTTTTTTCTGTTTTCTCACCCGACTTGTTCATGCGATTGCACAAGTATCTTCAGTCTTCTTCTTGCGAAACAAATCAACCCTACTAGACCACCTTCTCCATCACGGGTTCTTTGATGAAAAAGCACATACTATCTGAAAAAACAGCAGCATGCATAAACAAAATAGCAAGCTTCTTGAACACATACCTTTCTTCGACCTCATCGTCTCTACCTACCGACTTGCTCATTCACGAGGGCACGCTCTGATACCATTGTCAAATCCACCGGATCTCCTCGTAGAATGCTCCTGGTGTACGAGACTCAAAACCTGCAACAAACAAACCAAACAAACAAGAAGGGGGTGTAGGCCTGGACTCACCTCCCAACCATGACAGCCGTGGGCAAGCCCACAGTCTTGGCTGTCCCCCACTGAGCCACGAGCTGAGCTAACTAGGATGACGTACCGACCAATCTCCACCTCGTGATGTCCCATACCGCCACGAAGCTACCCTCGTCGGCCTCGAGATTACTGTCAGCCTCGGTTATGTAAAAAGCAAGTGCACGTCTGCACTAGATCCAGGCTCCAGACCATGTAGATCTCTCACAAATCTCGCGAGACTCTATATGACTAATGACTAACCTTGGCCACCCTTTTATAGGCTCTTGGCTGGTCATCGGGCATCCACACTTGGGTGCCCGCTCGTCCATACTTGGGTGCCCGCCCGTTAGTCCATCCCTAACTCAGCTCGCCAAAATTAGCCTGCCTAGCTCCAAACGTCCCCAAACCTCGAAGCTAGTCTTGCGTGCTTATAGCACACGGTAGATACACACTGTGCACATGACACATGTGGTCCATGTTGTGGGCCGGTAACCTTTCCTCCTTAAACACCCTATTGGTACGATACATGCATGCATTCAAAACAACGTTTAATGTCAAATCTCTCTCTCTCTCTCTCTCTCTCTCTCTCTCTCTCTCACACACACACACACACACACACACACACACACACACACACACACACACACACACACACACACACACACACACACAGACGCACATACAACTTGACAATAGACAAGACCAGTGTCTTCCAATATCACTTAACAATTTACAAGTCCTCAAAAGAATTCATGGTACATATATGAAGAGAGACAATCATGGTTTGACATCAAAAAGAGTCACTTGTTTAGTGATTTTGAAGAGAGAATTACAAAATTTGGATTTTCATGATCAAGTATAAGAATTTGCACTGGGAAATTTGGTTTACATCTATGAATCAATCAATTTATCTAGCTTTCTTGATGACTACGAGGTCGTCTCTCCCGAGGGAATGTCAATGGGCTCTCCTCTCTCCTCTCGCTTTCATCGAGCTCGTTTAGGTCTCTTGAAAGAATACTGAACAAACAACTCCTCTTGCTTTAGTCGAGCTAATTTAGGTCTCTTGAAAGAATACTGAACAAACAACTCCTCTCCTGCCCTCAAACTCTGTGTAGCAGCAACCACAACATAGTAGTGAGGCTTTGAACCTAGCATATGCTCATACTCTACACCATGTCGCTCCTTAAATATACAGTTTGCTTGTATTCCAAGATATCTCACACTACTGTTCATTAGTCCTGCTATGTTTCCATTTTTGTAGGGGCAACCATCTATGCATGTGTAGTCAGCACGTGGTGTGACTTGTCCTAGATGATTTTTATATACTAAAGTAGCCTTGGATCACATTCCATATGAAGACAAACTAATTATATACTGACTTAGCTGTCTCCAGCGAACATATCCATAAAGAGGTCCACAAAAGCTCATGAGCGTCACAAGACTACTTGAGGGGACATGCAAATCTTGTGCAATGTATAAGCCATGACTTGCACCATAGATAGTGGAGGGTGCTATAATAAATTGTACTCCTGATTGTGTGAACTCAGTCCAATCATCTAGAACGGTTTCGGATAGCTAACCACCTGCATGTCTACGATCATAAGTATCTTCATAGAGATGACTTGGTAGGGGGTAGTCTCCAGTAGTCTCAACAATAGGACTTGGAGGGAGATCCAAGCTTCTCCCAAGATATTGTAACCTATCTCTAGTGGATCTCATTGTTGAGATTACAAGCTCGATGACAGCTAGAGCTAGGCACGACATGTGTTGGCATGGTAGAGACAGTAGCATGTGTGTGACAATAAATGGCCGCGTCCAACTAGCCACAGTGTGTGGACATTAGATAGGGTTATTTGGTGTGTGAACATAGCACATGTGTGTATGGTGTGTAGTCCTCTTCTATTATACATTGTGTGAGTGGATAGGGCTTCCCTCTATGGTTAGGGTTATATTAATGGATTAGGGTTTGCTCTCATGTGTGTGTGCTCTCCCTTTATCAGTCTTTTATTATGGTATCAGAGCCTGGTGCTCTATTAGGGTTTTGTGATTGAGTAAAGAAGATGATTTTTTTTGTTTGTTTTGGAGCTATCCATTGGAGCTTGGATCAAAGAGAAGCTTGAGAGCTTTATTGGAAAAGAGGCAAATACATGTAATAGTTGAAGGGCACATGTATCTGGAATTGGTGAATGGAATAGCAATGCATATGCAATCCCTTACTTGATTTGGAGCAATCTATGTGATATTGAAGAGGTCAAATTCTGGTTTTTGAGCTACACAAGAACATAGGATGTATACAAGAAATTTGAGCCATTAGAGGGTCAACCTATGTACATTGGTGTGATTATGGTATAGCCTGGGGTGTGGCTCACCTCAAAAAATATTAGTGTACCATGTAAGTTCAGTAGGAGGGGTTTTTTAATTTAATTTAGATACATTGAGAAAATTTAACAGGATTACATTAACATGAGGGATTTTTTTAAATTCAACTTTAGAAAAAAATCCGTTAGTTCATAAGTAAAGAGGGGTTGTTTTATTGGGGAAAAAATTTTAGTTAAGGGGTTTTTAAATACCTCTTGAACGCACGTGATACCTAGGGTTTTTTGGTAGTGCATTCCCCGAGGGTATAGCACAAGGTCCTATATCTCATCCTATATGCTTGCCACACTCAACCATGTCATTGTGGAGTAATTAAATCATCAAAACAAAGAGGCCAAAAATCAATGCAGAAATCCACTGTGGAGAAGAAAAATTGAAGCAAGCCCAAATGGATGTATATCATGCATAATGAGCTTAGCAATTGGACCCTACATATGTATGTATCTTTTGATGGAACCCACAAGCACTAATTTGGGTGTAATAATACAAAACAAGTTGGATTAAATAGGTTTAGTAGAGCTGTTAATTGAGATTAGTGAGTAGAGCTTCACTAAATTAGCAATTACTCTCTCCTCTTTCAAAATTGGACTAATTCCTCGCATATGGAGTTAGAGCACATTGATATAAAGCCAATGAATTCTTGGGCCTAAGATTTGGATGCATATCGAGTGAATTGGAAGTGGATTAGTGCCGGTAATAAACAGTTTACAGGTTCTCGACCAAAACAGAGAGCTATTTTTGGCATGTACTTGGAACTTTGTGAGCTCGGATGATGTTTATATGCTACATGGAGGATGTATGAATGTCAATGCATATTTTCCACACTTTATTTGATCATTTCTCAGTGTTTTGGAAGATTGGAAGGCTTGGAAAAATCCTTCACAACAAGGCAACGTGGATTGTTCGTACATTGTTGAGCTCAAATGCTATGTGGATGACCTTGTATGCATAATACGAGCAAATTAAAGGTTTTTGAAAAGTGGACTGTTTCGGATGCATTTCTCTGAATTTGTGAGCGACGCCAGGTTATTTTGAGCATTTGCAAATAGTGTTTTTGAGTCTAAGAAGTCATCACCATAAAAATTGTGGGCAGTGTGGACAACAATGGTGTCGAGGTTTATGTATGTATGTGCATGTCTGAGTTGATTATTGGATATCCTCATTGAACATTGTGGTAAACAAAATGAGTAACAATCCTGATAAAAATTTTTGTGAGAAGCTTGAGAGGCACAACTTTCGCATTTGGAAGTATCGTATGACAAATTTTCTCAAAGGCAAAGGCCTATGGAACTTGGTGATAGGCGATGAGGCAGAGCCAAGGGTTCTCCAAATGAATGCAACACTTGTCCAACTTACAACACATCGAAATTGGACAGAGAGGGTCTTCAAAGCGTTGCATTACTTCTTGATATGTGTTAAAAACACCATGTTATGCCATATAGAGGATACACATAATCCCAAGGATGCATGGGATACTTTGGTAAAGTTGTATGATATGACTATATTACTAAAGAAGATGCAATTGAAGCATAAGATTGATGGTGTGACTCGTAATAATAGAAGTGTAAATTATTATGTTGTGCAGGAGATCAAAGAATGTGCTGATGCATTAGTATCTATTGGTGCCCCCATGGATGATGATGATTTGGTAGCCATTACATTGAATGGCTTGGGTAAAGAGTACAAACCTCTATCAGGGTTAGAGGTGGAGACTCCCTAGATTTTGATGAGTTGATTTCATTGCTTATTGTGGAAGAGATGAAACTTGGTTTAGGTGCCTCATCTAGCACAAATAAAAATGCAAGGGATCAAGCATATTATACTTATCAAGGTACTAGAGGTAGGGGGAGATTCAGTTCAAGAGGACGTGCAAGTGAACGTGGTTGGTAGGATAGGTCACCACAGTCTCAATATAGAATTTTCAGCCACCATCATTCGGTGCTAGAGGTGGTCATGGTTATGCCCCCCTCTCAAAGAGGTCGAGGTAACCAAACTTTCCACAATTGTGACAATCCACATGCTGCATAGAGAAGAGACTTGAAGTGTTGGAAAAGTTCATGGATTTTAAAGCATTTGTAGAAAAGCAATATGGTTGTTAGATCAAATGCTTGAGGATAGATGGAGGTGGTGAATACACCTCACATACATTTGAGGACTTCTTGAGATAGAATGGCATTAGAAGGTAGCTTTCATGCAGGTACACACCTTAGCAAAATGGTGTTGTTGAGAGGAAAAATAGGGTCATTGGTGATGTGGCTAGGGGAATTCTAAATGAGAAGAGCATGCCGAAATTTTATTGGACAGAAGCATGGCATCTTGATCTTGCTTTTCTGCAAGGATGTTAGGCTACCCAAGGTAACTAGTCTCTACTATAGTTCCCCTTCTCTAAGCATTGAGCGTAATGGAAGTTGAGTGTATAATTAAGACGATGCCTTTCCCTAAAGACATGCTTAGCTTACTCATAGTGATCAAGGATGGGACTCTCACAAATCTTTCACCAAGAATCTTAATGCTTCCTTCACATCACACTTCTCTCTCTTCATCACTTCACTCACATCGGCCGGTATCATCTCCACACCCTTCTCTTCCCATAGCAGCTTGCATCTCTTTGAACATCTTGTGTTCCTGAACATTCAAATAATTGCAGTAAGAGAGGTGGATGTGAATGTCCATCCTTCGTGATCATAGCGATTCTGGGTCTAGTTTCTCTATGTGGTTGGTGGTGAAGACGAAGATGCGCTTGCTCCCATAGCATGACCACAATCCATCTGTGAAGTTGAGTAGGCCACATAGGGCTACCTTGTTGCTCTGGTCATTCTCTGAGCTACCATTAGGGTTAGAAGGCTTTCCTTCTTCTTTAGACCTCTTGGGTTTCTTCTTCCTCTCAGATAAATTCTGCAAGGCTATGGACGTGTTCTTGGGCAGGGTCAGGTTCACACTACGCCTCTGGTGCCTTACCACTAATTTTGATGGCTCTCCCCCCACAAGTGGTATTACAAGGCCCATATCCTTCTCCACGACTTCCCACTTTAGCCTCATCAGTTCCATAATTAAGGTGCAAGAATTCTCATGCTAGTTGTTCTATGCAACACCAAAGTCCAAGTGACATAGGCTACCTAAAGAAGTTACAAGGTATGCTCGCGTGCACCCAAGAAGTTGAGAGCAAATTACGCCAACAATCAATGGCCACTAGCTTCTTTGTTCCATCGGAGCTCAGTTGCAGTAGCAGAAGAAAAATAAGTGTGAGTAGGCCTTATCTATAAAGGTGGTGCCAGGAGCTCTAGTTTTTGCCCGTTGCCCTTTGCCCTTTGCCTGTGATATGTTAGATGGGCTTCTTTCCTGAGAACAGTCGAGCTCCTTAAGGTGACTATAGTGCTGCGTCGTCACATGACTTCCAATCAACAAGGGCAGCTTTGGCAGCCATGTCATTGAGGTGGAGTTGAACCGCAACATAGAGCTCGTTTGGGTTGGCCCGGTCGTACTCTAAAGTTGAGGTATTTTGTGAAGAAGGCAGAGGGAGCGAACAAAGGTGATGGTGAGCTCATGTGGAAGAAAGGCGTTGGCGAGGCCTTCGACGAAGGCTAGGAAGGCAAAGATGGCTCCAAGAGAAGACCATGCTTTCTCCATAACTGTGCACTGCTGACGCACAGGCTTCTTTTTTATCGTCCCCCCCGATTGCCTTGTGCGTGAAGGAATCAAGGCATAATTAATGAATATTTTTTGTTGTTTTGAACTCAGGACGATTAATCCTGTGCGCACGGGGATGGGCTAGCCAAGATGGTCTTTCTGCCGTTTGGCAGAAAGTTTTCGGGTGAATTTTTTACACATCTTTTTTTAGAGTCTACCGCGTGGCCTCTTCTCTGGAAGATCCTGGTTCACACCTTGGTTCCAAACAGTGTGTGAAACATTGTTCAAGATTGGTGAGGGGACCAAATTGGTGACATCCCCTCCGTCTTATTTGCTTGCTTTTGTGCAAGGGTGTTAAGCTACCCAAGGTAAAAATTTGACCGACGTATCATAGATTCAAAGCCCTACTTTGGCTTATATATTGATAAAGATTTAAAAAAACAATAACCTTCTATGATATAAATAATGGAAAAACAAGAGTATTGTTTACTCTGCAAATATCTAATCGTCCAGATTCTAGTTAGCTCTTGGGCTCAGATAGTTAAACATTTATCTAGGGTTTTTGAGCAAACGGTTCCTTGATGGGCAGGGATCGTATTAGCCCATACACCCTTGGAAACAACAAAAATGCATGTATGCTCTTGGGCAAGACTCAACCCATGAATGATAATGAATGCATATAAGTACTAAGGATATGAGCTACGGATCCCCTCATAAACAGGGACCGTGTTTGCTCACAACCCTTTGTCACATCATAGCCCTACACCATAAGTCACAACATAACAACACAGAATTAAAACAAACAAAATAAAGCGTGTAATGCCTTCATGCAACAAGCTTAAGCTACAGATAGATTTTATGCAAAGTCCTGCAAACACACACGAAAGCTTTCATGCAACTAGTTGCTAGATACATCCAGAACGCTGAAAATGGAAGACACCATCATTAGAGCCTCATAAAGAGGGACCGCATTTGCTCACAGTGAGACCATGGCCCATAATAGCCTTCATGCGATAAGCTATAGCGGCACAACCTTCATGTAATGTCTTAAAAGCACACATTACAACATCCATCCAAATAGACTCAACCATGAAAACAAAAGACATCAATCATCAATGCCTCAGAAACAAGGACCTCTGACCTTGTTTACTCACGGGTGAGCATCATCCTACACCAAAAACTTGCAAAGAAAAATAATAATAACAAAACAAATCTCATAATATGCCTTCACACAATAAGCTAGAGCTTTCATGCAACGTCCTTAACCACCTAAACCAATAAAAATAGAAGATGACAATATATACCACATGTCCAAGCAATTTTATTTTAGGATTAGAGAATCCCCATACCCGATTCACAACGGCAAGCCAACCAATAGGTGCGCCCAGGGTTCCCTCATGAGGAAGGCAGCCCCATGCTCTATTTACAACAACAAGCCAACCAGCAGGTGGGCCAAGCGGCCCAAACCACGGATAGAGTCATGGACCATGAAAGAACGAATGCAGGCTCACCTGGCCAGTGCACCATGAAAGGAGAGGCACTGCGCAACAGACAAACCATGGAAGGAGGCAGCAGGCGGACCACCGACGCTTCGCAGAGCTGCGGACTCCAAAGGTTAGGGCGCTAAAGGTAGCAAGAAGAGAGCGCAGGCGGACCACCGATGCTTCGCAGAGCTGCAGACTCCAAAGGTTTGGGCGCTAAAGGCAGCAAGAAGAGAGCGCGCTGCATGACTCACAGCTCAACAGACCAACCATGGAAGGAGGCAGCAGGCGGACCACGGCCGATGCTTCGCAGAGCTGCAGAACTCCAAAGGTTAGGGCGCTAAAGGCAGCAAGAAGAGAGCGCGCTGCATGACTCACAGCCCTCAGCCAGCCTCCCCCCCCCCCAATGCTAAACTTGAATTAATTTTAGTACAAAGACGTTAAGAACACCGGACCACAGGTTACGCTCATACAGACGTATAAGATGCCAGCTGGGAACATCCATTTCAAATATTCACAGCAAAGGTACCTTGGAAACTATAATACATTAAAATTTCTGTCATACCTTTGATACGATCTGCAATATTTGATGCAGCATATTTTACCTTGGTCTTTGATTTCCTTACTGTACAAAATCTGCAATATTTGATGCAGCATATTTCACCTTGGTCTTTCATTTCCTTACTGTACAAACAAAGCCTAGCTAAATATACTACGAAACGCTCCACATCGATGGTAATTAATTACCAATTAAAGGAGTAATTCAACCCAACACAAGAATTGGATGACCAACTGAAGAGGCTGAAGGGGTCAACATTAGAGTGAATAACAGCAGCTGTTGGATCCTCATCATCTGATCTTTCATCTGATAAAGGGTTTCTTGCAGCTGCAAACGTGAGAGAGGAATCAGGGATGATCTCGGCCTCTAAGCGGGCAAAATAATCTTCATTTCGAGTACGTTTATCAGAGCTAATGATATGACAATCTAAATCCACATGCTGACTTGTATCGGATTTGGCAGTAGCGTCTTGCAGCATACTGGATGCTGTTTTGATATCGAAACCATACAAATGATCATCCTTATCAACGGATGTTTCATTGATAGCTGGGCTATTGTCTGGCGCAGCCAGCATGAACGTTGCACTTGAAGTAGCTGTTGATTTCTTGTGTGAAATACTATTGGAGCTTTTTTGTGCTAGCCATGCATGATTATGGTCCGAAGTGTAGGTGATCACTAGCATAGTAGGGTCTAATCGACTTCTCTCCACTTGCTTTCTTGCTGTACAACCCTTGGAACTGCTACACCTATAGTAGCCTCTGCAATTTAAAAAAAACATGAAAAATTAATCAAACGCAAATTAAATATTACAAATGAAAACTGCGGAAAATCAGAATGAAAGTAAATGGTAACGCTCTTCTTCATGAATATTGAACGATGGTAATGCAGCTAATTATCAGACTATGGATTAGGTCTGCATACAGCTTGTTACTCTCCGAAGCAGGCTTAATGTCGTTATTCATGATCGGAGACGTTCAGATTCAAACTAATTCACATTAAAACATTTTTCTTACCAGATCATAAACCTTACGGACTACAAAATTTCACACGTAACTTATTCACAACTAAAATGCCTTAAATTTTGCAAGTACCAAAGCTATCTCAGAAGAAAAGTTTCCATTGCATTCTCACGAAAAACTGTTGAGATTGTGATGACGCGTCGGCCAAGTTTTGCACAACTATGCCAAAAAAAAAGGGTACAGTCACGTTCAAGCTGGCCAAGATGCGATAATTAGCCATGGCCATGTTAACAACCTTCGTAAGAAAAGGCTCTAAGAAAATATTTGTTATGGATTAAGAGAGAGAGGGAAAAAAAAGAAGAATCTTTCAAGTCCATCCTATTGTATGGAGTTTGCAAGTTTTTGTTGACACTGGGGCAGCCGGGGTCCTGTTGCACAAATTGCCCAGCCTTGTACACTTCTAGCCACGTAAGTAGACTGCCCACTTTTGTAACCCTTCTTTACATTGTTGGGGTTTATGTTAAATTTCGAGGTACCACGATACCTGGCACCCACGGGCCCCAGCCCAGGCGGTCACCTAGCCGTGACCTCTCGGTCTAGACCGTGGTGCAAAAGAGCTATAAACAGATGTCCATATGTCTGTGCATTTGCTAGGATTTGAACCTATGTCCTTGTCAAGGGAGACAAAACATCTATCCACTACACCGCACACACACTCATGATATGCACACATGTCCATAACATATTATGGACACATGTCCACAGATGGGCCCCCGTCACTAGCCATTGACTAGGTGACTGGGCTCGCGGGCTTGTATCATAGCAAATAAGGTATTGTATGGCTTGTAGCTTATCAACATTACACCTTAAAAGAAAAGAAGGTTTGGTTCAAGTACCTTTTGTACTAACAAGATTTTCCCACGGCCAAGTTAACAAGGGGTTGCAAGTTGCAAAAGAAATAAATATGTGCAAAGCATTTGCATGCCATGATTCCAAGCTCGCATCATACTAATTGCAATGGGAAAGTTTTAGAAGAAAAAACTCAGTTGTGCCTAGGAATGCTTAGCCAATATTCTTAAATGTTGTGGCCAGTGGGAAGATCCACTAAGAGAGAATGACAAACACACAACATGGGGGACTTAGTATGTTATATCATGACGTTAGACTATCCATGGATACATCATCCAACGATCTTACACTTGTTAGACTAAATATCCTTCAATATGAGCACTGGTCTTGAAAGTAGAGGTCAGGATTGTCATGCATCTACAATTCTCGAGCTAAGGGGGAGGACTTGCGCGGCTAAGTTTACGTCCTGCCCAAGAAGTACTCTTCTGGTAGGTGAGTGGGAGGCAGCCATTACTTGTGGCAACGTCGACGTGGTATCAGCGTGGATAGTGCAGTGAGAAGAGAGGAGCCACTATATGCGCTGGCCGGCAAGAACAAGACCCGCTTTGGTGATTTTGGGGGGGATTCTCTGAATTATATACTGTATTGTGCCCGTGTGAAGTTGTTGTTAGGTATCCTTTTTCTCTCTGTCCTTGGTTCTGTAGCCTATAAGTTGGTAAAAGGAGTTCCAATCTCTAAAAGGGGTTTCTCACGGCAAGAGAGTGAAAGGTGTTCACTCTTAGATTGGACTTGGCCACTTGTGAAGTTGTTGTTAGGTATCCTTTTTCTCTCTGTCCTTGGTTCTGTAGCCTATAAGTTGGTAAAAGGAGTTCCAATCTCTAAAAGGGGTTTCTCACGGCAAGAGAGTGAAAGGTGTTCACTCTTAGATTGGACTTGGCCACTTGTGATGCTTGTCACGTCACTCTTTTTATTGCCTTAACCATTTGACGTACTTCAGAAATATTCTACTCTCAATTTAGAGTTTATTATCAGATATTCTACTCTCGGTTGGGTTTACTATCTCACAATATAGTGCACAAATATGTCTGGGTTGAAACTTGACTCTCCTTCTTTCATACAACGCACAACTATGGTGGTAGCTTCATTGTTAATCAGTAAGTTTTTTTTTCCCCATTGGAAAGGGATAAGTGTATTTATTAGTTAAATAATAGCAGCTGCCAACAGGAAGCTAATATATAATATATACAATCATCCCTGTGGTGGGATGAACATTACATGTATCAACATCATCCAAAGATGATACCGTAACTCCCTCTACAGCAAATTATGAGAAAATAAACAATCATTTAATAGCTGCAACAATGGGTTACTGGAGAGATCAGGGCTTCCTGGCCACATGGGATGCTGGGTAAAGATATAAGCCGTGCTGTTGAATGCAAGTTCACTTTGTCTTGTAGCGGACAACTGTGTTGATTAGCTCGAACTATGTAGGTCAGTATCGGTGCTTGGTGGTCCACTGTGCATGTTAACTTGAAAATATTATTATTGTTTCCATAACACCTATGTATGAAGCTAACCTGTCGACTAAGCAATGCTCAATAAGTTACCATTATTAGATATTCAACATCACATAAAAATATTATCTTTATGTACAAAGAGATTTTAAATAATGGTTGAAAGATCGGGTGTTTGAATAAAAGAAAATTTTAGTGCCATAAAGAATGAAGATTAAGTTGACATCAATTTATCACAACCCCTCGTGTCTGTCTTCTAATTGTGTCTTCTAATTGTGGCCTGATTGTTCAGCAATCAGTATTTTTGGGAGGTGAATATTATATATTCCTTTATATCAATGTTTCACTTGGTACTGCTTGAATCAGTTGATTTCCTTAAGGTTTGAAAAATCATGAGAGCTGAATGTACCTGGGAAAAGGTGAGCCTTTGATGGGTTTTTGTCCATATTTTCTCCAAGCCCATGAATCCGAGTGAAGGCATTCTCCCGTGGATTTATTATTAGTGACTCCAGTTGTTACCGGGACACAAATAATTCGTTTCTGTTGTGCTTTTCTGCAAACCACAATTAAAAAAGGAAAGTTTTAGTTATAACAGATCAGCACACGAGCGCATATAGGAGTTAATTCACGAAACAAAAATAGTACGCGAGCTTTGCATAATCAATATAATTAATTACCCTAAAAATTTTAGAAAATACTATGTTAATAAGTAGACTCACTTTTTCTTTGAGCTGTTATCATTGCACACTAGACTGGGCAGAATCATCCTGTTTTGTTCTTCATTAATCGCTCTAGGCTCTATTATAAGATGATGATTGGGCAATGAGAACTTGGAATCTTCATTTTCTAATTTATAGGAAATAAGGGTTTGGTTGGTATCCCGTGGTGGTGAAGAAATATGCTGTGTCTCCTCGTCTTCGATAATTGCTCTCCTAACTTCATCCTGATTTGAGTCCATGTTTTTATCCAGGCTGCTTGCACTGATTGCAGTTTTACCCTCCTCTTTCACTACGTATGGGACTGCAGTAGCATATAGATTTTGCAGGGCTTGGTATGATGGGTAAGGCGACACATGTGTGTCCAGGCTGGAGACATGCAGGTAGTTATATTCTTGATCATCACTCTGATCATGCAATGGCTTGTAGATAGTGGCGTAATCTAATTGCATATTTAGGTGATTTATCATGTTGTTGGGAGGAAATAAGTACTGAGGGGTAGCGGCTGCAGTATAGTGTAGAAGTGAATTAGAGGGGGTTGTAGAAGCACTAGTAGTTGTAATATTAGAACAAGGTGAAAGAAGGTGAGAAGCTTCTACGGCAGTAAGATCGAGAGACCAATTGTTGGGTGCAGTACACGAGATAGGTTGGTGAGGAGGACCTGGATGGTCATCTCCGATATAGCTGTGATCCATAAGAAGCTGGATAGTGTAAAAAGTCAGATAGACAGAAATTAGGTCGAAAGAAAAGGGTTTGGCGTTTCTGGTTGCTTGGGATTGAGAGTGTGTGTGTACTGTTGTTGTGTGGGGGGATGTGTGTGTGTGTGTGAGAGAGAGAGAGAGAGAGAGAGAGAGAGAGAGAGATTACACGAGAAGGAGGGGGGGGGGGGTTGTATGTGTGTCACTCTGTGTGTGTGTGAGAGAGAGAGAGAGATTGAGAGAGCGATTACACTGATAAGAAGGAGAAAAGAAATAGTATCAACTTGAACCGCGAGAGAGAAGGCACTTCTAGAGAGCGAAAGAGCGGGGCGGATCATCTACAATAGAGAGAGAGAGAGAGAGAGAGAGAGAGAGAGAACGAAAGAGAGAAATCTCGAATTTCTGGGATAGATTGACAGAAAACAAAACACGATCAGCTTTGTGTGGAAGGGGAAAGGGGCCTGATCAGGAGTGAGCAGTATTAAAGCGCACGGTGCATGATGGGGGAGACAGAGACTTGAGAGGCACGGCGCTGACTTTGGATTGCACCTAGACAACTTGAGCATGGATCGGTTTTACCTTTTTAACCTTCTGGAACCGACGTAGACGTCATTGCACCTAAACAACTTGAGCATGGACTAGCAAAAGCCTCGGTTTTCACTTTTTAACCTTGTGGAACCGACGTAGACATCATTATTATTTGTGACATTTTATGTATCATTATATTATAGCACACGCGGCCGGATCGAAAATGCGCGTACGACAGCGCATGCATGGCATGTGCATTGTGCATGCTTATACTGTGAGTCGTGACAGGGACGCATAAAAGTGTTCCTCTAGGTTTTGGCTTTTAAAACATGTATATTAAAAACTCTCAAACTGTTTGTAGGTTAAAATATAATAATTAAGACTCTCAACGTGATGGTAAAGGAGGAGGTTTATTGCTCTACGGCACCCTCAAAATTTTGATGAACATTGGGCACCCTTCAAAACTGCCCTTCCAAACGGACACAAAGAGGTTAAAGCCAAGCATATTTTTTCAAAACTGCCCTTCCAAACCGACACAAAGAGGTTAAAGCCAAGCATATTTTTGCAACTCACAATTACACATGACTAATGGTGGCCAGCTCCTTAGCACTTTTAGACCCACAATAGCTCATCTAACAATCAAAACCCAACTATCTCTCTTTCTAAATCTTTCTTACTTTAAAAGCCAATGGAAGTTAGGCATGTAGGCATGTTTGCAGTTATCGACTTGAGAGGCCACATCACCCTAAGCGAACCTTAGCTCACCCAAGTCCTTCATCTCAAACCTCTGCTTTAAAAGCATCTTGACATTATGTATGTTAGTATCACTATCACCAATGATAATCAAGTTATCCACATAAATGACCACAACATGATCCCTCTGTCTATCTTTTAAGACCATATTAGGAAGTTTGGAAAAATCCCCGTACTTTGGAAATTCCAAATGGTTGCACTTTTGAATCAACTTATAAGAGTATACCTTGAGCACACCAACTCTAAATTTACCAAAGATTGTATATTTAGAGCATACACGTTGTGTGGTGGCTGGGCGATGGCCTCTATAACACCACCAACAGACACACAAACAAGAATATGTAAGAGTATCAGAACTTAGGGGCTTTAGGATCCCAGCTCAAATGACAACAGTCATCTCATGCTCTATCCCTTGACCTCATAGGCACCTCTACACCTTGCTGTCCGACTTGACCACTACCTCCAACTGTCCTCCTCCATCAGACCTAACCACCAAGACTTCACACCTTTTGCTCAAAAGCCTCAGTCGACCATAGCTGACCTAAATCTTTCTCTGCTACCCTAGAGAGATCTGGTACCAAGTGTTACCCGAAACAGACACTAACCGATGACCCAGACCAAAAACCGTCTGCCAATATCAAAACACCTCAAAGACTTGCTTCAAAACTCCATAGCACACATTAGCATCCTTTAGCTGAGACCAGAACTAACTTTAACTGATGCAAAAATGATAGAAACTCGTCTCCAAAATCTTCCTTTAAATGAGTCTTTCTGGATCCTCTGTGATCCTCCTGCTTCAGCAAACCTTGCAGTCACTATCCCACCCATCTCTTGCCTGACTCCCTTCTACTCCCCTGCTAACAAAAAAACACTGGGAAAACTCTCTCAAAAGCCTGACACAGAAATGAACAAATTTTGCCCGTAGTTTAGAACAGATGTCTGTAGTAGAATCACGTCCGCCTGTCCTCTAGAATATCCTCCAGTGGTGGCAACTAACTATAAACGCTTGATCTCAGTCATCTTGAAACTTGTCAGCTCCCTTCTGCTAATGCCTTGTTGACTCTATTATGCCCTAGATGCCAGTAAACTGGTTCGGATACCTGACACAGAGTTTAACCCCAATATTTGTCTCCTGAATCTCTTATTGTCCTCCCTGATCAGCTAGTATCAATCTATCATCCCAAGGCCATATTAGAAACCCCCTATGTTCTGCTGATCCTCTAGTTGACATTGATCTGATTGGTCTTTACTATTACCAATACTGTTCTCGGAGGCAGAACCAACTGACTCACAATCTCTGTCTGGATCAGTAACTCTCTCTTTAATGTCTGTCATTTTCTCCTAGCCCTTAGGCTGCCCTACTTTCATGAAGATATGACTCCAAAGACACTTTGATGTCAACAATTGACTACTATTGACTGATATGACACCGGATTATTGATTATTGAGATGGCTAATTCAACTGGAGTAGACTCTCTCATCTCTGAATCCTCTAAGACCTCTAAACCCTCTAAACACTCAAATCAAACCAAAATATGACCCTATGGACATCCAACTGATCACTATCAAGTCAGAGTTGCTCAAAATTGAGCAGTTTTTCCACAACTCTATCATACTTTTGTTCGTCTACAAATTGTCAGACTAGACTCATCAGAATAGCTTTCCTTGCGCCCAAAATGATCAAAATAACCCTTTTACTTGACCTGCTAACCCTCAAGACACATGGTTGTCTGCATACAGTTAACACTCTTCTGACCAATTCTAACAACAAATTTTCAACACAAGAAGACTGTCTCTATCATGAAGCAGCTCAAAACAACCTAAATCATCAGACACTTCTCCATAGATGTTCTAACTCAGAAAAATCAAACAGAACAACTTAATCCAACCTCCAAAACATAATTTTTCATTGTACAAGACACAGATATAAGCTTCAAACTCATTGTTTTCTCCTCAAAGAAAAGAAAGACTGTCGCAACATCCATGAGACAATGGGTTAAAAAAACATTAGACATACACACTGAAAACTTGTAGTTTCTTCACCTGTAGACTTAAGCTTCTATTCCAGCTACAGAGAACTCACTATATCACAGACTGCACACCTTCGATCGACAAACCTAATTCAGCACCCAGTTGACTTACGACAGTAGCAATTGAATATGTTTCTTAATAAAATCGCGTCTCTAATAGAGCAAACCCTCATAGAAACCACGAGGTGTTCATGATTCTCTGGATCCTAGCACCTTCTCTACTGCTCTAATTTTTCCAAATCCACTTTGACTGCACTAAACATTTCTTTTGCTCCCTTTGAAAACATATGAGTCCTTATCTGCAATTAGATTACTTCACTAAAAATGTTATGGGCTACCGCACCTCTAAAGAGGGAACTCCACTCAATTGCAAACATGAGAAGCAATAGTCACAACAATCATTGGGTACTTACCAATTCTTCGAGCTCGCGTCCCTTTGAGGCTCCCCAAGCTCACTTTGGAAGCTCCACTCCTTCGATCTCCACCTCCTTATTGTCACCCGCGGAGTCGCTCGCACCACCACACAAGGCAATCTACCTCTCACTCTCTCGCACACATGCAAGAAAGAGGAACATGTACTAGAGTACACTCTCCCTCTCTCTCTCTCTCTCTCTCTCTCTCTCTCTCTCTCTCTCAAGACAAAGACAAGAGCTCTCATAGCACAAAGGGGGATTGTGTCATTTCATTATTATGAGAATTTTCCACAACTGGCCCTTATTCACACTTGGGCACCCACAAAACTTACTAACTAAGTTCTTGGGTGGCCAGTATCTCAAAATGTATAACTTTTATAGTGCCTTTATATGACACTTATTAATGTCCTCAGTTGGAGGAGCATCTTTGTTAATGCAAAATGGGATTAACATCCCCCCTGCTTGATGTAGGTTGTGTCCTCATAACCTTTACCTAGGTCGAAAGACCTAGTCGCTGGGCTCGTGTCTATAGAAGTTGTGGTAGGATTGAAGCTTTTTAAGGGTTCTTGGGAATGCTGAGTGAGAAGTCCAGAACCCGGTGTCAATCATGTCTTCGAACGTGACATGCATGTATCCTGGAAGACATCGTAGGTGATGATAGTAAAGCATCATGCCTCTTTCAAGTGGCCATGTGTTCATGTCGAACAAGCAAAGGTGCTTTGCCTCAAATCCATCATGGCTTTCCTTTAGTTGATCAATGAGGACTATGCTCAACTTCATGAATCTCATAGTAGCTACAATATCTAGATCCAGAATCCTATGCCATGCTCGTATATCCATGTGAGCAATTGTTGTTGTCTTTGACTTGTTATATCATCCTGGAATGTGGATGGCGAGAAATGTGGGAAGTTGTAGAAGACATGAGAATCCCTTTTTTGCCTCGTGAAATTGGGGTGGAGTCAGGCGCCTTTTGAGTGGCATGAACAAGGGATCCACTCTTTGTGCTAGCGGGGAGCTCTGGTACTAATAACTGTATTCTAGAACTATTACGTACTCCTTTTGCCATTCTGGCTGTATGCCAAAATCTGCTAGGTGGGTGTTGGTATCATCTATTTGGATAGCCATGTAGCCTCCCCTTGTATGCGTTGGGTTTTTCTTGCACCATCTTCAAAAACAATAGCTGATCATAAATGTGACAATTTTGATTTCCAGCAGATCAACCAATTGCGGGTTACCCGTCTTTGTGTGACGAGCCACATTTTCCCACAATGTGCCCTCTCCTCCCATCGGTAACAGCTCCTCTAAATCTGGCATTGGTGCACGAAGAGGGTATGGAACGTAAGGCTTCCTCCTTGACTCCATGGTTAAGTATGCATCCAACAGGACTCTTCTTGTAGGCTCGAAGGGTGTGATTTGCATCAGCACCTTGAACATGAGTTTCGGTTTCGAGAATGGGTTGCCTAAAGTCCTCATATTCTACAACTGTCAAAGACTTAAGAATATTTTTATCAAAGAAAGCTTGGATATCATCAAGAGGGTGATGGTCGCGTACCTCATCGATCGGTCATTGTGGAGATAGAGTTGGTGTCGGCATCTTCTCGGGGGAGAGAGTGTTAGCGGGAAAATCAACTTAGAGAGGAGAGCAGCGAGAGAAGATGCAATATACCTCAATTTTGTTAGTTGGAGATACATTAGGAAAGGGGTTTAATAATTTACTGATCATGGAAGAGAACATTGGATAAGTATAAGATGAGGAGGGTCCTTGTGTTTCTTCTTGACCCTCTCTAGAACTAGGGAGTGGGATGTGAGAAAGAAGAGATGAGAGAAGAGACAATGTACTCAAGAACTCATCAATGAACCACTAGCCAACTTGATTAGAAATGAACTACAATGCCTCATATATATAGGAAATCTCCTCCACCCTTTCCTCCACCCAAAAATGTGTGTAAATAGGAAAAAATGGAAATGAATGCTATAAATCCCAAAAATGCCTAGAGGCTAAAGAATGTGGCACTAGTGTGACACCATCTGGAGATGACACCTATCCAACACCTCCTCTTCAGGTCCAGATGGGAGGACCAACGCCAACGCGCTGAAGAAGATAATCCAAGGTAGGTCGAGGAAGAGGCTTAGTAAACAAATCAGCAACATTATCTTTGATAGGACAATACTCAAGCTGAATGTGATCTTCATAAATCCAGTCACGAACAAAATGAAAATGAACATCAATGTGTTTGGATCGTCCTCGAATAACTGGATTTTTGGCTAAAGCAATAGCACTTTGTGAATCTGAGTAGATGAGTGTCGGAGTAGATGAACATCCAAGGTGATTCAGAATTTGAGAAAGAGCATCAGACTTCTTAGGTAAGAAATAAACCCATGATTTGCGAGAGAAGTCATCCACAAGAAGCATATAATACTTGGATCCACCAAGCAATTGTACTTCTATAAATCCTGCAAGATTAGCATGAATAAGCTCAAGTATACGTGTGGCCCTATGAGTAGCCTCCTCTGGAAAAGAAGCTCGATGTTGCTTTCCTTGAGCACAAGAAGAACAAATATGATGGCGAGGTTTCTGAAGCTTTGGTAGACCTGTAACCATGTCATGTGAGACAAGATGTTGCAAAGTAGTAAGAGGAACATGGCCAAAGCGAAAATGCCATAGATCACTATCTTCATTAGAAATAAGTGCTTTAGGAGAAGTAAATAATTGATGAAGATGAGACTCATGTGGTGGCAACTGTGCTGTAAAAGAGCTTATATGATAAAGCCTAGCATTTTGATAACCATGTGCCACACAAGAAAGTGACTGTCTATCAATGATTTCAATCACTTCATCATCAAAGTAAACCCCAAGACCTTTAGAAGTAGCCTTAGAGATAGAAAATAAGTTGGCAGACATCTTAGGCACATGCAAAACATCATGTAAGATAGCATCTCCAAAAGAAACATCACCAATACCAATCACAGGGAGAGACGAAGCATCACCAATGTGTATTGATGAAGAGATAGACTTATAGATTTTCAATAAGGAAGAACTATTCGTCATGTGAGAGGTAGCACCACTGTCGGCAATCCACTCATCCACAGTATGCGTATCAAGATCTTTGATTACCACAAGTGATGTGTCACATGAAGAAGTAGAAGACATAGCAACATATGCAATCTTGGCGTTACCGTCTTCCTTCTTGTCTTTGTTTTTGTCGTGAGAAGATGTTGATGTAGAAAAACCCTTAGATTTGGATTCAAGTTCAGCTTTTACCTTCTTGGATGATGCCGCCTTCTTAGCAAAACAACGATCCTCCGTATGGCCACTACGACCACAGAAAGTGCACTCCTTGGAAGAATCCTTTGATTTGTCCTTGTCGCCTTTGGTATGTTCAAAGAACCCCAAACATAGCATGTTCCATGAGTGTTGGTTGACCTAATAAATCCCATAGCTCGAGGGTCATGAGATCGTGTTCTCGTGTTGGATAAAGCTGTGCTTGAGCTGTGGTGATTTTATGGTAAATTTCTAATCCAACCAAAATCCTAGGGATCTTTTTAGTAAGATATGTTGAAAGTTTCAGCTCCTCCAAGGTCCCTTCCTCCCGTAATAGCAATTGTACTTTGCCTACAGGAGTGTTTAAGGTGCCTGTTTGCATGGATTCATCTATTGAATACAACAATTCACCTATCCAAGTTCCACCAAGGACGGCATCATACTCAAGGGAATCTAGGGTAACATGGAATGTAAACTCCATATCGCCACTGATTGCTTGAGTAGGGTACTTAAAGTAACCTAGAACTTCAATGTTTTGTCCATTGGCTCTTCTTGCAAGACTATTGCTTGTAGGGATGAGTTTAGGTTGTCCCAATGACACCCAAGTATTTATTTTCATGATGTTATGACTAGCTCGAGGGCTAATCAATGTGCATTTGCACTTAACATCATTGCCTGTGTGTAGAGAAATCCAACCATACCATGATAGAATCTTTCAAAGGAACCATGGATGTTTCAATTTTTGTTTCAACTTTAGATCCTATTTCTATTTCATATTCCCATTCATTTTCATCCTCTTTTTGGCTCTCGGCTTTTTCAAGAGTACCCAATGTGTACACTGGCACACTTGGCTCTCTACTAATTCTTAATGAGGTCTGTTTGGAAACTTACGAATCCTCATAGTCCTGTTCTATGGAGTTCTTTATGTCTTGGTATAACTCATGTTGAGCCCTTAAAGGTGCAAGTGCTGATGTTATGCAAGCTTCATGAGAGAAGAGCATTCCTCCAAATGAGGTTTTGAGAGACTGCTTTAATTTTGTAAGGAAATTATCAAATTCCTCACGTGCTTTCTTAAGTGTATAGTTCGTGTAATCTGTCTCAAATTACTCTTCTGTAGAGAGTATCTCTTCCTCTTGAAAGGGGAAGGGGTACTCCTCTAGCCTTTGTATTTTGGTTGCTTTGTTAGGATTGACATTATGAGGCTCAATCACAACCGGTGACCCTGTAGTAAGACACTAAACCAAGCTAAGCATGCTCACCTGAGCTTGCTTTTTGCATTCCACATATGTCATGCGATCATTATTATCAATTTGGGGTGGCTGGTGGGGTTCTAGTTTCTTGATTTGTCTATGGGGTACACTAAGTGAAGAGTTAGAACTTGTTTCATCCTCACTGAGTGACGAACTAGAACTTGTTTCATTTTTTGACTTTCTTTGAAGCGGTCCCTAAGTGAAGTGCCAGGACACCTAAGGAGGATCTTAGAGGGTTCTGACCAAGAGATGCATGGGCTCGCAGTGCTTAGGACACCCATGCGTATGTCGTGAAAGATCTATATATGTATGTTGATGAAATGATTATTGTAATCTGTTATTGGATCTCGTTGCTGGACCAGCTGGTCCCAACGGAGAGTCTAGAGTGGTACTATTTTTGTGAAACAAGGGATTGAATGAAAATTTTGAGTTATGAAATCTATGACCATATCTGTTTTGTTTTTATATTAAAGTTTTAAAGAGGAGTGTGTGCGTACCTATTTTCTAAAGCTAAAGTTAAGAAAGGCATTCAATTATGGGTGGGTGAGTACTTGTTTGGTTCTACCAATTCCAGTGGTAGAGTGGTGGCTAACCCATGGGCCGGATGGGGTTAGGCTCGAATCAGTGGAGTTTTAATAATCAAACTGAAAAATCTTAGGATTACGCTAGGATTTGAGTAGTTAGTTAATTCCCTGTGATAAATTTCTCAATTGAGTGGATCAACGACTGTGCCTGATCTTGATTAGGAAAAAAGCGTTGAATTGCTTAGATGATTAAATTATATCAGCGATAGTTTCCTTCTATCTGGTTTATTCAGGTGAAGGATAGTTTAGATTTTGATCTCGTTAGAAAAATTCGTTATGAAAATTCAAAAAGGTGGAATCGTCCCCGCTTTTCGGGCATGGGAAATTTTCCCAGTTTCAGTTTTCGGAGTGACCACCAGCCTAGTCTCATGCCCGGACATTCGTGGGCGAGGCCCCGAGTGAGAAACCCTACCCTGCGCGTGAGGGGGCTGCTTCCGCTGTCAGCTTACTGTGAGTCTGGTGCGCGGAGGGGGCAGAGGGATCTCACAGCCTAAGCAAGTGATGTAAGTGGGCATGCAGCCCGAACAAATGTTATGAGAGGGGGCATGCAGCCCGAACAGATGTTATGAGGGGGCATGCAGCCCATGCAATATATGAGGGGGCATGCAGCCCAAGGAGATGATGTACATCGACATGCAGCTCGAGGGGATGATGAGGGGTTTTCAGTCCATTTGAGAGATGCAGAAGATCTTCATGTATTGTTGGTGGTATCTCCACCTTCTTGGTATGTTCTTGCTCCCAGAGTTCTATGCAAAGTGGAGGAGGGTGTTGCATGGGAAATCAGCCCTAGAACTGGGCACCAACACCATGGTAGATATGATGAGGACAAGTTATAAGTTATACATTGGACAGGACTTATTTAATCCATGTGGCAGCTAAAGTGTGGGCTCTGGACAATATTGGGGCCATCTTGAAGTAGGCACCCCCTTCTAGACATAAAAAAGCACACATGGGAGCTAAAATTGGCGAAGGAGCTCTATACTGGAGAGAAGACTCTAGTTTTATGTGACGTGCCTATTTTCTGGTGCATGGGAGCTAGTCGACTGCTTCTACAGGATGTTCACATCCATCTATCGTGATAAAAATCTCACAAGTGTATGGAAGATGCGGGTCGACTCCTTCTGGATGCTCCTTAGTGCTAGTTGACTAGTTTACAGCCCTGAATAGAGGCTAGACATGTCATAAAAATAGGGGAGAAGAGCTGGTTGAAGGGGCTAGATAGATTTTTTATGTACGGCCGTTGGTTGTTTCTTTCTGGGGCTGCAAAGGGCTAGTCAATTGTTGCAAATAGCTCTTCAGAGCTGTCGACTTGTTCTTTGAGCCATACAAGAAGAAGGTGAAGACACAGGGTTGTTCCGCGGGGGGGGGGGGGGGGGGGGGGGGGGGGGCTAATGCGGGAGTGCTATGGGCTATTCATAGTTGTCCTACATGTGCTTGATGCCGGAAGTGCCTTCTTGTGTTGAGAATTATCAACAAATTCTACATATGTTTTTGTTTTGTTTTCATATTGTACTGGAAGAGACAGGTGCTAGACAGTGGGGAATCCCTGGGCACCTGTGAAGTTGTATTTGGAAGCAGACTCCTTTTTGTTAATCTAACCATAAACCGAGGGGGTCATCCCAACTTCTGGCCTCTAGTGTGGTATTGTGCGGATTTATCTTCTTCTTTTATCTAGCATTCTTATGTGTATTTTCAGTTTTATAGATTGATAAGATTTTCGTGTTACAGTTGCCCTTCCATTTACATTTGTATCGAAGCCTGGCTTTCTACACAATTTGTGCCTTATATAATGTTGGATATGGCTGTAAGGAGTCATTATCCATGAGATAAGGTTGGGATTCTGAGGTAGCCTTCATCTTATTGTTGCATCTCAAAAGAGGTTACTCTTGGTTTAAGCGGCAGTGAGCATGTGGAAAGACTTTATGGCCCTCATGTCTGTGTAGCGACACTGTTGCACCCTTGCAGTCTATTCACTATCATACTTGGAAAACTAGTAGAGAGTGATTCTGGGGCACCAAAATTCTTTTCTTTTTGAAAATATGGTAAACACATTATGGCCAACCAGTACTCACCGTATGCAGGAAGAGGATAGAGACAAGGTTCATGTTAGGGCTTTGGCACAGCAGATAAAGATCCACCGTTGTCTGCTAGGGCAGAGGATTAGCAGGACATTGATGCTTTGATGAATGAGATTGAAGATCTCCGTGCTTTGCAAAGGGACCCAGATGTACAGAGGGTCATTGAATCAAAGTCTCATGTCAAGGCTAATGTGCTCACTTTTGATGCAATTGTCCATGACAAACCTCAAGAGTTGGTTGTTGCTTATTTGAAAAGCCGTGGTGATGTTGTTTTCGGTAATAAGGGCAAGTGGGTCTTCACAACAACGGCAGCCTCGCAAGCTATCATGTGAAGGGAATTTGGATGATGTTGTGAGAGGGCATGAAGCCCGCGCACTAGTGATGTGAGAGGGCATGCAATCCGCACCAGTGATGTAAGAGGGCGTGTAGCCCGAGTAAGTGATGTAAGTGGGCATGCAGCCCGAATAGATGTTATGAGGGGACATGCAGCCCATGCAACAGATATGAGGGGGCACGCATCCTGAGGAAACGATGTACATCGACATGCAGCTCAAGGGGATGATGAGGGGTTTTCAACTCATTTGAGAGATGCAGGAGATCATACATTGTTGGTGGTATCTCCACCTTCTAGGTATGTTCTTACTCCCAGAGTTCCATCCAGAGTGGAGGGTGTTGCATGGAAAATTAGCCCTACTAGAACTGGGCACTGTCACCATGGTAGATATGACGAGGATAACTTATAAGTTGTACACACTAGATAGGACTTATTTAGTCCACGTGGCGGCCAAAGGGTGGGCTCTGGACAATATTTGGGCCATCTTCAAGTAGGCCCCCCCTTCTAGACCTAAAAAGCACACGGGGGAGCTAATATTAGCAAAGGATCTCTAATCTTGAGAGAAGACTCCAGTTCTATGTGAGGCGCCTACTTTTCTGGTGCATGGGAACAGGTTGACTGCTTCTACAGGATGGTCACAGCCATCTACGCGATAAAAACCTCACAAGTGTATGGGAGATGTGGGTCGACACCTCCTGGATGCTCCCTACTACTGGTCAACTGGTTTACAGCCCTGAATAGGGACTAGACAAGTCATAAAAACAAGGGAGAAGTGCTGGTTAAAGGGGCTAGATAGGTTTTTAATTAAGAAATACTTTCAGCTTTATGTACGGTTGTTGGTCGTTTCTTTCTTGAGAGCTGATCCACTTGCTATGTGAGCCATACAGGAAGAAGGTGAAGACACAGGGTTCTTCCAGACTGATGCAGGAGTGTTATGGGTTGTCTATAGTTATCCTACATGTGCTTGATGCCATAAGTGCTTTCTTGTGTTGAGAATTATCAGCGCAATTTCGTATATGTTTTTGTTTTGTTTTCATATTGTACTGGAAGAGACATGTGCTAGCCAGTGGTGGAGGGCACCCATGAAGTTGTATGTGGAAGCTGTAAGATTCCTCCCTCCAACTTTTTGAGGTGTGCAGGTGTAGGAATCTTCCCTTATGACTTATAATTATTCCCCTCTCTGAAATAAAAGAAAGATTCTATTTTACCCTGTTTTGACCTAGAGAGAGAAAATGTCTAGAGGGAGGTAGTTCAAAATTGAGATATTTTTGGATATAAAAATCCTCCTAGTGTCTAAAATGAATTCCCCTGAAACAGAAATTCAAAAAGAACTTTCCAATGTGCAATTGGAATTAATTGGAAATGGGTATAAAGGACCTTAGCCTAAGGGTCTAGATTTTCAAAAAAATTTAGATTATGGTCCAATTAAGGTTCCTATGGGCCAATACGATCAATCCATGTGTAGGGAGGAGATGATTCCAATTTGTAAAAGAAAAATATCCAAAAATGAGTAAATGCTCAAAAGATGAAGAGTTGACTATGTACAAGGGTTATTAGTAAAAAACTATGAGTATTACTAAAAAAAGAGATATTTTGGGTATAATGATTCCATTTTGACACATGTGTAAGGAAGGGGAGTACCTTCAAGGAGGCGCCTACTTCACATGTTTGAATGAGTTTTAAACTAAAAAATAATGTGATATTTTTATCTCTCCTCTCTCTTGGATCAAATCGAATAAAAAAGGAACCAAACTAGGTCCAAATCTGGTCCAAATTCAACCAAACTGAATCTGGAAAATTCTAGAAACCAGTTGGTCTTAGTTAGAGCCTCCCTCTCCTATAAATAGAACCTGAGCCCTTTGTAAAAAAAAGAGGAGAATTATACTATGCCAGATTATACTGAAATAATGATAATTTTTACTATTCTCTAAAATTCTCTCCAAATTGAAGAAATTGGAGGTTCCCTCCTTCTTCAATCTCCATTGGTGGCTCCATCAACATACCAAACCAATTGATTGGTTGGGGGCCTCTATCGTGATCAAAGAATCAAGCAATTTGTAAGGTAAAGGGTGAATTTTGATCTTTTTCTATAATTTCTCAATGTTTCTCTCTTCTCAATCCCTCTCAAGCTTGAGAAGCTTAATTGGAATGGCTTTTTAATGCTATTGAAGTTAATTGATGAATGGTAGTAAGGAAATACACAAATTTCCATTTATGCTTAATTTTAATGGTTTTTATGTAATTTCTCTCTCTCACTTAATTTCAAAGAATGGTCATTCCCATGACCTATTCTCAATCCAAATGAAGCTTCTCATGAAGCTTTTCCCTAATCCAAGAATAAATTCTATGCTTGTATAATTGGAGGCCAAATTAATAGCTTTTTTATGCTTTTAAGTTAGTTATTTCATGAAAATTTATGATTCAATCCATAATGGGTTAATGATCCAATTAGGGATCATTCTAATCATATCCATAATGTTAAAGTTCATTCTTTTAGAATAAATTGAGATTTATCAGTAATAGCAGCGGAGCTATGGTAAAATTTTTGTAAAAATTACACATAAAATATTTTCATTCAAAGTATAAAAAGAGGACTTCCTACCATATTCTATGAATTATCATCCTAGATAAACTGATTGATTCTCATTGTAATCATAGAAATATTGGTTTTTAGGTTTATGCATAATTAATAAATTTTTAGATAAATTTATTTATCTATGAGAAGTAATTAAATGTTAAAAGATGAAGTCCCATTACATTTGGAATTCCATCATTGGATGGGAAAAAGAGAATTTCCTATCATATTGGAATTATGGGATAATTCATTTAATTTCAAAAATAAATTTTTAGATAAATTTATTTATCTATGAGAAGTAATTAAATGTTAAAAAGAGGAATTTTCATTACATTTAGAATTCCATCATCGGATGGAAAAAGATCATATTAGAATTATGGGATAATTCATTTAATTTCAAAAATGAAATTTTAGATAAATTTATTTATCTATGAGAAGTAATTAAATGTTAAAAGAGGAATTCCCATTACATTTGGAATTCCATCATTTGGTGGATGGAAAAAAGAGAATTTTCTATCATATTGGATGGGAAAAAGAGAATTTCCTATCATATTGGAATTATGGGATAATTTATTTAATTTTAAAAATAAATCTTTAGATAAATTTATTTATCTATGAGAAGTAATTAAATGTTAAAAGAGAATTTTCCATTACATTTGGAATTCCATCATTGGATGGGAAAAAGAGAATTTTCTATCATATTGGAATTATGGGATAATTTATTTAATTTCAATAATGAATTTTTAGATAAATTTATTTATCTATGAGAAGTAATTAAATATAAAAAGAAGAATTTCCATTACATTTGGAATTCCATGATTGGATGGAAAAAAGAGAATTTCCTATCATATTGGAATTATGGGATAATTCATTTAATTTCAATAATGAATTTTTAGATAAATTTATTTATCTATGAGAAGTAATTAAATGTTAAAAGAGGAATTCCCATTACATTTGGAATTCCATTATTGGATGGGAAAAAGAGAATTTTCTATCATATTGAAATCATGGGATAATTCATTTAATTTCAAAGATGAATTTTTAGATAAATTTATTTATCTATGAGAAACATTTAAATGTCAAAAGAGGAATCCTTACGACATTTGAAATTCCATCATTTAGATGGACAAAGAGAAATTTCTAGCATATTGAAATAATGGATATTTTAAATGAATTTATTTTATAAGAAATATTTGATGGAAAAAGAGGAATTTCCATGGTAATTGGGATCCTAGAAATTAAATGGGAAGAAGAGGAATTTTTAGTATAAATTCGATTTATGATTATTTTACCATAAGAGAAAATATGGGTAGAATTGATTTCTATAAATCCCATGAATTATTTTACTCAAAAGAAGAATATTGAATATAATTAAATTGAGGAATTGAGAAGCAATATAGAAATAGTCCTCAGAAAAGAATCTTTAATTTAGGCCAAGCAATTGGCAGGAATTTAGAAAAAAGCCCTATTATCAATATCAATCTGGAAAAAGCTATAAAATGGTAATAGCATAAAAATGGGATGTGATAAAATGTGTATATGATGTGATAGGATGTGATAAGATGTGTAGGAGATGTGATCAGATAAGAATGGATGTGATAAGATGAGTATGTGATGTGATAAGATGTGATAAGATGAGTATAAGATGTAAAAGGATGTGATAAGATGTGATAAGATGAGTATGAGATGTAAAAGGATGTAATAAGATGAGTATGAGATGTAAAAGGATGTGATAAGATGTGTATGGGATGTGATAAGATGTGTATGGGCTGTGAGATAGGATGAGAATGGATGTGTGAATGTGAATAAGAATACGAATGTTAATGTGTGGATATGGATATGCCAATGAGGATGTGGATGTGGATGTATGAATATGGATGTGAAAATGGATGTATGGATGTAGATGTGGATGTGGATGTATGGATGTGGATGTGGATGTGGATGTGGATGTATGAATGTGGATGTGGAAATGGATGTATGGATGTGGATGTGGATGTGGATGTGGATGTGGATATGGATGTATGAATGTGGATGTAGAAATGGATGTATGGATATAGATGTGAATGTGGATGTATGTATGGATGGATGTATGTATGGATGTATGTATGTATGGATGTGAATGTGGATGTATGAATGTGGATGTGAAAATGGATGTATGGATGTAGATGTGGATGTGGATGTATGAATGTGGATGTGGATGTGGATGTATGAATGTGGATGTAAAAATGGATGTATGGATGTAGATGTGGATGTGGATGTATGGATGTGGATGTGGATGTGGATGTAGAAATGGATGTATGGATGTGGATGTATGAAAATGGATGTGAAAATGGATGTATGGATATAGATGTGGATGTGGATGTATGGATGTGGTTGTGGATGTGGATGTATGAATGTGGATGTGGAAATGGATGTATGGATGTGGATGTGGATGTGGATGTATGAAAATGGATGTATGGATGTGGATGTGGATGTATGGATGTAGATGTGGATGTATGAATGTGGATGTAAAAATGGATGTATGGATGTGGATGTGAAAATGGATGTATGGATGTGGATGTGGATGTATGAATGTGGATGTGGAAATGGATGTACAGATGTAGATGTGAATGTGGATGTATGGATGTATGGATGTGGATGTGGATGTATGAATGTGGATGTGAAAATGGATGTATGAATGTGGATGTGAAAATGGATGTATGGATGTAGATGTGGATGTGGATGTATGGATGTGGATGTGGATGTGGATATGGATGTATGAATGTGGATGTAAAAATGGATGTATGGATGTAGATGTGGATGTACGAAGGTGGATGTGTATGTGGAATAATGAATGCGAATATGTATGTGAATGGATATGACGTTGATATGAGCGAATGGATGAGATGAGATGTCATGTGAATCAGAATGTGAATGAATGATATAAGATGTGAATGAATGAGATGTAATGAGAAATGGATGTGATGAGACGTAATGTAATTTAAGAAAGATAGGAATGGATGTTATGTGAAGTGAATGATGTGATGGAAAGTGAATGAATCTGATGTGATGGGATGGAAAATGATGTATCTGGTTAAGAATGGATACGCATATGATTTGGATTTGGGTTAAGTAATATGGATTGATGTGGAACAATCTGGAAAGACAAGAGTTCATTATCGAAACTGTATTTGTGAACCGTTTGTAAATGACTGTTTTATGTCAAGAATGCTGGGGAAGCATTTTGACTATCTTGAGAATGTGGTCGTGGAGACCTACCTGATAAAGTTGTGACAGCTGACGGAGAGTCAACGGAGGACGTCTCGCGTAGCAAGGTTGGCCGAGGTCTTGACCAGCCTCGGTTCGATTTAAATGGTGAGCTTCCGGTATAGTGGATGAGGGACCAAGGAAGCGGCCTATGAGTGAAGGGCTAGGTGACCTGCGAAGGATCCTAGAGAGTGTTGACCATACGGTGCTCGGGCTCTGGGTCACCGAAGATACCCACACGTGCGTCGTGGAAGATATTGGAACAAGGAGTAAGAATTATTTTCTGAAACCGAGTATGGATCTGGTTGATTGACCTTGTCTTTGTTTTTGTCGTGAGAAGATGATGTAGAAAAACCCTTAGATTTGGATTCAAGTTCAGCTTTTACCTTCTTGGATGATGCCGCCTTCTTAGCAAAACAACGATCCTCCGTATGGCCACTACGACCACAGAAAGTGCACTCCTTGGAAGAATCCTTTGATTTGTCCTTGTCGCCTTTGGTATGTTCAAAGAACCCCAAACATAGCATGTTCCATGAGTGTTGGTTGACCTAATAAATCCCATAGCTCGAGGGTCATGAGATCGTGTTCTCATGTTGGATAAAGCTGTGCTTGAGCTGTGGTGATTTTATGGTAAATTTCTAATCCAACCGAAATCCTAGGGATCTTTTTAGTAAGATATGTTGAAAGTTTCAGCTCCTCCAAGGTCCCTTCCTCCCGTAATAGCAATTGTACTTTGCCTACAGGACTGTTCAAGGTGTCTGTTTGCATGGATTCATCTATTGAATACAACGATTCACCTATCCAAGTTCCACCAAGGACGGCATCATACTCAAGGGAATCTAGGGTAACGTGGAATGTAAACTCCATATCACCACCGATTGCTTGAGTAGGGTACTTAAAGTAACCTAAAACTTCAATGTTTTGTCCATTGGCTCCTCTTGCAAGACTATTGCTTGTAGGGATGAGTTTAGGTTGTCCCAATGACACCCAAGTATTTATTTTCATGATGTTATGACTAGCTCGAGGGCTAATCAATGTGCATTTGCACTTAACATCATTGCCTGTGTGTAGAGAAATCCAACCATACCATGATAGAATCTTTCAAAGGAACTATGGATGTTTCAATTTTTGTTTCAACTTTAGATCCTATTTCTATTTCATATTCCCATTCATTTTCATCCTCTTTTTGGCTCTCAGCTTTTTCAAGAGTACCCAATGTGTACACTGGCACACTTGGCTCTCTACTAATTCTTAATGAGGTCTGTTTGGAAACTTACGAATCCTCATTGAGAGACTGCTTTAATTTTGTAAGGGAATTATCAAATTCCTCACGTGCTTTCTTAAGTGTATAGTTCGTGTAATCTGTCTCAAATTACTCTTCTGTAGAGAGTATGTCTTCCTCTTGAAAGGGGAAGGGGTACTCCTCTAGCCTTTGTATTTTGGTTGCTTTGTTAGGATTGACATTATGAGGCTCAATCACAACCGGTGACCCTGTAGTAAGACACTAAACCAAGCTAAGGATGCTCACCTGAGCTTGCTTTTTGCATTCCACATATGTCATGTGATCATTATTATCAATTTGGGGTGGCTGGTGGGGTTCTAGTTTCTTGATTCGTCTATGGGGTACACTAAGTGAAGAGTTAGAACTTGTTTCATCCTCACTGGGTGACGAACTAGAACTTGTTTCATTTTTTGACTTTCTTTGAAGCGGTCCCTGAGTGAAGTGCCAGGACACCTAAGGAGGATCCTGGAGGGTTCTGACCAAGCGATGCACGGGCTCGCAGTGCTTAGGACACCCATGCGTATGTCGTGAAAGATCTATATATGTATGTTGATGAAATGATTATTATAATCTGTTATTGGATCTCGTTGCTGGACCAGCTGGTCCCAACGGAGAGTCTAGAGTGGTACTGTTTTTGTGAAACAAGGGATTGAATGGAAATTTTGAGTTATGAAATCTATGTCCATATCTGTTTTGTTTTTATATTAAAGTTTTAAAGAGGAGTGTGTGCGTACTTGTTTTCTAAAGCTAAAGTTAAGAAAGGCATTCAATTATGGGTGGGTGAGTACTTGTTTGGTTCTACCAATTCCAGTGGTAGGGTGGTGGCTAAACCCATGGGCCGGATGAGATTAGGCTGGAATCAGTGGAGTTTTAATAATCAAATTGAAAAATCTTAGGATTACGCTAGGATTTGAGTAGTTAGTTAATTCCCTGTGATAAATTTCTCAATTGAGTGGATCAACGACTGTGCCTGATCTTGATTAGGAAAAAAGCGTTGAATTGCTTAGATGATTAAATTATATCAGCGATAGTTTCCTTCTATCTGGTTTATTCAGGTGAAGGATAGTTTAGATTTTGATCTCGTTAGAAAAATTCGTTATGAAAATTCAAAAAGGTGGAATCGTCCCCGCTTTTCGGGCATGGGAAATTTTCCTAGTTTCAGTTTTCGGAGTGACCACCAGCCTAGTCTCGTGCCTGGACATTCGTGGGCGAGGCCCCGAGTGAGAAACCCTACCCCGCGCGTGAGGGGGCTGCTTCCGCTGTCAGCTTACCAGGAGTCTGGTGCACGGAGGGGGCAAAGGGATCTCACAGCCTAAGCAAGTGATGTAAGTGGGCATGCAGCCCGAACAAATGTTATGAGGGGGCATGCAGCCCGAACAGATGTTATGAGGGGGCATGCAGCCCATGCAATATATGAGGGGGCATGCAGCCCAAGGAGATGATGTACATCGACATGCAGCTCGAGGGGATGATGAGGGGTTTTCAGTCCATTTGAGAGATGCAGAAGATCTTCATGTATTGTCGGTGGTATCTCCACCTTCTTGGTATGTTCTTGCTCCCAGAGTTCTATGCAAAGTGGAGGAGGGTGTTGCATGGGAAATCAGCCCTAGAACTGGGCACCAATACCATGGTAGATATGATGAGGACAAGTTATAAGTTATACACTGGACAGGACTTATTTAATCCATGTGGTAGCCAAAGTGTGGGCTCTGGACAATATTGGGGCCATCTTGAAGTAGGCACCCCCTTCTAGACATAAAAAAGCACACATGGGAGCTAAAATTGGCGAAGGAGCTCTATACTGGAGAGAAGACTCTAGTTTTATGTGACGTGCCTATTTTCTGGTGCATGGGAGCTAGTCAACTGCTTCTACAGGCTGTTCACATCCATCTATCGTGATAAAAATCTCACAAGTGTATGGAAGATGCGGGTCGACTCCTTCTGGATGCTCCTTAGTGCTAGTTGACTAGTTTACAGCCCTGAATAGAGGCTAGACATGTCATAAAAATAGGGGAGAAGAGCTGGTTGAAGGGGCTAGATAGATTTTTTATGTACGGCCGTTGGTTGTTTCTTTCTGGGGCTGCAAAGGGCTAGTCAATTGTTGCAAATAGCTCTTCAGAGCTGTCGACTTGTTCTTTGAGCCATACAAGAAGAAGGTGAAGACACAGGGTTGTTCCGCGGCGGGGGGGGGGGGGGGGGGGGGGGCTAATGCGGGAGAGCTATGGGCTATTCATAGTTGTCCTACATGTGCTTGATGCCGGAAGTGCCTTCTTGTGTTGAGAATTATCAACAAATTCTACATATGTTTTTGTTTTGTTTTCATATTGTACTGGAAGAGACAGGTGCTAGACAGTGGGGAATCCCTGGGCACCTGTGAAGTTGTATTTGGAAGCAGACTCCTTTTTGTTAATCTAACCATAAACCGGGGGGTCATCCCAACTTCTAGCCTCTAGTGTGGTATTGTGCGGATTTATCTTCTTCTTTTATCTAGCATTCTTATGTGTATTTTCAGTTTTATAGATTGATAAGATTTTCGTGTTACAGTTGCCCTTCCATTTACATTTGTATCGAAGCCTGGCTTTCTACACAATTTGTGCCTTATATGATGTTGGATATGGCTATAAGGAGTCATTATCCATGAGATAAGGTTGGGATTCTGAGGTAGCCTTCATCTTACTGTTGCATCTCAAAAGAGGTTACTCTTGGTTTAAGCGGCAGTGAGCATGTGGAAAGACTTTGTGGCCCTCATGTCTGTGTAGCGACACTGTTGCACCCTTGCAGTCTATTCACTATCATACTTGGAAAACTAGTAGACAGTGATTCTGGGGCACCAAAATTCTTTTCTTTTTGAAAATATGGTAAACACATTATGGCCAACCAGTACTCGCCGTATGCAGGAAGAGGATAGAGACAAGGTTCATGTTAGGGCTTTGGCACAGCAGATAAAGATCCACCGTTGTCTGCTAGGGCTGAGGATTAGCAGGACATTGATGCTTTGATGAATGAGATTGAAGATCTCCGTGCTTTGCAAAGGGACCCAGATGTACAGAGGGTCATTGAATCAAAGTCTCATGTCAAGGCTAATGTGCTCACTTTTGATGCAATTGTCCATGACAAACCTCAAGAGTTGGTTGTTGCTTATTTGAAAAGCCGTGGTGATGTTGTTTTCGGTAATATGGGCAAGTGGGTCTTCACAACAATGGCAGCCTCGCAAGCTATCATGTGAAGGGAATTTGGATGATGTTGTGAGAGGGCATGAAGCCCGCGCACTAGTGATGTGAGAGGGCATGCAATCCGCAGTAGTGATGTAAGAGGGCGTGTAGCCCGAGTAAGTGATGTAAGTGGGCATGCAGCCCGAATAGATGTTATGAGGGGACAAGCAGCCCATGCAACAGATATGAGGGGGCACGCATCCTGAGGAAATGATGTACATCGACATGCAGCTCAAGGGGATGATGAGGGGTTTTCAACTCATTTGAGAGATGCAGGAGATCATACATTGTTGGTGGTGTCTCCACCTTCTAGGTATGTTCTTACTCCCAGAGTTCCATCCAGAGTGGAGGGTGTTGCATGGAAAATTAGCCCTACTAGAACTGGGCACTGTCACCATGGTAGATATGACGAGGATAACTTATAAGTTGTACACACTAGATAGGACTTATTTAATCCACGTGGCGGCCAAAGGGTGGGCTCTGGACAATATTTGGGCCATCTTCAAGTAGGCCCCCCCTTCTAGACCTAAAAAGCACACGGGGGAGCTAATATTAGCAAAGGATCTCTAATCTTGAGAGAAGACTCCAGTTCTATGTGAGGCGCCTACTTTTCTGGTGCATGGGAACAGGTTGACTGCTTCTACAGGATGGTCACAGCCATCTACGCGACAAAAACCTCACAAGTGTATGGGAGATGTGGGTTGACACCTCCTGGATGCTCCCTACTACTGGTCAACTGGTTTACAGCCCTGAATAGGGACTAGACAAGTCATAAAAACAAGGGAGACGTGCTGGTTAAAGGGGCTAGATAGGTTTTTAATTAACAAAGACTTTCAGCTTTATGTACGGTTGTTGGTCGTTTCTTTCTTGAGAGCTGATCCACTTGCTATGTGAGCCATACAGGAAGAAGGTGAAGACACAGGGTTCTTCCAGACTGATGCAGGAGTGTTATGGGTTGTCTATAGTTATCCTACATGTGCTTGATGCCATAAGTGCTTTCTTGTGTTGAGAATTATCAGCGCAATTTTGCATATGTTTTTGTTTTGTTTTCATATTGTACTGGAAGAGACATGTGCTAGCCAGTGGTGGAGGGCACCCATGAAGTTGTATGTGGAAGCTGTAAGATTCCTCCCTCCAACTTTTTGAGGTGTGCAGGTGTAGGAATCTTCCCTTATGACTTATAATTATTCCCCTCTCTGAAATAAAAGAAAGATTCTATTTTACCCTGTTTTGACCTAGAGAGAGAAAATGTCTAGAGGGAGGTAGTTCAAAATCTCAAGCTTGAGAAGCTTAATTGGAATGGCTTTTTAATGCTATTGAAGTTAATTGATGAATGGTAGTAAGGAAATACACAAATTTCCATTTATGCTTAATTTTAATGGTTTTTATGTAATTTCTCTCTCTCACTTAATTTCAAAGAATGGTCATTCCCATGACCTATTCTCAATCCAAATGAAGCTTCTCATGAAGCTTTTCCCTAATCCAAGAATAAATTTTATGCTTGTATAATTGGAGGCCAAATTAATGGCTTTTTTATGCTTTTAAGTTAGTTATTTCATGAAAATTTATGATTCAATCCATAATGGGTTAATGATCCAATTAGGGATCATTCTAATCATATCCATAATGTTAAAGTTCATTCTTTTAGAATAAATTGAGATTTATCAGTAATAGCAGCGGAGCTATGGTAAAATTTTTGTAAAAATTACACATAAAATATTTTCATTCAAAGTATAAAAAGAGGACTTCCTACCATATTCTATGAATTATCATCCTAGATAAACTGATTGATTCTCATTGTAATCATAGAAATATTGGTTTTTAGATTTATGCATAATTAATAAATTTTTAGATAAATTTATTTATCTATGAGAAGTAATTAAATGTTAAAAGATGAATTCCCATTACATTTGGAATTCCATCATTGGATGGGAAAAAGAGAATTTCCTATCATATTGGAATTATGGGATAATTCATTTAATTTCAAAAATAAATTTTTAGATAAATTTATTTATCTATGAGAAGTATTTAAATGTTAAAAAGAGGAATTTCCATTACATTTAGAATTCCATCATCGGATGGAAAAAGATCATATTAGAATTATGGGATAATTCATTTAATTTCAAAAATGAAATTTTAGATAAATTTATTTATCTATGAGAAGTAATTAAATGTTAAAAGAGGAATTCCCATTACATTTGGAATTCCATCATTTGGTGGATGGAAAAAAGAGAATTTCCTATCATATTGGATGGGAAAAAGAGAATTTCCTATCATATTGGAATTATGGGATAATTCATTTAATTTTAAAAATAAATCTTTAGATAAATTTATTTATCTATGAGAAGTAATTAAATGTTAAAAGAGAATTTTCCATTACATTTGGAATTCCATCATTGGATGGGAAAAAGAGAATTTTCTATCATATTGGAATTATGGGATAATTCATTTAATTTCAATAATGAATTTTTAGATAAATTTATTTATCTATGAGAAGTAATTAAATATAAAAAGAGGAATTCCCATTACATTTGGAATTCCATGATTGGATGGAAAAAAGAGAATTTCCTATCATATTGGAATTATGGGATAATTCATTTAATTTCAATAATAAATTTTTAGATAAATTTATTTATCTATGAGAAGTAATTAAATGTTAAAAGAGGAATTCCCATTACATTTGGAATTCCATTATTGGATGGGAAAAAGAGAATTTTCTATCATATTGAAATCATGGGATAATTCATTTAATTTCAAAGATGAATTTTTAGATAAATTTATTTATCTATGAGAAACATTTAAATGTCAAAAGAGGAATCCTTACGACATTTGGAATTCCATCATTTAGATGGACAAAGAGAAATTTCTAGCATATTGAAATAATGGATATTTTAAATGAATTTATTTTATAAGAAATATTTGATGGAAAAAGAGGAATTCCCATGGTAATTGGGATCCTAGAAATTAAATGGAAAGAAGAGGAATTTTTAGTATAAATTCGATTTCACCTATCTGGATATCCGTGGGCGAGGCCCTAAGTGTGGGACCCTGCCCCGTGCAAGATGTGCTACTTCCGCTGCTAGCACTCCGAATCCGTTGCGCGGTGGGGACGGGGATCTTCCAGCTAGTATCAGAGCAAATTGGCTAAAGTGGATCAACTGAGAAGCCAAAAATGTCAAAAATTTATGAAATAACAGAAAAAAGATTGGAATTGTGTGATGAAATTCATACAAATTGATATTTCGACTGAAATTCGTAAATTGGTAATTGGGTCTTCAGATGGAAGTACCACAATTGTATGGAATCCCTGACTTGCTTGAGGCCTAGGCATGATGGTATTTACCTTATAATTCCAAGGATCGTGACTACCCGTATATGCCGAGGGTATAACTGCAGCTCTTTACTGGCAGTATATACAAGTAAATCTAAGACTTGAAATTACAAGCAGAAATGCTATCCAGATGATGAATTCGAATGTGGTTGATATGATTTTAAAGTTCTGGTTGAGAATTGATGAGTTGAATTGGATTCTGATTGGAATAAGATAACTCCTGAATTTTGGTTAAGAAGCGTTATGCTGAACAAAAACCTCAATGAGGATGAATAGGATGAATAGGACGAGTCCTTGTGATGGTGTTCATAACTGGAATGATGATAGCGACTTCAGCGAATCACAATGAGATTAGTGGATTGTGCTATCAGATTGCTACTGTTAACACTTGACCCGGTGGATCAATATAATTGGATGAAAAATTAAGGACTCGTTTGACTAAAATTCTCGTGGTGGAGAAATGGTCAGAAGGAAATCTTTTTTCAGTCTAATGGATCATTATTGTATTAAAAATAAGAATGTTATGATCTGAATGAATTGTTATCTGATGATGAGTTCTATATAAGGGATCTTTATCCCAGGATTCTGTTGGGTTGACCAGAATATAAGGAACCCCAGAATCAATTGGATCTTAAGGGAAAGAGTTGTCCTCCAGTTTGCGAGATGAGGATATCTCGCGTTTTTTAAGTGGGGTAGGATGTAAGATTCCTCCCTCCAACTTTTTGAGGTGTGCAGGTGTAGGAATCTTCCCTTCTGACTTATAATTATTCCCCTCTCTGAAATAAAAGAAAGATTCTGTTTTACCCTGTTTTGACCTAGAGAGAGAAAATGTCTAGAGGGAGGTAGTCCAAAATTAAGATATTTTTGGATATAAAAATCCTCCTAGTGTCTAAAATGAATTCCCCTAAAACAGAAATTCAAAAAGAACTTTCCAATGTGCAATTGGAATCAATTGGAAATGGGTATAAAGGACCTTAGCCTAAGGGTCTAGATTTTCAGAAATTTTTTGGATTATGGTCCAATTAAGGTTCTTATGGGCCAATAAGATTAATCCATGTGTGGGGAGGAGATAAATCCAATTTGTAAAAGAAAAATACCCAAAAATGAGTAAATGCTCACATAAGATGAAGAGTTGACTATGTACAAGGGTTAGTAAAAAACTATGAGTATTACTAAAAAAAATGAGATATTTTGGGTATAATGATTCCATTTTGACACGTGTAAGGAAGGGGAGTCCCTTCACGGAGGCGCCTACTTCACATGCTTGAATGAGTTTTAAACTCCAAAATAATGTGATATTTTTATCTCTCCTCTCTCTTGGATCAAACCGAATCAAAAAGGAACCAAACTAGGTCCAAATCTAGTCCAAATTCAACCAAACTGAATCTGGAAAATTCTAGAAATCACTTGGTCTTGATTAGAGCCTCCCTCTCCTATAAATAGAACCTGCGCCCTTTGTAAAAAAAAAAGAGGAGAATTGTAGTATGCCAGAATTATGTTGAAATAATGATAATTTTTACTATTCTCTAAAATTCTCTCCAAATTGAAGAAATTGGAGCTTCCCTCCTTCTTCAATCTCCATTGGTGGCTCCATCAACATACCAAACCAATTGATTGGTTGGGGGCCTCTACCGTGATCAAAGAATCAAGTAATTTGTAAGAAGGTAAAGAGTGAATTTCGATCTTTTTCTATAATTTCTCAATGTTTCTCTCTTCTCAACCCCTCTCAAGCTTGAGAAGCTTAATTGGAATGGCTTTTTAATGCTATTGAAGTTAATTGATGAATGGTAGTAAGGAAATACATAAATTTCTATTTATGCTTAATTTTAATGGTTTTTATGTAATTTCTCTCACTCACTCAAAGAATGGTCATTCCCATGACCTATTCTCAATCCAAATGAAGCTTCTCATGAAGCTTTTCCCTAATCCAAGAATAAATTCTATGCTTGTTTAATTGGAGGCCAAATTAATGGCTTTTTTATGCTTTTAAGTTAGTTATTTCATGAAAATTTATGATTCAATCCATAATGGGTTAATGATCCAATCAGGGATCATTCTAATCATATCCATAATGTTAAAGTTCATTATTTTAGAATAAATTGAGATTTATCAGTAATAGCAGCAGAGCTATGGTAAAATTTTTGTAAAAATTACACATAAAATATTTTCATTCAAAGTATGAAAAGAGGACTTCCTACCATATTCTAGGAATTATCATCCTAGATAAACTGATTGATTGTCATTGTAATCATAAAAATATTGGTTTTTAGGTTTATGCATAATTAATGAATTTTTAGATAAATTTATTTATCTATGAGAAGTAATTAAATGTTAAAAGAGGAATTCCCATTACATTTGGAATTCCATCATTGGATGGGAAAAAGAGAATTTCCTATCATATTGGAATTATGGGATAATTCATTTAATTTTAAAAATAAAATTTTAGATAACTTTATTTATCTAGGAGAAGTAATTAAATGTTAAAAAGAGGAGTTCCCATTACATTTAGAATTCCATCATTGGATGGGAAAAGAGAATTTCCTATCATATTGGAATTATGGAATAATTCATTTAATTTTAAAAATAAATTTTTAGATAAATCTATTTATCTAGGAGAAGTAATTAAATGTTAAAATAGGAATTCCCATTACATTTGGAATTCCATCATTGGATGGAAAAAAGAGAATTTTCTATCATATTAAAATTATGGGATAATTTATTTAATTTTAAAAATAAATTTTTAGATAAATTTATTTATCTATGAGAAGTAATTAAATGTTAAAAAGAGGATTTTCCATTACATTTGCAATTCCATAATTGGATGGAAAAAAGAGAATTTCCTATCATATTGGAATTATGTGATAATTCATTTAATTTCAAAAATAAATTTTTAGATAAATTTATTTATCTATGAGAAGTAATTAAATGTTAAAAGAGGAATTCCCATTACATTTGGAATTCCATCATTGGATGGGAAAAAGAGAATTTTCTATCATATTGGAATTATGGGATAATTCATTTAATTTTAATAATGAATTTTTAGATAAATTGATTTATCTATGAGAAGTAATTAAATCTTAAAAGAGGAATTCCCATTACATTTGGAATTCCATCATTGGATGGGAAAAAGAGAATTTTCTATCATATTCGAATTATGGGATAATTCATTTAATTTCAAAGATGAATTTTTAGATAAATTTATTTATCTATGAGAAACATTTAAATGTCAAAAGAGGAATCCTATGACATTTGGAATTCCATCATTTAGATGGACAAAGAGAAATTTCTAGCATATTGAAATAATGGATATTTTAAATGAATTTATTTTATAAGAAATATTTGATGGGAAAAGATGAATTTCCATGGTAACTGGGATCCTAGAAATTAAATGGGAAGAAGAGGAATTTTTAGTATAAATTCGATTTATGATTATTTTACAATAAGAGAAAATATGGGTAGAATTGATTTCTATAAATCCCATGAATTCTTTTACTCAAAAGAAGAATATTGAATATAATTAAATTGAGGGATTGAGAAGCAATATAGAAATAGTCCTCAGAAAAGAATTTTTAATTTAGGCCAAGCAATTGGCAAGAATTTAGAAAAAAGTTCTATTATCGATATCAATCTGGAAAAAGCTATTAAATGGTAATAGCATGAAAATGGGATGTGATAAAATGTGTATGTGATGTGATAGGATGTGATAAGATGTGTAGGGGATGTGATCAGAATGGATGTGATAAGATGAGTATGTGATGTGATAGGATGTGATAAGATGAGTATGAGCTGTAAAAGGATGTGATAAGATGTGATAAGATGAGTATGAGATGTAAAAGGATGGGATAAGATGTGTATGGGATGTGATAAGATGTGTATGGGCTGTGATAGGATGAGAATGGATGTGTGAATGTGAATAAGAATACGAATGTTAATGTGAATGTGGATGTAGATGTGCGAATGAGGATGTGGATGTGGATATATGAATGTGGATGTGGATGTGGATGTGGATGTATTAATGTGGATGTGAAAATGGATGTATGGATGTAGATGTGGATGTGGAAATGGATGTATGGATGTGGATGTGGATGTGGATGTGGATGTGAAAATGGATGTATGGATGTGGATGTGGATGTGGATGTATGAATGTGGATATGGATGTGGATATGGATGTGTGGATGTGGATGTGGATGTATGGATGTGGATGTGGATGTGGATGTGAAAATGGATGTATGGATGTAGATGTGAATGTGGATGTATGAATGTATGGATGTGGATGTGGATGTGGATGTGGATGTATGAATGTGGATGTGAAAATGGATGTATGGATGTAGATGTGGATGTGGATGTATGGATGTGGATGTGGATGTGGATGTGGATGTGGATGTGGATGTATGAATATGGATGTGAAAATGGATGTATGGATGTAGATGTGGATGTGGATGTGGATGTGGAAATGGATGTATGGATGTGGATGTGGATGTGGATGTATGAAAATGGATGTGAAAACGGATGTATGGATGTATGGATGTGGATGTGGATGTGGATGCGGATGCATGAATGTGGATGTGAAAATGAATGTATGGATGTGGATGTGGATGTATGAAAATGGATGTATGGATGTAGATGTGGATGTATGGATGTAGATGTGGATGTATGAATGTGGATGTGAAAATGGATGTATGGATGTGGATGTGGATGTGAAAATGGATGTATGGATGTAGATGTGAATGTGGATGTATGGATGTATGGATGTGGATGTGGATGTATGAATGTGGATGTGAAAATGGATGTATGGATGTAGATGTGGATGTGGATGTATGGATGTGTATGTGGATGTGGATGTATGGATGTGGATGTGGATGTGGATGTATGGATGTAGATGTGGATGTGGATGTACGAATGTGGATGTGTATGTGGAATAATGAATGAGAATATGTATGTGAATGTGGATGTGTATGTGGATGTGGATGTACGAATGTGGATGTGTATGTGGAATAATGAATGAGAATATGTATGTGAATGGATATGACGTCGATATGAGCGAACGGATGAGATGAGGTCACGTGAATCAGAATGTGAATGAATGATATAAGATGTGAATGAATGAGATGTAATGAGAAATGGATGTGATGAGACGTAATGTAATTTAAGAAAGATAGGAATGGATGTTATGTGAAGTGAATGAATCTGATGTGATGGGATGGAAAATGATGTATCTGGTTAAGAATGGATACGCATATGATTTGGATGGATGTTATGTGAAGTGAATGAATCTAATGTGATGGGATGGAAAATGATGTATCTGGTTAAGAATGGATACGCACATGATTTGGGTTAAGTAATATGGATTGATGTGGAACAATCTGGAAAGATGAGAGTTCATTATAGAAACTGTATTTGTGAACCATTTGTAAATGACTGTTTTATGTCAAGAATGTTGGGCAAGCATTTTAACTGTCTTGAGAATGTGGTCGTGGAAACCTACCTGATAAAGTTGCAACAGCTGACGGAGACTCAACGGAGGACGTCTTGCATAGCAAGGTCGGCCGAGATCTTGATTGTGAGAAAGAAGAGACAATGTACTCAAGAACTCATCAATGAACCACTAGCCAACTTGATTAGAAATGAACTACAATGCCTCATATATATAGGCACAAGATGAACGGATCTCTAGAAAAGTTCCTCCACCCTTTCCTCCACCCAAAAATGTGTAAATAGGAAAAAATGGAAATGAATGCTATAAATCCCAAAAATGCCTAGAGGCTAAAGAGTGTGCCACTAGCGTGACACCATCAAGAGACGACACCTATCCAACACCTCCTCTTCAGGTCTAGATGGGAGGACCAACGCCAACGCGCTAAAGAAGATAATCCAAGGTAGGTCAAGGAAGAGGCTTAGTAAACAAATCAGCAACATTCTCTTTGGTAGGACAATACTCAAGCTGAATGCGACCTTCAGAAATCCAATCACGAACAAAATGAAAATGAACATCAATGTGTTTGGATCGTCCTCAAATAACTGGATTTTCGGCTAAAGCAATAGCACTCTGTGAATTTGAGTAGATGAGTGTGGGAGTAGATGAACATCCAAGGTGATTCAAAATTTGCTGAAGCCAAAGTGCTTCAGAAGTGGCGTCAAGATATGACTTGTATTCTACTTCTGTCGATGAAGAAGAAGTAATTCGTTGCTTTTGACATTTCCAAGAAACAAGTGCTTTACCAAGCATAAAACAATAGCGTGACATGGAACGCCTAGTATCAATACACCCTGCCCAATCTGAATCTGAGTAACCAATAAGTGTATCTCCACCTGCATAAGAAATGCCATACTCAAGAGTTCCATGAAGATATCGAAGAACCCTCAAAGCTGCCTAGGCGCCAATGAGATCGACGAGGCTGTGAAGAGAATTGGCTGAGAATACTCATAGCATAGGAGAGATCTGGCCGAGTGTTAACCAAATAAAGTAGAGAACCAATAAGTTGGCGATACTCTGTAGAATCAACCTCAGGGGAATCATCATCTTTGGATAATTTTGAATTAGGATCCATGGGACAAGTCAGTGATGCACAATCATGCATGCCATATTTCTCAAGCAACCTTAAGTATTCTTCTTTTGACAAAGAAAGATGCCAGAAGCAAATTGCCAAACTTCTAGACCAAGAAAATACTAGATTAGTCCAAGATCAGTCATGGCAAATGATGTTGTGAGTTGAGTTTGAACCCATTTGAGTAGGTCCAAATTAGAGCCAGTGAGTGTCGAATCATCCACATAAAGCACAAGAATGCATATATCATCATCCACAATAAGCACATAAAGATTAGGATCTGCATGAGTCCTCTCAAAATGTAGAGAAAGGAGAAAACTGTCAATCTTCTAATACCAAGCTCGAGGAGCTTGCTTAAGACCATAAAGAGCTTTCTGTAATAAATACACATCATGTTCATGACCCTGTGCAATAAAACCTTTAGGTTGTGCCACATAAACTTCCTCCTCCAAATCTCCATTCAAGAAGGCAGATTTAACATCCATTTGATATATAGGCCAGGCATAGTGTGAAGCAAGAGCAAAAACAACACGAATAGTAGAATATCTGGCAGTAGGAGCAAAAGTTTCATCAAATTCTTCACCTTCTTTTTGAGAATAACCTTTAGCAACAAGTCGTGCCTTGTACTTATCAGGAGTACCATCAGAATGAAACTTGACTTTGAAAATCCACTTAACACCAATGACCTTTTTATGTGAAGGTCGTGGAACTAACTGCCATGTGTTATTAGATTCAATAGAAGAAATCTCTGCTTGCATTGCTTCACACCAATGTGGTAAGGAAAGAGCTTCCTTAACCGTTTCAGGCTCAAACACATCACCAATATGAGACATCAAGGCAATATTTACTAAAGGGCATGTACATAAGACACGTGTAGTGGATTGTTGAGCATCTGAGAGTGATATACCTGAATCCTGAAGTAGAGAGCGAACCCATTTTGGAGGACCAGAAGTCCGTGTAGAATCCAATGAAGTAGTAGGTGTCGCAATCAAAATGGATGGAGGGGATGAAGTAGGAACTGATGGTGTAGATGAGGATGAGACTGTAGGGAATGAGAGAGGCTCAAGCTCAAGAGATGGAAATGGATCTGAGAGAGATGTAAAAGGTTGTAACTCATCAAGACCAAAAACATGCTCATCAAAGATGGCATCACGTGAAAGAACAATATCCGCACGAGAAGGATCCCAAAAACGGAACCCTTTGGAGCGAGAAGAATATCCTGTGAATATCATAGGTTTGGACTTAGCATCAAGAGTCCTCCTCTTAGAAGAAGGCACATGCACATGAGCAACACAACCAAAGACATGAAAATGAGAAACAATAGGCTTGTGGCCTGTGAAAGCATCCTCTGGAGTCATGCCGTCCACTGCTTTCGTAAGAGAGCGATTGAGAAGATAAACTGAAGTAGCTATAGCCTCACCCCAAAAGGAGGAAGGTAGCTTCGCATGATGTAAGAGGGAGCGGGCAATTTCCTTCACCGTTCTATTCTTTCTTTCAACCACACCATTCTGCTGAGGAGTGTAGGGTATGGTGGTTTGTCGTTGTATGCCTTTTGAAGCTAGAAAATCCTCAAAAGCTGTAAACTCACCTCCATTGTCAGTCCTGAGAAAAGATACCTTTTGACTTGCTTGATTCTCCATTTGGGCAAGCCAAACCTTGAAATGAGAAAGAGCATCAGCCTTCTTAGGTAAGAAATAAACCCATGATTTGCGAGAGAAGTCATCCACAAGAAGTATATAATACTTGGATCCACCAAGCGATTGTACTTCCATAGGTCCTGCAAGATCAGCATGAATAAGCTCAAGTATGCGTGTGGCCCTATGAGTAGCCTCCTATGGAAAAGAACCCCGATGTTGCTTTCCTTGAGCACAAGAAGAACAAATGTGATGGCGAGGTTTCTGAAGCTTTGGTAGACCTGTAACCATGTCATGTGAGACAAGATGTTGCAAAGTAGCAAGAGGAATATGGCCAAAGCAAAAATGCCATCGATCACTATCTTCATTATAGAAACAAGTACTCTAGGAGAAGCAAATAATTGATGAAGATGAGACTCATGTGGTGGCAATTGTGCTGTAAAAGAGCTTATATGATAAAGCCCAGCATTTTGATAACCATGTGCCACACAAGAAAGTGACTGTCTATCAATGATTTCAATCACTTCATCATCAAAGTAAACCCCAAGACCTATACAAGTAGCCTTAGAGAGAGAAAATAAGTTGGCAGACATCTTAGGCACATGCAAAGTATCATGTAAGATAGCCTCTCCAAAAGAAACATCACCAATACCAATCACAGGGAGAGACGAAGCATCACCAATGTGTACTGATGAAGAGATAGACTTATGGTTTTCCAATAAGGAAGAACTATTTGTCATGTGAGAGATAGCACCACTGTCGGCAATCCACTCATCCGCAGTATACGTATCAAGATCTTTGATTACCACAAGTGATGTGTCACATGAAGAAGTAGAAGACATAGCAACATATGCAACCTTGGCATTACCGTCTTCCTTCTTGTCTTTGTCTTTGTCATGAGAAGATGTTGATGTAGAAGAACCCTTAGATTTGGATTCAAGTTCAGCTTTTACCTTCTTGGATGCCGCCTTCTTAGCAGAACAACGATCCTCCGTATGGCCACTATGACCATATAAAGTGCACTCCTTGGAAGAATCCTTAGATTTGTCCTTGTCGCCTTTGGTTGAAGAATCTTTAGCATTGGAATTAGAGCCTTTGCGTTGATCATTCCCCTTGCCTTTGCCTTTGCCTTTGCCTTTGCCCTTGCCTTGGCTTACAAAAGCCGAGTCCTTTTTGTTTTGCTTGCAAGTGAGGCACTTATCATGAAGAAGACCCATAGTCTCTTCAAAGAAAGGGAAAGGAACTCGAAGAAAGATGTTATCTTTGAACGATTCAAAAGAAGAAGGCAATTTACCAAGTAGCTTGTGGACCGGATTGCTTACCAATGTACCAAACTCTTCAAGTTGCCGCTTGATTCGATTGAATTCTCCAAGCTTCTCCACTATGTTGTCGGATTCGGAGATAGAGAGCTTATCCAAATCTTCTTCCAACTTAGCCATCTTAACCGTTGAAAGTCTTCCATATTGCATTTGTATAGCGTGCCATAATTGTTGAGCCATACTCCTTGTAGAAAGAAATTGAGCCACAACCGATATAGACATGCCATGCACAAGTAAAGCTTTGGCCCGTGCATCCATATAGGTTTGATATTTATAAGGTACCATATAAGGAGAAGTGATTATAGACCACACCCCGGCGCTTTCCAAAAAAAGTTGCATAAACAAGGACCAAGTGTGGTAGTTGTTTGGGATAAGCTTTTGTGAATCGGAAAGACTTGGAAGGCTCAAAGATTGAGTGAATGGGTTAAAGGGCTGATATGATTGAGTGGGGAACGGAGTAGTAGTGGAAGTAGTAGAAGGAGAAATCATAGTAGATGAAGTTGCCATAAAAGGCATAGATGATGTAGGGTGACATACCGTAGAGGGCATAGAAATATGTGGATAGGAAGGCATAAAGGACAAAGAAGAAAGAGAGAAAATATCCGTAGAAGGTAATGGATATAACGGAAAAGAGAAAGTAGAAGCACCTACCGAAGAAAGAATTGCACCAACTTCTGTTGTAGTAGTTGTCGGTCCAACCGTCGTAGGAGATATAGGATCCATAGTATCTTCAAGTTTGCTTTTGTCTTTTGGAGTAGAGGACTTCCGAGATCCCATAGGGAGAGGAGGGTGGGAAAACACAAGGGAAGAAGTGTCGTACCTCCAAAAATACAGCCAATAGATGGGTTGTCCACCAAGGAAATATCTCCAAAATATGCACAAAGATAGTGCAAAAACGCAGCCACAAAACGCAGCCGATATATGAACCAATAGACTCTGTAGAAACCACCAAAAGAGGGCTGAGAATGTAGCCTTAGGTAGAAGGAGTATGGAGGAGTTGATTGTCCACAACAATGCAAACACAAAGTGTGTAGCAAAGTGGAATTTTCAGCCGGTAGAAAGGTGTAGAAAAGAGGATGAATATGTACCTCAAAATACCATGAAGAGGACTGAAGTTGATGATGAAAACGCAGCCAAGAAATGGCTACAAATCTCTCCACAAGAAGCCTCCAAAAAAACACTACCGCATGTAGGGAAAACTAGTTGGCAATGTTTTCACTGCAAGTAGAGTTGTAAGACTCGGATTGAAGTGCTGTAGAGGATGGTAAGGGGCTAGTTTGAAGCCTTTTGCATCATTAAATGAGTGCAAGGATGATGAGTAAGAGCTTCTACAAAAAACGCAAGCAGAAATTGTGCATGCAGGCAGCCTGTGAAGAATAACTCAAAAACGGTGAGAAATTTGTGAAAACTTTCTTCTGCTAAGTTGTAGACCACGATGATTCCACTAGGTTTCACGAGCACAATCCTCAAAAACGTATTCGTTTAGCAGAAAATCAAAAAATAAAAAAATGCCATTGAAAGTGGGGTTGTTGAAGAGGACTAGAGGTAGAGAGGAAGAAGGATAAGGAGGCTCTATGTGCGCTACCACCTTGCTCTGATACCATGTGAGAAAGAAGAGATGAGAGAAGAGACAATGTAATCAAGAACTCATCAATGAACCACTAGCCAACTTGAATAGAAATGAACTACAATGCCTCATATATATAGGCACAAGATGAACGGATCTCTAGAAAAGTTCCTCCACCCAAAAATGTGTAAATAGAAAAAAATGGAAATGAATGCTACAAATCCCAAAAATGCCTAGAGGCTAAAGAGTGTGCCACTAGCGTGACACCATCTGGAGATGACACCTATCCAACATTGACGAGCCTCGGTTCGATTTAAATGGTGAGCTTTCGGTACGGTGGATGAGGAACCAAGGAAGCGGCCTATGAGTGAAGCGCTAGGTGACCTGCGAAGGATCCTAGAGGGTACTGACCATACAGTGCTCTGGGTTGCCGCAGATACCCACACGTGCATCGTGGAAGATATTGGAACAAGGAGTAAGAGTTGTTTTCTAAAATCGAGTATGGATCTGGTTGATTGACCTTGCTGGTCCTCAACTGATGAGTCCATAGCTCTCTTATATGGATCTGTTGGTTGATCTTGCTGATCTTCAACGAGGATTCCATCTTGATTTTTATAAGTGAATATTTGCCGGGTACTATGAGCTAGGAACTATCAAAAAGGCCCCTAAGTGAATAGGTGGTGAGCGTTCTGGTTGCCAATGATGCCATAGATACTCCGATGAAGGAATGATTGGAAATTAAGATTCAACCGGCGGATACTTGGAAGTTTATGATCAGTAACACTATGATTTCATTAAATGACTGATTTAAATACAGTTGAATCTAGGAAAAAGGTAATTTCATATTGGGTGTGTAAGTGGTGTGACTGGAGTTAAATTTGCTTGAAAATCCGGCTAAGGGGCCTGGGAACTCTTTTCCCTGGTACCCGGGACAAAACCTAACCAAATTCTAAATTGGATCCCATCACTACAGTGGTTGGGCGGTTGGCTAACCCATGGGACTAGATGGGGTTAGGCTGGACTGATGGATTTGTAAAATGAGACTCAATTTCTATTGTAGTATGCTAGATGAAGTAAATCCCAGATAGTAATTGTTCTATGGAAAAAGGAATCAGCGACTGTGCCTCTCGATGGGGAGAAAAGCGTTGATCTCTATGATCCAAATGCAAGTTTCTTCCTTGATCTGACCAAGTGACTTTAGGTTCGGTCGGATCAGTTTGGTCAGTAATGACCTTGACTATGTTAGAGTAAAATTTATCCTGGAGGAATCGCCTGTGCTTTCTGGGCAAGGAAAGTTTTTCCAAGTTCGGTTTTGGAAGAATCGAGGAATTAGTCACCTGTCCGGATATCCGTGGGCGAGGCCCCAAGTGTGGGACCCTGCCCCACGCAAGATGTGCTACTTCTGTTGCTAGCACCCCGAATCCGTTGCGCAATGGGGACGGGGATCTTACAGAAGCGGACTCCTGTTTGGTAATCTAACCATAAAGGGGGGGTTAGCCCATCTTTTGGCCTGTGCCGATTTGTCTTCTTCTTTTATCTGACATGCTTATGTGTATTTTTAGTTTTCAAGATTGATAAGATTTTTGTGTTACAGTTGCCCTTCCGTTTACAGCAGCCACCTATTCCGCAGAAATCTTTGCATCCATGATATTTTGGCGGAGGTTCCGTGTTCTAATCTATGACTGGGGGTTATCCTCAAGGGGGAATGGGAATGCAAGGAAATTTTGTTGCTAGTTTTTAGCCTGGAATACAAGGCAATATGTATGGTGGTATGCAGCCCAGAATGCAAGGAAACATGTATGGTGGTATGCAGCCCGGAATGTAAGGAAACATGTATGGGGGCATGCAGCCTGGAATGCATAGTGGCATGTTTCGAAACATGGGAGGGTTAGCAAGACTGCATGGTATGCAGGGTGTGGGAACTGGAAGTGTTGACCCTAGTATGGGCATGAATGCACGGGGTAGCAATCTTATAAAGCCACTTCCTTAGGAGTTTTATGATAGTGAGGAGTTTTATATCATGCCACTTGGTGGGTGTGATGTTTTGTTGGGTATGCCATGGTGCCATAGGGTACATGCAATGGTGGATACGTACAACAGGAAGATTACTTTGACTCACTGGGGGAAAGAGCACATTTTAGATGTAAAGCATAAAGGGGAATCTATTCCTATTGTATCGGCTTTGGCCATTTCATCTTGTGCCTGTGTCTAGTTATTATCAGAGTTGTTGACTCCTCAGGATATGGATAAAGTTTCTTTCTTGATACAATTGGCTCTTTTGCCCGTATCTAGTGTCGGATCATGGACTATTTTGGGATAGTTTTGGATAGCTCCTAGAGATGTTTGTATCTTCGCATTGGATAGTTTATCTGGGAAAGATTTGTGGTAATGCTTTGAGGAAAATCCGATGTTGTATGCACCCGCACCTTGGTATCTTGTAAAAGATTCTATGTGAATAAAGAAGTTCCTACGAGGGGCCGGCCATTTTGGCTCAGTGCGGTGTTATTGTATTGTTTATGGTTCTTCCATTGTGTTTTTCCATGCTCTATCTGATATTGGGAGTGTTGGTCTATTTCTATTGTTCCGGGTCCCCGCACGATTAGGGATAGTTAGTCTATCGCACTTTGGTTTTTATTGAAGGCCAGTTTCAATATCTTCATCATCAAAAGCAAAACATCTTCATCATCAGCATGGTCATCAAAGTCAACATTAGCACCATCAGTGATTCCATTAGCCTGAGTGCCAGTAGGGGATACAAAAATCTTGTTGTTCCCTGCTCATCAACTTTTTGAGTGTTTTCCCTTTGACCTTATGCTCCGTAAGCAAATTGAGCAGCAAGGACTACGGTTGCTTCATCATCACGAGAACCCTTAGTATGTGTGTGGTAAAACATATCAAGGAGGGCAAGAAGATCACAAGTGGGCTGATGAACAAGAGCAGCAGCATGTAGCATAGGCATGCCAGAGGCCAACAAGACCGCCTCGGGCGAATGATACCATCTAGGCATGTACTACCCTGGTGGCCTCAGCAGATTGTGGAAGAAGGAGGCCATGAGAGTTGCAGAGTTACACAGAGTAGAAAACGAGAACAAAGAATAAGAACAGAGACAATTGTAATAATAAAACGATATTCTTGATTGATTGATTCGAGTAAGCTTCTAACAAGTTTATGGGTCTACCACATAGATTACAAGGTGGCTATAAAGATAATGCCTTTTTGAGTCACTTATGGGCTAGATGCAATCACACGGTTGGATTTACTCATTCCAACCTTATGGGATACAAAAGAACATGGCCTTAATGGTCATGAAGTTTGAGGATGATTAGAGGAATTGGAGAAACTAGATGACGTTTACCTCTATGTTATAGTTGGAATGTGGACTGAAAAGTGTCGACGTAATAAGTAATGGTTTGATGAAAATCTTTGGACCAAGTAGTTATGGATAGGTGATTTGGTCTTGGTGTACCATGTAAAAACAAGAAAGAAGAAACCAAATCTTTGAGAACTTGGACCGTATTGTATTGTGAAATTTTCCAATAGTAGAGCAGATGTATTAAGACCTTGGATGGTTTACAACTACTTGCATTTGGTAACAAGATTATGTAAGTACTATGGACCTCTAATATGGACCTCTAATGGAAGAGTGACACCAAATATTATACAAAACCAAAGCCTAGCGTAAGCTTGAAGAGAGCATGAAGCCAAACTTAAGAAGTGAGGGAGTGCAATTGATTGTAACGTCTAAAAATAATTCATGTAGATGAGGGTGATTGGGAAGTTTAACCAACTAGTCTTTGGCTTCAATTTGAGATAGGAAAGGACTTTGAGAAAAATATAGAGTTAATTGATAGTGGCACATGTCATAATTTAATGTCCTATGAGACTTGGAGCTCATTGGGTAGACCCACAATAACTCCCACCATTGCACAAGTGCATGATTTTGATAAGATGACCACTTCTTCCATGGGTACATGTAAACTGACCTTCAACATTTAAGACTACTTGTATGAGTCTATTTGACAAGATGATAATTTCTTTGATGGTGGGTACATGTAAACTAACCTTTAGTATTAAGAACTACCTATATGAGTCTATGTTCTTAGTTCTCCCTGAAGAGACTATAACTAAAGGAATCCTCTTGGGAAGAAGGTAGACAAGTTGTAGAAATTGGGACATTCATTGGCATGCCCACAAGGTTGCATTAGGGTATAGCAAGGATCCCAAGTCATTCTGTCTCTCAAAAAACACCATCCTATCAACATTCTTAATTAAGATTCATGCTTTCCAACAACCGCACATTTCACCACAGTGCCAATTGCTTACCTTGCATCCCTAGAGTGTAATGAAAAAGAACACATATCCTTAAAACGTCACCAAAGACCATATTGGTGGAGACCTATTAGAAAACCTATTGGTGGAGACCTATTAGAAAACCTTAGGCTTTTGCCTCCCAAAGGTGGGTACCTAAAGAAAGCAATATGTTGTAGTTGTTTTGGAAGGCTCTGCAAGCTCTCCACATGAAATGGTCTTGAGATATGAACCTCAATAGGAACCGTGTTGCTAGGTAAGAATGGTCCAAGTGTGGTGACGAAAGCTTCACCCTATAAAACCTCCTACTACATGGATATAAGTATAATCCATACATGAACATCTCAACATCCTCCTTGGCTCTTGTCAAGGTTTAGGCGTGCACAATTATTTGAAGGCAGTATTTGACAAGTTTAAATACCCAAATGGTAGAACATGTTAAGAAAATGTACACCTCAGAAACCATTACATGCGTGAGTGTAGATAGGAATTACAATGATTAGGATTATTATTTCCAATAGATCATGTCAATGGCATTCTCTCAGTGAAAGATAGATAGAGGGTTCATGCTATTAGTTATTTATATGGATGACTTGATTATCACTGGTGATAGTGATGATTACATACATGATGTTAGGAGGCTTTTTGAAGTTGAAATTTGAGATGAAGGATTTGGGTAAGCTGTGGTATTTCTTTGGCATAGAGGTGGTGAGAACACCTCATGGCATTTTGTTATTACAGAGGCAGTATGTCTTGGACATGTTGTCCAAGTATGGTATGATAGATAGGCTATAAGCCTGTTTCAGTGCCATTGGATTAGAACATAAAGCTTTCCATAAATATAGGTGAGCTTTTGGAGGACCCCACTACGTACAAGTGCATAGTGGGTAGCTTGATCTACATGACCATTACTAGGCCAGACTTGAGCTATGTTGTTGGACTTGTGAGTTATTCTATGCAAGCCCCTGGGAAGCCACACTTGGATGTGGCTAGCTAGATTCTCAGTACGTAAAGTCCATAGTTGATTATGGACTTTTCTATGAGGCGGTGAGCTTGTGGATAGTGCAGTTGTAATTTATTGTGACAATATGAGTAGTGCCAGTAACCTAGTATACCATTCTAGAACAAAGCACACTGAGGTGCGTTATCACTTTGTGAGGGAGAAGATTGTAGTAGGTGATATAGATGTGGTATATGTTAGCACAAAAAAAGATCAAGTGGTTGACATCTTCACAAATGTTAATCCCATTTTGGATTAACAAATATGTTCCTCCATTTGATGACATTAATAAGTGTTATGCAAAGGCACTATAAAAGTTGTACACTAGGAGATACTGGCCACCCAAGGCTTTAGTTAGTAAGTTTTCGGCGCCCAAGTGTGAATAAGGGCCAGTTGTATATACGGTAATTTGAGAGAGAGAGAGAGAGACTAAGAGTGTGCTCTAGTAAATGTACCTCTTTCATGCATTTTGTATGAGAGAGTAAGAGGTTGGTTGCCTTGCGTACGTGGTGTGAGCGACTTTGCAGTGACAGCATGGAGGTGGTGTTCGAAGAAGTGGATCTTCTAAAGTGAGCTTGGGGAGCCTAAAGGGACACAAGCTCAAAGCATTGGTAAGTACCCAACGATTGGTGTGTCTATTGCTTCTCGCATTGATGGTTGTGTGGAGTTCCTTCTTGGGAGGTGCGATAGCCCATAACATTTTTGGCAGCACCGTTGCCGAGGAAACACTATTGTTTCTTCCATTCTCTTTGAGCTTCAGCTCTCACTATGCAAGATTCATGATTACCTTTGCATTTGCAAAGTGCATTGTGAAGATAAGGTTTGAGTGGAAGAGAAGAGACGTTGTGAGAAATGTGTGTTTTGGAGTGTGGGTGAGTACTTGGTTATGCCTAGAGGAAAGATGCACTGGTTGTTTTTTCTTTTAATTTTGATGTTTTTGTCACAAAACTTGCTACCATGAGATAGTAGGGGTGATACCTTGTTTTTTGCTTTTTTTTAAATTCACAAAAATTACAAAAACAAGGAGTCATTAGTTGTGCTTATGACTTGCATTGCATTCCTAACCCTCAGCACAACCATTTTGGATCATTTGGATAGGTAAAATGCACCCCAAACATCATTACGACGCGGAAGCTACATACGTGAAAGTGCAAAAAATGATTCATAGCGTGAACCATTTCTTGCTACTTCATGACATGAACCACCTTCCGCAATCAACGCTAAAAATTTCAAGATTACCTTGCAAAAAATAGGTTACCTTATCCTGACACAACGAAACTGAAGGAATCTTATCCTGTGAAATAGCAGTGAAGTGTTTCACAACATGAAACACAACCTATTTCATGGCATGAAACATGTTGAGATATCGAGCTCATCTAGTGAGGCGATGGACACTGACCACCAGGGGATAGGCCCCACACTTACACCATTGGCATGGTTGGTGAGATCATGGGTGATATGCGGCCAGTGGGATGATAGGCTGTGTGACAGCCATTCTAGAGACTGGCATAGTTATAGCGCCAGCTCATTTAGTTGGGTTCACACTATAGAGAACCCTAGTATGTATTTGGTTGAGTACCTTTTCATATAAGGTGTACTCTTATCTTTTTTTATGGTGTGTTGAGTGTTGTGTGAAGAAGAAGAAGATTTTCAGCCTCTCACCTTGTGTGTTCTCTTTTAGGGTTTTGTGAGTGTGTGTGTGCTTGCAAGAGCTCAAGCTCTCTTCTCCCCTGCATCTTTTCATGGTATCAGAGCCTGGTTCATGCTAAGGGCTGAGCTGTAAGCAAGAGAAGCACAGGAAGCGGTACAAGGGTGAGAGCTTCATCTACTGTTCCCGATTTGTGTTGGCCACTACACCCTTGTCGGGAGCTCTACGGGAGGCACAGGCAAACGATCTCTCATTAAGGAGCTTTTTTCGCGGGATTAAAGCTATAGGGAATCTGTAGAGTCCTATTGGACAGAATTTTTCGGGCCAAAAACGCGTTTTGGGCGTGTTAGGACCTCTGTTTTTCAGAAAAAGAGCAAGCGATTTCGAGCACTGTGGGTGAGTCATCGATTCTATGCAGAATTTTGTTTTAAGAACTGCAGGAAGACAGATTGGTTGTGCAGACATTGTGTGTGCTACAAGGAGGTCAACAGTTGCCATTAGGTGTATGTATGCACATTGAGGTCACTGGTGGTTGTGACATTTGAGTGTAGTACAGTACCGCTGCAGAAAATACAATAGTTTGTGCAGGGACAAACCAGAGTGCTGTTCTGGTAAATTTGTGTGTTTGGCAAGATGTCAAATGATGGCATAAACCAGATTGTTGCTGAGAAGGTTGATAAGAACAACTTCCATGCTTGTAGGTTTAGGTTGACAAATTTCCTGATGGTAAAGGGTTACTGGGACTACATAGAAGGTGAGCATGAAGAGGCACCGGAGATCAATCCGACTACTACGGATGTGAAAGAGTTCAAGGATTGGAACCAAGGAGCCAGAAAAGTTATGTATTGGCTCTCTATCAATATACAGGACACCATGATTAGGCACATACAGGATGCCAAGTCCCCCAAGGAGGCATGGGACACCTTGGTAAAACTCTATGAAATGAATACCAAGGCACAAAAGATACAGTTGAAGAATGAACTTCATACTGTGGAGAAAAAGAGTATGTCTGTGAATGACTATGCATTGAAGATCAAGGGTATTGTGGAATCCCTTGCATCTATTGGCGTTTCAATAGTAGATGATGATGATAAGGTGGAAGTCTGTCTACGTGGTCTCAGGCCACAATACAAGGCATTCAAGATGTCTATTCAGACTCGGGAAAACATTTTCAATTTCACAGATTTGGTGTCTGTTGATTATAGAAGAGAAAAGTTTGGGTGAAGACCAACAGTCTTCAGAAAACAAAAACAGCTTAGAGCAATAGGACTTCTACACAAGTTCAGGAAGAGGACAAGGTAGAGAAAGCCGTGGACGTGGCCAAGGAGGTGGCCCGACATGGCCAGCAGCAACAACAACAGTCCAAGAATTCACAACAACAACAACACGCAAGTGGAAGAGGCCAATTCAGATGTAGGGGGAGTCAAAGAGATTGTGGAAATTGGTAAAGGCAGTATAACGATACACGTGGATGCTTTTATTGTGGTAAGCCTGGACATGTACAGGCAGATTGTTATAAGAAGCAAGCTGACATGCAAAATGAGAAATTGCAGCAAAACAACTATGCATCCTTGAGCAAAAACAATGAGGATAATGAAAGGTTGTTTGTTATGCAGCATGTCGTTAATACCATGTTTGAAAATGTTGAAGCAGCACATAAAGATGATGTATGGTACGTTTGTGCTTCGAACCGCATGACAAGTCATGGGGAGTGGTTCAAGGAGATGAAAAACCTTGAAAGACTAGGTTTTGTGGAAACAGGGGATGACACTACTCATCCAATTACCCATGTTTATGTGCCATTGTCTATGCAGGATGGCAAAGTGAAGTACCTTGAAAGACCAGGTTTTGTGGAAACAGGGGATGACACTACTCATCCAATTACCCATGTTGATGTGCCATTGTCTATGCAGGATGGCAAAGTGAAGTACCTTGGAGATGTACTTCATGTTCCGAACATAACAAAGAATCTGGTTTCAGTTGGCCAGATGATTGAGCAGGGTTTGTAGGTTCAGTTTAACCCCGATGGTTGTTATGTTAAAGACTTTAAAGATAAGTGCAGGTTGGTTGCAAAAGGCAACAGAGTGGGCAGAATGTTTATATTAAATGTAAACATGCCTGAAGTGAGTACTGCGATGTTTGCAAATGGTTCACGAATTGTTGCAGACACATACATTTGGCATAAAAGAATTAGACATGTGAATGTGCAGAGAATGAAGTCTATGCAGACTAAAGGAATTGTGACAGGGCTGCCAAAGTTTAAAGTTGAAGGTATGTAGAAAATATGTGAAGCATGCCAATTTGGAAAAAGCAAACAAAGCATGTATTTCCACGTGACAGAAATGTGAGCAGAAATGCACTAGATGTTATACATTCAGATGTATGGGGTCCTACGAAGACCATGTCTATGGGAGGCTGCAGGTATTATGTGACATTTATTGATAACCACACAAGGAAAGTGTGGGTATACTTCATGAAGGAGAAGGGTGAGGTGTTCACTCATTTTCAGAATTTCAAAGTTATGGTTGAAAAGCAAACAGGGAAATATATAAAGTGCTTAAGGTCAGATGGAGGGGGAGAGTACTTCTCCAATGAGTTCTCTGAATTTTTGAAGTATTCAGAGATAGTTTACATGCTCCGCAACAAAATGGAGTTGCTGAGCGAAAAAACAGGCACATTGCTGAGATTGCGCCAGCATTGATGGGAGAGAAGAATATGCTGCATATAGCTATTGGGCTGAGGCTATTTATACAGTAGTTTACATCATGAACAGGACTCCAACTACAGCCATACATGATGTAACTCCAGAGGAGAGGTTTACTGGCAAAAAACCTGATTTGTCTCATCTGAAAGTCTTTGGAGGCATTGCATATGTGCATGTGCCAGATGAGCTGAGAACTAAGCTGGATCCAAAAGCTGAAAAATGTGTGTTTATTGGATCCTCCCTCGAGCAAAAGGGATACAGGTGTTATAACCCGCTACACGTGAGTTGAGGGTAAGCATGGATGTTTTTGATGAGTATTCTACTGAAAAAGAAGCTGTTGGAGCTGATATGAGTGGAAATGTGGTTGCACAGAATGCAAACAGTCTTTGAGTGGACCAGGAGAGTCCTCATCTAGTGGTTCAGTTGATAGACCATCGAGTGGCAGGCTGCGTCATAATACCAGTCCTTCAAATGTGATTAGTACATCACATAAAGGAAAAGAGAAAGTGATTGAGCCCCTTAGTATGCCTGACATTTCTGCAAGGCATTCTCATGTTGATGGAGAGTCTAGTGGCTCAAAGATGAGCCTTGATGAATATCTTGGGATACCAGCTATGAGAACACCTGGTGTAAAGAAGGCTATGGAAGCCATGAATGCAAAGCTGCAAAGATCTCGGAGAGTGAAGAATCCTGTGCAGAGGTTTACCTATGATGGTTATGTGTGGCACATCACTATGCATACATGGCAAAAGTTGTGCAGGTTGTAGAGCCCACATGCATTGATGAGGCTGTTGGGAATGTGTGTTGGGAGAAAGCTATGGATGCCATTGCTTGAAGGCAAGAAAGCCATTGGATGCAAGTGGGTGTACAAAGTAAAACATAACAGTGATGGAAGCATAAGCAGGTACAAGGCTAGATTGGTAGCCAAAGGATATGTGAAGACATATGGCATTGATTATGAGGAAACTTTCAACCTAGTTGCCAAGATGGCAACAGTGAGAGTTGTGATAGCAGTGGATGCGTCAAAGCAACGGTCTTTACATCAAATGGATGTAAAGAATGCATTCTTGCATGGGTATTTGCAGAAAGAGGTGTATATGTTGCAACCACTTGGTTATGAGGATGTGAGTCACCCCGAGCATGTTTACAGGTTGAAGAAGGCCTTGTATGGCTTAAAACAAGTACCAAGAGCATGGTCTGACAAGATTTCTGAATATCTTGTCACTATTGGCTTTCATGTAGCCAATGCAGATTTTTTGTTGTATGTGAGACACGGTGATAGAGGGGTTGTGCTTGTTGTCATCTATGTAGATGACCTGATCATTACGGGGGACCATGATGCAGAGATCTTTGATGTAAAGATCTTGCTTAGATAGAAGTTTGAGATGAAGGATCTGTGGGAGCTCAAATATTTCTTGGGCATTGAGGTGATTAGGTCACCACATGGTATTAGATTACTGCAGAGACAGTATGGCTTGGACATGTTGTCCAAGTATGATATGACAGGCTGTAAGCCTATCTCAGTGCCATTGGATCAGAATGGCAAGTTGAGTGCAGGTTCAGGAGAGATTTTGGAGGATCCTACTGTGTATAGGCGCATAGTAGGAAGCTTGATCTACATGACGATCACCAGGCCAGATTTGAGCTATGCTGTTGGGTTGGTGAGTCAGTTTATGCAGGTTCCTCGGAAGCCGCATTTGGAAGCATTGAGACGCATACTGAGGTATATGAGGTCTACTTTGCATTGTAGACTATTTTATGAAACTGGGGACAGAGATATGTGTACATGGGTACTCAAATACTAATTGGGATGGTAGTATCTCAGATAGAAGATCTACTAGTGGCTTCATGTTTTCTTTGGGGAGTGCTGCTGTGACTTGGAGCAGCAAGAAGCAGCCTACGGCTGCTTTATCCACTACAGAGGCCGAGTACAGAGGTGCTGCTATGGCAACATGTGAGGTAGCTTGGTTTTGAGAAAGCTACTTGCAGATTTGGGTCTATCAGTGGATAGACAAGTTGTCATTTTTTGTGACAACATTAGCAGTATACAGTTGGCCAGGAACCCAGTTTTTCATGCTCGCACAAAGCATATAGAGATCCACTACCATTTTGAAAGAGAAGGTTTTGGCAGGAGACGTTGACCTTGTTTATGTCAGCACACAGGATCAGGTCGCTGACATCTTCACCAAAGCATTGGGTACAGAGAAGCTCCGCAGATTCAGGGCTTCGCTTGGTGTACATGAGATGAAGTTGAGCTCGAGGGGGAATGTTGAGATATCGAGCTCATCTAGTGAGGCGGTGGACACTGATGACCCGCCTGGGGGATAGGCCCCACACTTACACCACTGGCATGGTTGGTGAGATCATGGGTGATATGCAGCCAGTGGGATGACAGGCTGTGTGATAGCCATTCTGGCATAGTTATAGCGCCAGCTCATTTAGTTGGGTTCACACTATAGAGAACCCTAGTATGTATTTGGTTGAGTACCTTTTCATATAAGGTGTACTCTTATCTTTGTATATGGTTTGTTGAGTGTTGTGTGAAGAAGAAGAAGATTTTCAGCCTCTCACCTTGTGTGTTCTCTTTTAGGGTTTTGTGAGTGTGTGTGTGCTTGCAAGAGCTCAAGCTCTCTTCTCCCCTGCATCTTTTCAAAACATTGACAACTTCACGACGTGAACCATTTTCGGTTTCACGGCATGAACCACTCAGCACTTCACGACGTGAACCATTCCTTGTTTTACGACGTGAACCATTCCTTGTTTTACGATGTGAACCCTTATTTACTACTTCATGACATGAACTGTCCTCTGCAGTTTCACAACGTGAATTTTCAATTACGGATCTAGTTCCCAAACTAAGGGCTATCAGACTAAAGTTAGGGGAGTACCTTAATTGCACAATTGGAGTCCATCTAACTTAGATCAAGGCAACTTTGACCTGAAAATCCAAAGTGTCTACTAAACATGTTAAACTGTAGGAAACAATTCATGACGTGAACGATTTACATTTTTTGCTACTTCACGACGTGAGTTGCATCTGCTATTTCACGATGTGAGTTTGTAGTTTCACGACCTAAAAACTCAATTCGACAAAAGCCTTTGAAAAACAAATTGGGGTAGTGATTTAGCCTGTCAAATCACATTCTCATGCACTTGAGGTCCAGTAAACTCATTGGATAATGAATGTAAATCCATTTCAATCACATGGCAAGGAACTAGAAGTATCTAGAAATGCCACAGAAAGCATGTGGATGGGCATGACTGAAGCAGAAATACCACGGAAAGCATGTGGATGGGCATGACTGAAGGAGCAATACCAACTCTAGAACCCATCAATGAAGAGTCAAGGGCAGAGGAAGGCCTTAATATGAAAAATGAGGAGGACAATTTACCTAGGAAATCTGCAGAAGGTGAGGATCATCTTTATACAAGGGAAGACATACAAGAGATGATCAATGATCCTATATTCTTGCAAGGCATGGAGCTCTTAATTCAACAAAGGTGGGCTGAGTCTACTAATAGTGAGCCAAGTGATGAGGAGGTGGCTGTACCTAGCCATAGACCCGAATTGCCTAGAAGAACAAATGCAGGAAGAGGATGAGGTCTAGGTAGGGGGGAGTAGCCCCTCAAAGACCAATTGTGGATCCAAATGCAAATCTTAATGCAGTCACAAGGGCGGATCTTCTAAATATGGCTGTGAAAATGGGCCGAGGAATGGTTAGGGAACTAGGCACCACTCTAGAATCTAGACCATCCCAAATGAAGCCACGTATCATTTCCAAGCTTGTGCAAAAGTTCTCAGGGGATGGGGACCCGATCCAACATATTGAGATTTTTGAGTCAACCTGCGAAACCGTTGGGCCAGTGAGTGATGTGACCAGGATCCATGCTTTTTCATTGACCCTAGAAGGAAAGGCTCACCAATGGTATTAAACCCTAAATCCAGAGGATAAAGTCAACTTCACTAGGCTTAAGAATGTGTTCATACCAAGCTTTTCTCGAAGTGGTGACAAATGGAGTCCTGTGGCTTAGCTTCATAATATAGCAAAAAGAAAATGAGTCCATATGAGATTATGCATCTCGACTTAAGCACTTGAATTCAAGATGCAAGTTATAGGAGAGGATAACCGATGATCAGGATCAGTTATTGCCTTGCTTTCAGAGAGGATAACCGATGATCAGTTATTGCCTTGCTTTCAGAGAGGAGTCTGAGATCATAAAATGCATGATTATCTAGTATTAGCCCGACCGACTACTTTAGATGCATGCTGTAAGCTGGCAATAGAAATATGAAGACAATATGCTTGAATTGCCACAACCTAAAGATGCCAAGTCAGCTTCAGTTAGTAGGCAACAACATCACGAGTCTCAAGTCACCAAGACACAGGAACCCGGAGCAAGCAAGTTGGAAACATGACAGTGGATGAGCTCAGCAATGCTATATTAGAGAAATTAAAGGTCAAGGATGGGAGAGAAGCATTGGGGCATGCTCATCTCTACCCCCCAAGAGATATGATTTGGTGTTCCATTTGTAGACAGAATCACACCACTACCGAAGAATGCACTCAATTAAGACTAAGGTAGTTACTTTATTGTGCGAAATTGGGGAATCATGACACTTCCATGTGCAGGTATCCGAGGGTCTAGACTGTAGCACAATTGCCAGCACCACTAGTGCAAACCACTGCGGCTGGCAGCTGCAGGGTAGTCAAACCCATCCTACTTACCAAGAGGGATGTTTCAGATACAAGACACATCGTCTTTGCTGCCACCCATTCTACCACCACAACCTCCACAGGCTAAAATCAACCAAGTATTGATTGAAGAGCCCTTGGATGAGGGGGAAGTGCATGAGGTAGAAATAAATAATAATTACTCTACAAGGAATCGACGGGGATCACGCCAGAGTATTGTCTTACAGAACAATACACCAATGCCAGTGTTTCAAACCACAGTACAATGGAAAGGCAAAGAGATAAACTCGACCATGAGAAGGGGGCCAATACAATGTTTTGGTTACAGTGGACCTCATCGAATAGCAAACTATCCTAATAAGAATGTGGTTCATCAGGCCAAGCTCAGCCAATGATAGCATAGCCTAATAAGAATGTGGTTCATCAGGCCAAGCTCAACCAATGGCAGCACAGCCTAATGACATGCCAACACTTACTTGTATTAAGTGTGGGGTTGATCATTTGATCAAAGATTGCCCATATAACGCCAGTGGTTCTACTTCCATTTCTAACCATGCCACTATCAGAACCATAAGTGTGCAACCTAGAAATATCATGCCACTGAATTTCTTGACACGAGCACAAGCAAAACAAGTGGACAAGGGGAAAAACCTAGCAGTTGTTACAACCTTTAAAACTGCGAGAAGGAGAAGAGTGAAAAAATTGGGCAAAGATGACACCCTGGTCACAATCCAGGAAGGATTTGAAGAAGATACCATTGACACCGGATCAATCCAATCAAAGGAAGGGAGAGACCAAGCATTGAAACCAAATGGGCATGCCCAAGAAACCCAAAGAGAGAGACCAGCAACCCCTAAGGGGATTGGTGAATATCCAAATGCTGAAGAGGAGATAAGGAAGCTTGAAGAAGCTAAGGCCCTGGGGTTGAGGAGTACCAACAAAATCACGAAGAAAAATTAAGGGCTAATAGGGCTAGGGATACAATGTATCCAAGAAATGAGTTGATAAAGGAAAGGAAATTGGATGTGCCTACTCCAATTCCAAAAGATTCTAAGGGACTCACAGTGAACTCATGGGCAAGAATGTTTGAGGAAGTAGAACAAGACTTGTCCATCCATTCATTCCCTAGGGGTGAATATGTGACAAACACATGGAAGGAGTCCTCACTTTCCAAGGAGCCAAGAGACATAGGCAGTCTCACAGTCATATCATCCACCACCGTTAAAATGCCATTGGGACCATTGTTACGTAATACTTTGGCATTGTGGGGGGCAGACATAAAGGATTAGGCAGAGGGAAGACTAAACCCAATGTCCACTGTAGAGGAGACCTAGTCACCTCTAGTAGAGAAAAACCTAGAGCATGTGTGCAGGTGAGAACTCCCAGATTCCTCAAAATACATGTCAATCAACTGGGCCACTATTATGAGAGTGATGACACAAATACTACAATCCATCATAATGGCTACCAAGCATTGGCTATATTGGTGTAGAGATGAGCATCATTACAAAACGATGTTGGGAAAACTGGGGTAAACCAGATTTGGAAAGAGAAGATCTATTGTCAAAATGGCAAACAAAACATCTTCAATACCTATGGGGCTGTTGAAAACGTAAGACTTAAGGTCTTTTCATTTCGCTCCCATCATACATTTATTGTAATGGGCTTTCTGCACCAACCGAATTCATACGATATCATCTTGGGTAGACCTTTCATGAGGGAAGCCAAATTGGTGCATGATTGGGCATTAGATCAAGTGTATGTTTGAAAAGATTCGCAGATTCTAAAGATTGATCTACAAATGTGGAAGGCACACCCAATGGAAGGGAAATTTTTTGGAATGATTCGGTCACCACCACTGAGCAAACCACGTCCTTACAAGTCTGCCAACCAAGGGAGAGGAAGAGGCTGCAATGTATGTGTCGCTTCCACGTCTAGATTTTAGTGAAAACTGGATGCATGTGCTTGCCACTATAGATGTGTTGCAACCTAGAGGAACACAATATGTTGAATTAGGGAACGTTCCTACCACCTCAGTGTGTATGTTCAATGTGCAACCAAGAGAAGAAGATACAGAGGATGAAGCCTCTAGCATAGAAGAGTCTAGGTCACAAGGCCACACCAGTACCCAACGCCTCAAAAGATGGCAAAAATAGAAGAGGTATATCACTCAATGAAATGCCCTACTACGAAGTAAACCCATGGATGCCCAGTGGTGGAGATATCTTGAAGTCCCAAAGGTGCACGACGAGTTTTCTAAGAATTAGGGTGAAGAGTTGAGTAAGATATCCTTGAAAGGAAAACGAGAGGAGAAAATTATACCTCAAGAGTCGAAAATGCCTAAACTCATGAAAGCAGGGTGTCAAAAACAAAACAAGGCTCTGTGTCTGAAGCCGAGTGCGAGGCTAAAAAGGTGATGACTCAGACAAAAAATGAGGATGAAGATAAACCAGGCCTACTCTCAGTGCCAAACCATTTCAAAACATACACAATGGTCTAGACATCTACACCATATGACGGTTAATAACCGAAGTTAAGGAAATTGATATTATAGAGCCAGGGGAGGAAACCAAACCTGTCTATATTGCTAAGGACTTAACTGTAGCGCTGAGGAAGAAGAACTCATAGATCTCCTCAAGGAATTCAAGGATTGCTTTGCCTGGAAATGCACAAAGATGAAGGGTGTACCACCCGAAGTGGTACAACACACAATTCTGATCATGGAAGGATCATGACCATCGAGGGAGAAGCCATACCATATGAATCCAAAATATGAAGTGATTGTAAAGGAGGAAATTGACAAACTCATCGCTACGGATTTCATCTATGAGATTGAGCATACAGATTGGCTCTCACCAATTGTGATTGTGCTGAAGAAGAATGTCTGTGTTGATCTTAAAATGGTCTATGTAGCCACTAGGAAAGACCACTACCCATTGCCATATACCGAATATGTGTTGGAATGGGTAGCAAGTGAAGAAGCTTATAACTTCTTAGACGAGTCTTCAGGCTATAATCAGGTGTCCATAGCAACAGAAGACCAACAGAAAATAGCCTTCAATACAATGTGGGAAACATATGCTTATAAGGTTATGCCTTTTGGCCTCACCAATGTCCCAACAACTTCCAACGATTGATGTGCACAGCCTTCAAGAACTACTTGCAAAAGTGGTGGAGGTATTCATTGATGATCTATGTGCACACTCACGCTAGACTGAACATTTGGCTTGCTTGAGAAAGGTGTTTGAGCGATGTCGATTATATCGTATATCCTTAAACCCTTTGAAATGTCAATTCTGGTTCAAACATGGTGAAAGATCCCTGTCCCCACCGCGCAACAAATTCAGGGTTGCTGGCAGTAGAAGTAGCACTTCTTGCGCAAGGCAGGGGCAGGGTCCCTCAGTCGGGGCCTCGCCCATGGATATCCGGAGAAGAGACTAATCCCTCGGTTCTTCCAAAACCAAACCCAGAAAGAACTTCCCTTGCCAGAAAAGCACGGGCAATTCCTCCAGGATAAATTTACACTAAAGTAGTCAAGAGCCTTAATTAACTGAACTGATCTAATTGAACCTGTAAGTCCCATAGTCAAGTCAAGGAAAAAACTTGCACTTGGATCATAGAGACCAACGCTTTTTTCCTCATTAAGAGGCACAACGATTCTTTTCCATAGAGCAGTTTTTATTCGGGATTTACTTCATCTATCGTACTATAATAGAATTGAGTCTCATTTTAGGGATCCATCAGTCCAGCCTAACCCCATCCAGTCTCGTGGTTAGCCAACCGCCCAACCACTGTAGTGATGGGATCCATTTAAGAATTTGGTTAGGTTTTGTCCCGCGTACCAGGGAAAAGAGCTCCCAGGCCCCCTAGCCGAATATTCATGCAAACTTAAAACTAGTCACACCACTTACACACCCAATATGAAATTGCCTTTTCCCCAGATTCAGCTTTCTTTAAAACAATCTTTTAATGAAACTATAGTATCACTGATCATTATCCTCCAAAATATCCGGTTGAATCCTAATTTCTAATTTTTCCTTCATCGGTGTACCTATGGTATCATTGGTAACCAGATTGCTCATCACCTATCCACTCAGGGGCCTTTTTTATAGTTCCTAGCTCTCATAGTACCCAGCAATATATTCACTTATAAAAATCAAAATGGAATCTCCATTGAATATCAGCAAGATCAACCAATAGATCCATATAAAAGAGCCATGGACTCATCCGTTGAGGACCAGCAAGGTCAATCAACCAGATCCATGCCCGAATTTAGAAAACAACTCTTACTCCTTATTCCAATATCTTCCACGATGTACGTGTGGGTATCTTCGGCGACCCCCAGAGCCCAAGCACCGTATGGTGAGCACCCTCTAAGATCCTTTGCAGGTCACCTATTGCTTCACTCATAGGCCGCTTCCTTGGTCCCTCATCCACCGTACCGAAAGCTCACCATTTAAATCAAACCAAGGCTGGTCAAGACCTCAGCCGGACCTTGCTATGCGAGACGTCCTCCGTTTACTCTCCGTCAGCTGTTGCAACTTTACCAGATAGGTATACATGACCTCATTCACAAGACGGTCAAAATTCTTCCCCAGCATTCTTGACATAAAACAGTCATTTAAAAACAGGTCATAAATGCAGCTTCTATAATGAAATCTCGTCTTTCCACATTATTCACATCCATTCACATCCCATATCCATTCTTCACATATACATTCACATCCCATATCCATTCTTCACATACACATCCACATCCATTCACATTCCATATCCATTCTTCACATATACATTCACATCCATTCACATCCCATATCCATTCTTCTCATATACATTCACATCCATTCACATCCCATATCCATTCTTCTCATATACATTCACATCTGTTCACATACACATTCACATCTATTCATATCCCATATCATTCATTTACATCCCTTGTAATAAAAATAATTCCTTTACGCATCTTTCTATGCATAAAATCAAATTTAATAAGAATAACACTTTTGGAATAAAAATATTTCCTTTATGCATCTTTCTATGCATAAATCAAATTTAATAAGAATAACACTTTTGAAAAAAAAAACTTTATGCATCTTTCTATGCATAAAATCAAATTTCATAAGCATAACACTTTTGAAATAAAAATAATTCCTTTATGCATCTTTCTATGCATAAAAATCAAATTTAATAAGATAACACTTTTGAAATAAAAATAATTCCTTTATGCATCTTTCTATGCATAAAAATCAATTTCAATGGGAATGACACTTTTATATATTTAAAAAATCCTTTTATGCATCTTTTTATGCATAAAATCAAATTTAATAAGAATAACACTTTTGAAATAAAAAAAGATTCCTTTATGCATCTTTTTATGCATAAAATCAAATTTAATAAGAATAACACTTTTGAAATAAAAATAATTTCTTTATGCATTTTTCTATGCATAAAATCAAATTTAATAAGAATAACACTTTTGAAATAAAAATAATTTCTTTATGCATCTTTCTATCCATAAAATCAAATTTAATAAGAATAACACTTTTGAAATAAAAATAATTCCTTTATGCATCTTTCTATGCATAAAAATCAATTTCAATGGGAATGACACTTTTGAAATAAAAAATAATTCCTTTATGCATCTTTCTATGCATAAAAATCAATTTCAATGGGAATGACACTTTTATATATAAAAAATCCTTTTATGCATCTATTTATGCATTAAATCAAATTTTATAGTAATAACACTTTTGAAATAAAAATAATTCCTTTATGCATCTTTCTATGCATAAAATCAAGTTTAATAAGAATAATAATTTTGAAATAAAAATAATTACTTTATGCATCTTTCTGTGAATATGAATTGATGTGATGTGATGTGATGTGGATACGGGTAGATGTGAATGGATGAGATGTGATGAGGATCTGAATAGATGTGAATGGATGAGATGTGATGTGGATATGGGTAGATGTGAATGGATGAGATGTGGCGTGATGTGATGAGGATCTGAATAGATGTAATTGGATGTGATGAGATGTGATGTAGATGAATGTGATGTGATGTGGATAGATGTGATGAGATCTAATATGCTATGATTGGATGAGAATGGATGAAGGATGATGGGAATAGATATAACTGGATGTGGAATAAGCAAAGTGAATTGATTTAGAAGAATGTGGAATAAGGAGAAATAATGTGGAACAATGTGGAAAGATAAGAGTTCGTAGAAACTGTATTTGTGACCTATTTTTAAATGATTATTTTATGTCAAGAATGCTGGGGAAGCATTTTGACCATCTTGTGAATGAGGTCGTGGAGACCTAAGTGATAAAGTTGCAATAGCTGACGAAGAGTCAACGGAGGACGTCTCGCGTAGTAAGGTCTCGACCGAGGTCTTGACCAGCCTTGGTTCGATTTAAATGGTGAGCTTCTGGTACGGTGGATGAGGGACCAAGGAAGCGGCCTATGAGTGAAGCGCTAGGTGACCTGCGAAGAAGGAGCCTAGAGGGTGCTGACCATATGCTGCTCAGGCTCTCAGTCGCCGCCGAAGATACCCACGTGTGCGTCGAGAAATTTAATAAGAATAACACTTTTGAAATAAAAAAATTCCTTAATGCATCTTTCTATGCATAAAAATCAAATTTAATAAGAATAATACTTTTGAAATAAAAATAATTCCTTTATGCATCTTTCTATGCATAAAAATCAATTTCAATGGGAATGACACTTTTATATATATAAAAAATCCTTTTATGCATAAAATCAAATTTAATGAGAATAACACTTTTGAAATAAAAATAATTCCTTTATGCATCTTTCTATGCATAAAAATCAAATTTAATAATTAATATCAGTGAATTTATGCATATTCATAGGTGAATATGTACATGGAGTAATTAGAATATTTCTTTTAGATGCAAAAATGGTGGGAATTACTCTTTTGGAATAACATAAAAATAAACTTTCTTTTCCACAAAATTCTGGAAAATTTTGCCATAACCTCCTATGTATGGCTAACCATTTCTCATTTTTATCATTCTTTAATTAGCTTAAATTAATCCAAATTAGATTCATTGAACTCTAATCTTTAATTAGCTTAAATTAACCCAATATAGATTCATTTTTATCATTCTTTGATTAGCTTAAATTAACCCAAATTAGATTCATTGAACTCTTATCTACACAATTTTCTAAATTCAAGAGAGTAAACAATAAGAAAAGTTTAATTAATCTCTTAGTTAATCTTTCTAGTATTAAGAAAGGCTGGAATGTAAAGAAGAGAAGGGGGTGGCCTTTTCCTCAAAGGTATAGCATTTGAATTTAATTCAATCAATTGTAAAACATGAAAATCAAGAAAACCATAGATTTAAAATTAAACAAGTAAGAAAATTAACTTACATAGAGCTTGTAAGCTCTCCTTTGGCTTGAGGGATTGAGGGTTCTACTCTTGTTTGAAGCAAGAGTGGCCACCAATTCACTTTCGAGAGGATTAGGCCAAAAACAATTAAATTATTAAATAATTCAATGTAGATGGCTCAGGACACAGGAGCAGAGTAACAGTGCATAAACACCATTAAGATTTTACAAAGAGGGAGGTTTCTATTTATAGGAAAAAGTGAGCCTCTAACCAAGCAAACTACTTTTAGAATTTTCCAGATCAGTTTGGTCAATTTTTGACCATTTTTGGGTCAATTCAGCTTACTTTTTGGATCTAGTTTTGAAATAGGAGAGAGGAGAGACGAAAATATCTCATTTAATTGATTAAAAATTTGGGGTAATGATGAGAAAAAAAACACCTCCTTCATGAGGGGAGATCCCCACACTAAGGTGTCAAAATTTAATTTTTTAATTATTTTCTTTGGTCCTTAGTCCACTCTTCATCTTATGTGAGCATTTACTCATTTTTGGGGGGTTTTTCTTTTATTCTTCAATTTATCTTCTCCCTAAATTTGGATCAATCTTATTGGTCCATAAGAACCTTAATCCAAAATTTTTAAAAAAATCTGGATCCTTAGGCTAAGATGTTTTATACCTATTTTTAATTAATTCCAATTGCACATTGGAAAGTTCTTTTTGAATTTTTGTTTCAGGGAAAATTATTTTAGACACTAGGAGGATTTTTATATCCAAAAATATCTCAATTTTGAATTACCTCCCTCTAGACATTTTCTCTCTCCAGGTCAAAACAAGTAAAACAGGATCTTTCTTTTATTTCAGAGGGGAATAATTATAAGATCAGAAAGGGGAGGTTCTTACATCTGCACACCTCAAAAGCTGGAGGGAGGAATCTTTCATCCTACCCCACTTAAAAACGCGAGATGTCCTCATCTCGCAAACTAGAGGACAACTCTTTCCCTTAAGATCCAACTGATTCTAGGGTTCCCTTAAGATCCAACTAATTCTGGGGTTCCTTATAGTCTGGTGAACCCAACACAATCCTGGGATAAAGATCCCTTATATAGAACTCATCATCAGATAACAATTCATTCAGATCATATCATTCATATCCTTAACACAATAATGGTCCATTAGATCGAAATTTCCATCTGAACATTCCTCCATGGGAATTTCAATTTTGTAGGTTTTTAATTTGTCATCCCTTAACTTAATCCACTGGGTCAAGTGTTAACAATAGCAATCTGCCAGCACAATCCACTAATCTCATAGTGATTTGCTGAAGTCATTATTCTCATTCTAGTTATGAACATCATCACAGGGACTCTTCCCATTCATCCTCATTGTGGTTTTGCTCAGCTTATCACTTTTTCAACCAAAATCAGGAATCATCATTTTTCAATCAGAATCCAAATCAACTCATCAGTTCTCAACCATAATTTTAAAATCATATAAACCACATTCGAATTCATCATCATCAGGATAGCATTTTTGCTTATAATTTCAAGGTCTTAGATTTACTCGTATATACTGCCAGTAAAGAGCTACAATTATACCCTCAGTATATACTGCCAATAAAGAGCTGAAGTTATACCCTCAGTATATACGGGTAGTCACGGTCCTTGGAATTTTTAAGGTAAATATCATCATGTCTAGGCCTCAAGCAAGTCAGGGATTCCATACAATTGCGGTACTTCCATTTGAAGACCCAATTATCTATTTATGAATCTTTATTCTGAATATCAATTCGTATGAATTTCATCACACAATTACAAACTTTTACTGCTACTTCATAAATTTGTGACGTTTCTAGTTTCTCGATTGATCCACTTTAGCCAAATTCACTCTGATACCAGCTGAAAGATCCCTGTCTCCACCACACAACAAATTCAGGGGTGCTAGCAGCGGAAGTAGCACTTCTTGCACAAGGCAGGGTCCCTCACTTGGGGCCTCGCCCATGGATATCCGGACAAGAGACTAATCCCTCGGTTCTTCCAAAACCGAACTCGGAAAAAACTTCCCTTGTCCGAAAAGCACAGGCAATTCCTCCAAGATAAATTTACTCTAATGTAGTCAAGAGCCTTAATTAACTAAACTGATCTAACCAAACCCGTAAGTCCCATAGTCAAATCAAGGAAAAGACTTGCACTTGGATCATAGAGACCAACGCTTTTTTTCTCATTAAGAGGCACAGCCATTGATTCTTTTCCATAGAACAATTTTTATCCAGGATTTACTTCATCTATCGTACTATAATAGAGTTGAGTCTCGTTTTAGGGATCCATCAGTCCAGCCTAACCCCATCCAGTCCCGTGGGTTAGCCAACCGTCCAACCACTGTAGTGATGGGATCCATTTAAGAATTTGGTTAGGTTTTGTCTCGAGTACCAGGGAAAAGAGTTCCCACGCCCCCTAGCCGGATATTCATGCAAACTTAAAACTAGTCACACCACTTACACACCCAATATGAAATTGCCTTTTTCCCAGATTCAGCTTTCTTTAAAATAATCTTTTAATGAAACTATAGTATCACTAATCATAATCCTCCAAAATATCCGGTTGAATCCTAATTTCTAATTTTTCCTTCATCGGTGTACCTATGGCATCATTGGTAACAGAACGCTCACCACCCGCCCACTCAAGGGCCTTTTCGATAGTTCCTAGCTCATAGTACCTGGCAATATATTCACTTATAAAAATCAAAATGGAATCTCCGTTGAAGATTAGCAAGATCAACCAACAGATCCATATAAAAGAGCCATGGACTCATCCATTGAGGACCAGCAAGGTCAATCAACCAGATCCATGCCCAAATTTAGAAAACAATTCTTACTCCTTATTCCAATATCTTCCACGACGTACGTGTGGGTATCTTCGGCCACCCCGAGCGCCGTATGGTCAGCACCCTCTAAGATTCTTCGCAGGTCACCTAGCGCTTCACTCCGCTTCCTTGGTCCCTCATCCACCCGTACCAGAAGCTCACCATTTAAATCGAACCGAGGCTTGCTACGCGAGACATCCTCCATTGACTCCTTGTCAGCTATTGCAACTTTATCAGACAGGTCTCCTTGACCTCATTCACAAGACGGTCAAAATGTTTCCCCAGCATTCTTAACATAAAACAGTCATTTAAAAACAGGTCACAAATACAGTTTCTAAAACGAACTCTCATCTTTCCACATTGTTCCACATCAATCCTTATTTATTTCATATGTATTCCCATTCTCATCTAATCACATCATTTTCCATCTCATCACTTCTTTCCTCATTTATCCTCATCATATCTCATCCACTCGCGTCTACCCATATCCACATCTCATCACATCATATTCATTCACATCACATATCATCCATTTACATCTGTCCCAATTTACATCACATCTCATTCACTCACATTCCGATTCACATGACATCACATCTCATTCGTTCACATCCCGATTCACATCACATCACATCTATTCACATCCATCACATTCATTCATTCATATCCATCACATTCATTCATTCTCATCACCATCCCATCACATACATTCTATCCATATTATATCACATCACTTGTATCCACACCATATCTCATTCACACACAACTCATCTCATTCATCCACATCCATCTAATCGTTCACATGTACGACTACCCACATCTATTCATACATTCATATCTATCACTTCACATCCACATATATTCATGTCACATCACATCTCTTTACATCACATCACATCTCTTTACATCACATCACATTCTTTCACATCCACATCCACATCCATTCTTTCACATACATCCACATCCATTCTTTCACATACACATCCACATCCATTCTTTCACATACACATCCACATCTATTCTACACATATACATTCACATCCATTCACATCCCATATTCATTCTTCACATATACATTCACATCCCATATCCATTCTTCACATATACATTCACATCCATTCACATCCATTCACATCCCATATCCATTCTTCACATACACATCGACATCCATTCACATCCCATATCCATTCTTCACATATACATCCACATCCATTCACATCCCATATCCATTCTACATCCACATTCATTCACATCCCATATCCATTCTTCACATACACATCCACATCCATTCACATCCCATATCCATTCTACATCCACATCCATTCACATCTCATATCCATTCTTCACATACACATCCACATCCATTCACATCCCATATCCATTCTTCACATATAAATTCACATCCCATATCCATTCTTCTCATATACATTCACATCCATTCACATATACATTCACATCCATTCATATCCCATATCATTCATTTACATCTTGATTTACATCTCATCCATTCATTCATTCACATCTATCTGATTCACATCACATTACATCTCATTCATTCATTCACATCCGTCTGATTCACATCACATCTCATCACATCTATTCACATCACTTCTCCTCACATCTATTTACATCACATCACTTCTCATCACATCTATTTACATCACATTACATTCATTCACATCCCATCCATCCATTCATTCCCATCTATCTGATTCACTTCACATCTATTCCTATTATTTAATCCACAGATCAATTCGAAGGGTCTCAAGCTTAGTTTTCGATTTGGCAAAAATTTTGAGGGTATTTTTCTAAACTGGTCACTTGTTCTTTCCTCGAAACTGACGAAAGAATTTGGTATTAGTCATAGTCTGATTCAGGGTTTGAGTCGAATAAGATTTTTCCTGAACTATCTTTCTCGGAAAGGTTTGATAATTCAGTTACTATTTTACTAAATTTCTTTCTTTGAATATTCACTTAACTAATTTCTAAATTAGTTACAAATTCCAATGAGGAATAGATTAATCATTTATCTGAATATTTTGATCTCGATAGATTTCCTAAATTCTATTTTTACAAAATCCGTGTGAATATAAAACGATAGAAATTCCTCTCTTAGAGTCTTTAATTATTCATTCATCAAATACTCATAGAATTTAAACAGAGAATTTAAGAGAATTCTAATTTTTATAGAAAAATTCTTTATGCATAAAAATCAACTTCAATGGACACCTTTATATATTACAAAAATCCTTTTATGCATCTATTTATGCATAAAATCAAATTTAATAGGAATAACACTTTTATGATAAAATAATTCCTTTATGCATCTTTCTATGCATAAAACTTAATTTTAAAAAGAATAACACTTTTGTAATAAAAATAATTCCTTTATGCATCTTTCTATGCATAAAATCAAATTTAATAAGAATAACACTTTTGAAATAAAAATAATTCCTTTATGCATCTTTCTATGCATAAAATCAAATTTAATAAGAATAACACTTTGAAATAAAAATAATTCCTTTATGCATCTTTCTATGCATAAAATCAAATTGAATAAGAATAACACTTTTGAAATAAAAATAACTCCTTTATCCATTTTTCGATGCATAAAAATCAAATTTAATAAGAATAATACTTTTGAAATAAAAAAAATTCCTTTATGCATCTTTCTATGCATAAAAATCAATTTCAATGGGAATGACACTTATATATATATATATAATCCTTTTATGCATCTATTTATGCATAAAATCAAATTTAATAAGAATAACACTTTTGAAATAAAAATAATTCCTTTATGCATCTTTCTATGCATAAAATCAAATTAAATAAGAATAACACTTTTGAAATAAAAATAATTCCTTTATGCATCTTTCTATGCATAAAAATCAAATTTAATAAGAATAACACTTTTGAAATAAAAATAATTCCTTTATGCATCTTTCTATGCATAAAAATCAATTTCAATGGGAATGACACTTTTATATATATATATATATAATCATTTTATGCATCTATTTATGCATAAAATCAAATTCAATAATAATAACACTTTTGAAATAAAAATAATTCCTTTATGCATCTTTCTATGCATAAAATCCAATTTAATAAGAATAACACTTTTGAAATAAAAATAATTTCTTTATACATCTTTCTTTAAATAAAATTGAATTTAATAAGAATAACACTTTTGAAATAAAAATAATTCCTTTATGCATCTTTCTATGCATAAAAATCAAATTTAATAAGAATAACACTTTTGAAATAAAAATAATTCCTTTATGCATAAAAATCAATTTCAATGGGAATGACACTTTTATATTAAAAAAATTCTTTTATGCATAAAATTAAATTTAATAAGAATAACACTTTTAAAATAAAAATAATTCCTTTATGCATCTTTTTATGCATAAAATCAAATTTAATAATTAATATCACTGATATCCATAGATATTCATAGGTGAATATGTACATGGAGTAGTTAGAATATTTCTTTTAGATGCAAAAATGGTGCGAATTACTCTTTTGGAATAACATAAAAATAAACTTTCTTTTCCACAAAATTTTAGAAAATGTTGCCATAACCTCCTTTGTATGGCTGACCATTTCTCATTTTTATCATTCTTTAATTAGCTTAAATTAACCCAAATTAGATTTATTGAACTCTAATCTACACAATTTTCTAAATTCAAGAGAGTAAACAATAAGAAAAGTTTAATTAATCTCTTAGTTATTCTTTCTAGGATTAAGAAAGGCTGGAATGTAAAGAAGAGAAGGGGGTGGCCTTTTCCTCAAAGGCATAGCATTTGAATTTAATTCAATCAACTGTAAAACATGAAAATCAGGAAAACCATAGATTTAAAATTAACTTACATAGAGCTTGTAAGCTCTCCTTTGGCTTGAGGGATTGAGGGTTCTACTCTTATTTGAAGCAAGAGTGGCCACCAATTTACTTTGAAGAGGATTAGGCAAAAAACAATTGAATTATTAAAAAATTCAATGTAGATGGCTCTCAGGACAAGAGCAGAGTAACAGTGCATAAACACCATTAAGCTTTACAAATTCTAGAATTTTCCAGATGAGTTTGGTCAATTTTTGACCATTTTTGGGTTAGTTCAGCTTACTTTTTGGATCTAGTTTTGAAATAGGAGAGAGGAGAGATGAAAATATCTCCATTTGATTGATTAAAAATTGGGGGTAATGATGAGAAAAAAAGTGCCTCCTTCATGAGGGGAGATCCCCACACTAAGGTGTGAAAAATCAATTTTTTAATTGTTTTCTTTGGTCCTTAGTCCACTCTTCATCTTATGTGAGCATTTACTCATTTTTGGGGGTTTTTCTTTTATTCTTCAATTTATCTCCTCCCTACATTTGGATTAATCTTATTGGTCCATAAGAACCTTAATCCAAAATTTTTAAAAAATCTGGACCCTTAGGCGACCCCATGTGTTAGGGTATGACTCTTCATTGGTGCCCTTACAGTTAATGAGGGATTAGTGAGAGATTAAGAGGTCTTTTTGAATTTCTATTTCAGGGAAAATCATTTTAGACACTAGGAGGATTTTTATATCCAAAAATATCTCAATTTTAAATTACCTCCCTCTAGAAATTTTCTCTCTCCAGACCAAAACAGGGTAAAATAGCTGGTCTGTAGAACATCAAAAATAATTCTAAGAAGCGATTTATACATGTGGACCTGGATTATGAGTGTGCTCCTCTGTATAAGAGAATAGAGGCTTCTAAGTTCAACCCTTATGTAATGCAACAGGCTAGGGAATTAGGGAGAAAGCATGTTGATCTATGAGTGGAAGGATCAATTTACCCACCTAATCCCTCGACCCAATAGCCACCTAAATTTTTAGACCTAACTTCTTTGATCAAATATATTTGTGAGGGCAATGCTGGCTTGCTTGGTTACATAACAAGGCTTTCTAGTCAGGTGCAAAACATTTGGATAATATCACAAAGGATGCTAATGATGAAGGAAGCTCATATATCAAGTAGTTAAATGCTCGATGATCTAACAAGGAGAACAAATACAATGAGTTGGTAGAATTCGTTCATGCTCAGCATTTGTAGAGCTATGAATTGGAACAAAAAGAAAAGGATCTAGAGGCCAAGAACAATAAATTAGAAGTGGTATCAGAGAAGACAGTCAAACATGGGCTCACCTCCTAATTTGGATGCACGTGAATGAGTAAGAGACCAAAGACCACTTGTAGCATTATCAAAAAATAGTGGAAACAACAAATGCGATATACATGCCGAGACTCATAAGTTGAAGAACCTAAACAAGATAATGGAGCACTCTCACAAGTCTTTTCAAGGTAGATGGTGAAGTCTACACTTTCTTATTCAAAGTTTAGAACAATTATCAGTGTGATGATCTCATGCATGCATGATTGAAGAATTCACTCGCGGGGGGGGGGGGGGGGGGGTCACTCATAAATATGTAAGTGTAGCACGTGGGTTCAATTGAAGGGATTTCTAAAATCTTTTTTTAACCCATTTTTTATATACAGAAGGGTACCAATTAAACGTGGTATTCATAGGATGAATAGAAAAAGGGTATGTTTTATTCATGAAAAAATCACAGATAAGGGGTTTTTAAAGTAGGCCTTGAGCACACGTGATACAGAGGGTTTACATATAATGAACCCTCCGAGAGAATTCATTTATTGCAAACTCTGAAGCTCAAGGTATTTGTCACAAAGTTGGTTTAAGTAGAGATTCCTATGCAATGATCTACAAACAAATGGATGCAGTTTCTTTTATTTCAGAGAGGGGAATAATTATAAGATCAGATGGGGAGGTTCTTACACCTGCACACCTCAAAAGCTGGAGGGAGGAATCTTACACATGGGGTAATCTTAGGACACATTATGTCTAAAAACGGTATTTCCACCACCCACCAATTACAAAGATGTACAAAGGTTTATGGGCCACGTTGGGTATTATCGTCGCTTCATCATTTTCTATGATAAAATTGCTAGACCATTGTATAGACCACTCATTATCTTTGAATGGACTGAGGAATACCAAGAAGCATACAATAAGTTGAAGAAAGCACTCGCCAGTGCACCTATTTTGAGACCACCCAACTAGGATCTTATATTCCACGTGAACATCTATGCATCAAATTTTGTAATAGGTTGTGTATTGGCATAGCCTGGGGATTTCAAATTGGATTACCCAATTTGCTTTGCCAGTCGTCAACTAAATGATGCAGAGATAAATTACACCACCACGGAGTGTGAAGGGTTAGCCATGGTTTATGTAAAAAAATATTGACATTACTTATTGGCAAACAAATTTATATTTTTTGTGGACCATCAGGCCCTATTATATTCGGTGAACAAGCCTTACACCATGGGGAGAATCACATGCTGGTTACTTTTACTCTTAGAATTCAACTTTACGGTCACAATAAGAAAAGGGGCACAACAGCTGACCACATGTCTAGAATTTGAATGGAGAACCTACAACTGGTATTGATGAGATGACCTCCCAGATGCTTGTCTATTCAAACTTAACATGGTTCTTGAATGGAGTGAAAAATATTTGAATATCTAGCTCATGGTTTTTTGCAAGAACGACCCTCGAACAAGGATAAAATGTGTCAGCTTATTAAGCTGGCCGCACCTTATCAATTGATTACTGGAGAATTATATAACCTAGGCAAGGATGATATCCTAAGAAGATGTGTGCAAGAAGATGAATTTGTCACAATACTAGAAGAAGCACACTCAGGAATAGCCAGAGGACACTTCACTGGAGAAGTTACAGCTCGCAAAGTGCTTCAAGTGGGACTATGGTGGCCTACGTTATTCGAGGATGCCAAAGATTTTGTAAAAATATGCAAGGAGTGTCAAAGATTTGCTATTCCACAATAAAGAGATAGGATACCGCTCACCCCTGTGAATGTAAGACAACCCTTTGAGAAGTGGAGGATTGATTTTGTTGGACCCATTAGTCCAACGGCACATCCATCGAAGCCCGATATGTAATCATGTGGCTATAGATTATTTCACAAAGTGGGCAAAGGCAAGAGCCTCTAAGCGAGTTGATGCACAAACCATGGCCAAGTTCTTATATGAACAGATCATTTCCATATTTGGCTACCCTCTTGAATTAGTCAGTGAGACCGGGGTTCGCATTTCATTAATGAGGTGATTGAACACTTACTTTCCGAATTCCTTGTAGTCCATCGAAATTCATCACCTCATTATCCACAAGCAAATGGTCAAGGGCAGAACAAGATTTTATGTACCATCTTGACTAAAACATTAGAAGCCAGACACACGGATTGGGAACATCAGATGACTTCATCTCTATGGGCATATCGTACATCGTATAAGGTAGCGACAGGATATACTCCTTTCATTCTAGCTTATGGCATTGATGTGGTAATGCCTATGGAGTACTTAGTTCCAAGCCTGCGAATTGCAGTATAGGAGAGGCTTACCAAAAATGCATTGGCTGAGAGATTGGTTAATTTAGAAAAACTTGATGAAACCTAGCTAATTGCATCACATAGGCTTATGGTCGAGAAATTATAGAGAAAATGTTGGTTTGACCATAACCTGAAACAAAAAGAACTGAAAATGGGGGGACCTTGTCCTCATGTATGGTGTCAAAACCACCAAGAAAAAGAAAATTACAAATGGAAGGATACATCAATGGGAGAAAACTCAAGAAGTATTATGGAGGACCACTGCTCACACAAGAGCATCTACTGAAACAAAAGAAAGAGATGACCAAAGAAAAAATCAAACAAGCTCAAGAAGAAGCCAAGGCAAGGGAAGCCAAGGCCAAATAGAGACTCTAGGGGAAACTATTGCATGTGAACATGGCTTCACTCACCCTTCTTAATGAGGATGACCTGGACATTAAGCCGGCACGTCTTAGTGTAGAAAGAGAGTCACGTCAAGAGCATTGCATTAATTGATACGAGATCAAGTCATAACTTGATCTCCTATGAAACATGGGTGGCTCTAGATAAACCTCACCTCAAAGCCACAAATGCACAAGTCCGAAGTGTGCATTTATCAACTACAAAAGCTGTGGGATTTTTAAACATTAATATTTCTATCAGAAATAATCCCTTGGTGGGAAAGGTATTTGTCATACCTGAAGGATCCATGGAAGAAGAGATTATTCTTGGACGATCCTGGATCTGTGCCAATAATTGTCATATCCAATGGGAAGAGAGGGCAGCACAACTCAATGATGGCAAGGATACCATCACTGTGCCATTATGGAGCCCCTTAAACAAAGAAAAACGGGCAATGATAGGTGACATGGAACCACCAACACCACAGAAAGAAGCGGTCATACCAGAGAAAGCATCCACCTCACAACCTCACCTTCATACAAGAAAACCGCCACCACAACAACAACAACAACAAAAGTATCCAGTATGTCAACAATGGGTTCCCAAAGCCCAACTTTAAACACAAGAATACTATGATACAAACAAGGTCTCATCGGGATTAAAGTAAATTCATTGCTACGGGAATGCGTTCAAGGGTCTTCCATCTCTCATTGCTTGTTGCGACCTTTGATCTCAGGTAGGAGCTTGTCCTCCAACTTTGATTGTTTTATTTCTTTTGAATAAAAGAATTATGGAAGAAGCAAACAATCGAATGCATTCTTCATCCATCTGTTTGCATAGGTTCTTCATTCTGTTTTTGGGTTACTATGATTTGTAAACATGTCGTCCATATTCAATTTGCTTGAAAATATGTATCATCACTCTTAAATCGCCTCAAAAGGGCAAGAGCCTTCTAAACCCATGAAATAGCAGTCTGCTATTTCACCAAAACCAGACCAACCCTTTGGTAGGACTAACACTGTGCACAATCACATTCCGATGCTTGGGACATGCCATAGCTACACACTATCAGTGCTTTTTTACAAAAAAATCACACAAAACTCTACTATTTCATGGATTTATAACCTACTCCTTCACGGGTTAAGCCTTTCACATGGCTTAAGCCCTTCACGGGTTAACCCTTAATGCGCTAACTCGTCATCATGAACTAACACTTCATGGCGTAAGCCTTCACACCTACACCTTCATGATTTAAGCTCTCACGTCTGCAACTTCACATCTTAAACACACTGTTTCCGAACCAACACATTATGTCATTACTCACCCCACTAACACACTTCTCATCAAGCATCACATACACACGCACACACACACACACACACACACACACCCCTTCTTCTTTTTTAAGAGAAGAAAAAACAAAGAAGGAGGGGACCACGAGCTCCTACTAGTCATTATACATGATGCTCTTTCCAATGTTACAGAACTAGAAGTCGAAGAGACTCCGGCCATAACCCAAACCAGTACCACAGGGTCACCCATGGAATGAAGGAAGAGAGCACCACGTGGCACCAAGCTCAACTATCTAGGGCCATATGCACAGATGTTCTAGGGATTTATGATCAGCAAAGACATACAGATAGTACACGGGAAAATCACGCTCTAGTACCACAACCTTGAGTGTTTACAGATATTGGAGGATACAAAGGTCAAGGGTAAGTTGGAGAAAGTGGGTCTTGGCAGAATGGCGATAGCCTTCCCCGTGCAATCAACATAGATTTATGTGTAGAGTACATCAAATCATATGACAAAACCACCAAAGAGAGGTATAGCAACAAAGGCAAATGGCACCACAGAGCATGTCCTCCTCTCAAAAGAGCTGATACACAATGCTCTATAGTTACCCCACCAATCCAGACACAATGCAGACACATATTCACAATATTGAGAAGATGCCCATGGAAGATATGCTTAAAAGGATTGCCTATAACTCCAATGGGGTAGAGTATGACAATATACGTGATGAAGTAAATGAGAAAGCTCGCAGAGTAATGTCTATGATGATGCAAGTGAAGCCAGTGGACCGATATAACAGGGCCACACTAAACCATATAGCTAAGGTACATGAAGAAAAAGAGGAAGACTGGGTGTGGTACATCCATAGAGAGATGGAGAATTACCTAAAGTCACACCAATCAAAGGTTTGCAATCTGTGAGACCCCTCTGCCCCCTCCGTGCACCGGATTCCTAGTTGCTAGCAGCAGGCGGACGTAGCTTCCTCTTGTGCAGGGTAGGGTTTCCCACTCGGGGCCTCGCCCTCGAATGTCCGAACACGAGACTAATCTGGTAGGGTTTCCCACTCGGGGCCTCGCCCTCGAATGTTTGAACATGAGACTAATCTGGTGGTCATTCCAAAACCGAAACCGAGAAAATTTCCCTTGCCCGAAAAATGGGGACGATTCCACTTTTTGATTTTCTTAACAAATTTTCTAACCGGGTCAAGAGACTAAACTATCCTTCACCTGATTAAACCAGATAGAAAGAAAACTATCACTGACTTAGTTTGAAGAATTCAATGCTTTTTTCCTAATCGAAATCAGGCATAGCCGTTGATCTAATCATTTGAAAAAATTAACACTTTTTTCCTAACCAAAGTCAGACAGCACAGTCATTGATCTACTCATTTGAGAAATTCTTCAGGTTTTTATTTAACTACTCAAATTCTAAGCGTATTCCTATTATTTCAATTTAATTATTAAAAATCCATTGATTCCACCCCATCCGGCCCATGGGTTAGCCACTACCACCCAACCACTAGAATCGGTAGAACCAAACAATTACTCACCTACCCATAATTGAATGCCTTTCTTAACTTTTGCTTTCGAATACAGATATGCACACACTCCTCTTTCAAACTTGAACTTATAAAATAATCCATTGACAAATAGTTATTAGTTACAGATGTGATAACTCAAAAACTCCATCAAATCCCTTGATTCTGAAAAAACAATATCACTCTGGACTCTCTGTTGGGACAAACTGGTCAGCAAACGAGATCCAGTATCAGATTACAATAATCATTTCATCCATCATACATATCTTCCATGACATACGCAAGGGTATCCTAAGTAGTGCGAGCCCTTGCATCGCCTGGTCAGAACCCTCCAGGATCCTCCTTAGGTGTCCTAGCACTTCACTCACTTAGGGACCGCTTCATCGGCCCTCGCCCATCGTACCGGAAGCGCACCATTTTTCAACCATACTGATGCTGGTCAAGACCAAGCTTTGCTGCGTGAGCCATCCTTTGAACACTCCCCGCCAGCTGTTGCAACCAAACTTCCCTTAGAAAAACATATACCAAATGCTCCCTCTAGCGTAAGACAGTCCTTTAAGAAAATAGGGTTTTTATGCAAGTTTTCAGTTTGATTTTCTTTTGAATACAAGGAGTATTTCTTGAATCAGTATCCCCAAAACTTCTTGATCGTAATTCTGAATTTCATACCAGAATTCCTCGAATTCTATAACCTTGATCCACAAATCAATTTGAAGGGTCTCAAACTTAGTTTCAGATTTGGCGGGAGTTTTGAGGCTATTTTTCTAAACTGGTCACACCTTCTTTTCTCGAAACTGACGAAAGAGTTTGGTCTTGGTCATAGTCTGATTCAAGGTTCAAGTCGGATAAGATTTTTTCTGAACTATCTTTCTCAAAAAGGTTTGACAATTCAGTTACTATTTATTGAATTTCTTTCTTTGAATATTCACTTAACTGATTTCTAAATTAGTTATGAATTCTAATGAGGAATAAATTATTCGTTAATCTGAATATTTCAATCTCGATAGATTTCTTGAATTTTCTTTTTACAATCCGTGTGAATATAAAAGGATAGAAATTTCTCTCTCAGAGTATTTAATTATTCATTCATCAATATACTCATAGAATTTAAGAGAATTCTAATTTTGATATAAAAATTCTTTATGCATCTATTTATGCATAAAAATCAACTTCAATGAAAACAACACTTTTATTTTAAAAAAATCTATTTATGCATAAAATCAATTTTAATAGGAATAACACTTTTATAATAAAAAAATTTCTTTATGCATAAAAATCAAATTTAATAAGAATAACACTTTTATAATAAAAAAATTTTCTTTATGCATCTTTCTATGCATAAAAATCAAATTTAATAAGAATAACACTTTTGTAATAAAAAAATTCCTTTATGCATCTTTCTATGCATAAAAATCAACTTTAATAAGAATAACACTTTTGTAATAAAAAAAATTCTTTATGCATCTTTCTATGCATAAAAAACAAATTTAATAGGAATAACACTTTTGTAATTAAACAAATTCCTTTATGCATCTTTCTATGCATAGAAATTAATTTTAATAAGAATAACACTTTTATAATAAAAAAATTTCCTTTATGCATCCTTCTATGCATAGAAATCAATTTTAATAAGAATAACACTTTTGTAATTTAAAAAAAATTCCTTTATGCATCTTTCTATGCATAGAAATCAATTTTAATAAGAATAACACTTTTGTAATAAAAAAATTCCATTATGCATCTTTCTATGCATAGAAATCAATTTAATAATTAATATTAGTGATATCCATGCATATTCATAGGTGAATATGTACATGGAGTAATTTGAATATTTCTTTTAGATGCAAAAAAATGGTGGGAATTACTCTTTTGAAATAACATAAAAACAAATTTTCTTTTTCACAAAATTCTAGAAAATTTTACCATGACCTCTTTGTATGGCTGACCATTTCTCATTTTTATCTATCTACACTTAACTTAATTAACCCAATTTAGAATTATAGAACTCTAATTTACACAATTTTCTAAATTCAAGAGAGTAAACAATAAGAAGAGTTTAATTAATCCCTTAGTTAATCTTTCTAGGATTAGAAAGGGCTGGAATGTAAAGAAGAGAAGGGGGTGGCCTTTTCATCAAGGCATAGCATTTTAATTTAATTCGGTCATTAGAAAAACATAAAAATCAAGAAAACCATAGACTTTTCATAAAAAATTCGTAAACAAGTAAGAAAATTAGCTTACATGGAGCTTGTAAGCTCTCCTTTGGCTTGAGGGATTGAGAGTTCTACTCTTGTTTGAAGCAAGAGTGGCCACCAATTCACTTTGGGGAGGATTAGGCCAAAAATAATTGAATTATTAAAAAATTCATTGTAGATGGCTCAGGGCAGGAGTAGAGTAACAGTGCATAAACACCATTAAGCTTTTACAAAGGGGGAGGCTTCTATTTATAGGAAAAAGTGAGTCTCTAACCAAGCAAACTGATTCTAGAATTTTTCAGATCAGTTTAGTCAAATTTTGACCATTTTTAGGTCAGTTCAGCTTACTTTCTAGATCTAGTTTTGAAACAGGAGAGAGGAGAGATGAAAATATCTCATTTTATTGATTAAGAATTGGGGGTAATGATGAGAAAAAGGTGCCTACTTCATGAGGGGAGATCCCCACTCTGAGGTGTCAAAATTTAATTTTTTAATTCTTTTCTTTGGGGGTCCTTAGTCCACTCTTCATCTTATGTGAGCATTTTGTCATTTTTGGGGGTTTTTCTTTTATGTGAGCATTTTGTCATTTTGGGGGTTTTTCTTTTATTCTTCAATTTATCTCCTCCCTACATTTGGATTAATCTTATTGGTCCATAGGAACCTTAATTGGACCATAATCTAAATTTTTTAGAAAATCTTGACCCTTAGGCTGCCAAGGTCTTTTGTGCACATTATAATTTATTTCTAATGCACCTTAGGAATTTTTTTTAAAACTTCTAATTTGGGGAAATTTATTTTAATAAGAAAGGATATTTTTCCATCTAAAGATATCTAAAAACTGAATTATCTCTCTCTAGAATATTTTCTCTCACTAGAACATTTTCTCTCACTAGGCCAAAACAGGTAGAAACAAGATCTTTTATTATTCTGAAAAGGAAATTGATTACAGGGGAAGAAACTGGACATCTTTAGGGGCTGGGGAGAAATCTTACCTCCTCTCCCACTTGAAAAATTCGAGATGTCGTCATCTCGTAAACTCGACTTCTTTCTCCCAGGTAGCGTCTTCAAAAGGATAGAACTTCCATTTGACTAATAATTCTCTCAAAATTTGGTTCCTGAGAACCTTCTCTCGAACATCAAGGATTTCTTCAGGTTGGAGTTCCATCTACCCTTGGGTTGAAGAAGTTAAGAGTTCATCAAGCACATGATTTGGGCTCGGTACATACTTCTTAAGTAGGCTGACATGAAATACATTATGTACTTTGAGATGAGGAGGTAGAAGAAGAAGTTCATAGGCTAAGTCACCTACTTTCTTTGTAATACATTATGTACTTTGAGATAAGGAGGTAGAAGAAGTTCATAGGCTAAGTCACCTACTTTCTTTGTAATTAGATATGGCCCACAGTATCTAGGGGATAACTTCTTGTACTTCCCAAGAGATAGAGAACTTCTTTTGGGGCGTACTCGAATGAAGACCATATTTGCTTCTTTGAATTTTCTGTCTGACCTCTTCTTATCTGCATACTGCTTCTGTCTATCCTGGGCAGCTTTTATATCCTTGCCGCGGATTGACTGCATCTGCTTCTCCATGTCGTCAAGCATCTGTCTGGACATCCTGACCCTAATCAATGGGTCGGACAAGTTAATGGTGTTAGGCAGTCTTGTCCATATAGAGCTTTGAAAGCGCTCATCCCGATACTTCAATGATAAGAAGCATTGTAGGCGAATTTGACTAGGTGCAGATAGCATAGCCACTTCTTAGGTTCCCTGCCACCGCAACATGACCGAAGTATATCTTCGATTACTTGGTTCACCCTTTTTGTTTGACCATCGGTCTCAGGGTGGTAAGCTGTGCTGAGATCCAAGAAAGTTCCTACTGCTTCGAAGAATGCAGTCCAGAATCTTGACGTGAATTTGGAATCTTGATCACTTACTATTCTCTTGGGTAGGCCATGCAATCTAAAGATTTCCTTGAGCAACACTCTAGCCATATCCACTGCAGAGTGTAGGTTTCTTTTACTGGAATCAGAAGATGGAGTTGTAACTTGATTGCACTGAAGGTAGTCTAGTAATAAAATCCATACTGATACATCCCCACTTCATCTGGGGGATGTCTAATGGATGTAACTTCCGAGGCATTTTTACTCTCTTTGCTTTGACTTTCTGACATATCAAGCATTGACGTACATGATTAAGTACATCCTTTTATAGTCTAGGCCAAAAGAAGCTTTTCTTTAAAGACATGTAGGTCTTGATGAAACCTGGATGTCCTGCTATAAGGCTATCATGGGCTTCATTCAGGATTTGACCCTTGGGAATGCATAGCTTGCTATTATAATACATAATTTCTTCATCCAGGCTATACCCTTGAGCTCGGTTTAGCTCCTTAGGAGTTTTGCTTTCGTGCATAAGTAGGGTAGCAATAGGGCCAACAAATCTATCCTGCATGATCTTCTCTCTTGCTTCATTAATCAATGGATTTGACACCACTGTGATTGCAAGCAAGGAGGCTTTTCTACTGAGGGCATTTCATTAGGAACTCAATGGAGTCTTCTTGGGCCCTTTAATTTGCCATGAGGTTATGGAAACGTTTAACTTTTTGACAAATAGGAGCCCGCCATGTAAGCAAAAACCAATGGTTTGTAAGAGAGGTGTAAGAGTGGTCAAAGGGTACACTTTTTCCCCCAAAAAGGGGGGGAGGGGGCAATTTTACAATTTTCGGACCTCCATAACTTCTACATACAAGCTCCGATTTGAGCAGAGATTATAGATCCGTGATCTACGCATCAAGAGCTTTCCATAGATATGTTACAGGATATGGTTTTATCCGCTAGATTTTAAATTCCATTTTCCCTCCAAAATTCAAATTCGAATAAAGTAGCCGTTTTGAAGCTTCTAATTAGAAAACGTTTCTTCTTAAGAGAAAAGGTTTGACTCCCTTAAACTGCCAAATAAAAGGGCCCCAGAAGACTCCATTGAGTTCCTAATGGCTACCACATTTTCTTTGCATGGGCGGTACTTGATTTAAAAATCAAATTCCTACAGGGTCTGCATCCACCTTCTTTGGCGCATGTTGAGATCCTTCTGAGTGAAGATCCATGTTAAGCTTTGATGATCTATCATCAAAGTGAATCTTTGACCTAGTAGGTAATGTCTCCACAACTTCAGGGCATAGACTACTGAAAGTAGCTTCGGGTTGTGGATAGCATAATTTCTCTCATGTATTCTGAGTTTTCAGGATTCATAGGCCACTGCATGACCTTCCTGCATGAGCGCACCTCCCATGGCAAAACCACTAGCATCAGTTATTACTACCTCAAAGGGTAGAGAGAAATTTGGCAACTTCAAAACAGGATCTATTACCAAGGCAGTCTTCAGCTTATCTAAAGCGCTATGACACCTGGCAGACCATTGAAATGGGGTATTCTTCTTGAGGAGATTAGTCAGGGGGAAGCTATGAGAGCATACTTAGGTATAAAAATTCAGGGGGAGATTAGTCAGGGGGAAGCTATGACAGCATACTTAGGTATAAAAATTCTATACCAACCAATTAATGCCAAGAATCCTCTGACTTCTTTCACTGTCTTTCGTTCAAGCCAATCTATGACTACTTGGACTTTTGCGAAATCTATCTTTGGATACCAGAATGCCCAAGTATTTACTCTTTTTTGCAAAGAGTTGGTGCTTCCTTAGAATCTCAAAAACTTTACAGACGTGAGCTTCATGGTCAGCTACATTCTTTGAGTAAATCAGAATATCACCAAAGAAAACAAGAACAAAATCATCCAAGTATTCTCTGAGAATGTCCTACATTAGGCGATTGAATGTCGCTAGGGAATTTGTCAATCCAAACGGCATGGCAATAAATTCATAGTGCCCAGTATTGATGGCTGTCTTTGTATCATTAATCTTGATCTGGTAATACCCTGATTTGAGATCTATCTTTGTGAAGATCTGGGCTCCATTTAGCCTATCTAGAAGCTTATCAATTCTGGGGATAGGATACTTATTCTTAACTGTCAACAACTGATTGAGACCTCTATAATCTACACAGAGTCTTAACGTTCCATCCTTCTTTTTCTGAAAGAGAACTGGCGCTCCCCAAGGTGAAACACCAGGTCTTACAAACCCTTGTTCTAACAGCTGCCTAAGCTGTTCCTTGAGTTCAATGGCTTCAGGGATTGGCATTTTGTATGTGCGTTGGGCTACTGGCTGACCGGGGGTCAGTTCTATCTCATGATCTACTTCCCAAATCGGAGGCATCTCAGTTATTAGTTCTGCTGGGAATAAATCATCATACTCACATAACCATTCTGGTTCTTTAGCCTTTAACTTTGTGTCTACCGGATTCATTTTGACAACATAAATGAGCTGCTTCTTTCTAAGTCCTTTCAGTAACCTAGAAGCTTTTACTAATTGCAGATCTGGGGATCCAGAAATTCAAGTTCCTTGAACTTTATTCCCATGTGAAGGTCACGGAGGAAGGAAATGGTTCCATTGTGACAATGAATGTCAGCTTGATTTTTGTGGAGCTAATCCATTCCAAGGATTCCGTCAAAAACTTCCAAAGGTAAGACTCTGAACTGGCAGTCAGTTACATTCCCATCTAGATTAAACTGAATACGATCTTTCTCATGGTGGTGAGTGAAAAGAATCTTCCCACTGGCCAATTCAAATTGCATAGGTTTCCCTGATTTCTGTTTTAAGACTAGCTTACGCAAGCATCCTGGGGAAATAAATGAATGAGTACTGCCTGAATCAATCAAAAGATTGAATGGCTTACCCTTATACTCAGCTGGAGCATGGATGACAGAGAATTGACGATTTGGCCCTTGGTTTTCAATCATGGCATAATCTGACCTCTTTCCTCTTCCACTACTTCTGCTATCATAACTGCTCTGGTTGCTACAGATTGGGGCGAAACTCTTTCTCTTTGGCTACCCTAGTTCTGGGAGGGAGTTCTAAGACTACTCTGAACAGAGGCAGATGGTTGAGTTGGAGTCCTCCTAGGATTGCCCTGATTTTGATGAGACGGACCCTATTTTGACTGATACGAAGGGGCTGGTCTTTGCACTCTAGGTCCTTGACTTCCTTGTCCTCTTGACATGGCAGGAGTCGGGCAGTCTTTAAGTTGGTGACCGAAACCCTGACACCCAAAACACCTGTTCTCACTTCTAAGCTCATCCCTCTGAATCCTTGAAAGAGGTGGGGCTCCTAAGAAAGTGTTCTGAGGGAAGGGTCTTCCTTCACTTCTGAATTTCCCAGCATCTTGATTCTGATTAGGGCCTTGCTGCCTCTTTTGGGGGTGGAAAGTTTGAAGCACTTCTCGGGGTTTGGAACCTTTTAAAGTTTGAGGATGCAGGCTTCGGCGACCTTAACAACAAATGCTTTGGCAAAGTCCTTTGCCATTCTGACAGCTCCTGCCATTGAGACTGGTTTGGCATTTTTCACTAAAGTGTCCAATGGCTCATTTATCCCCTCGAATGAATCTGGCCAGCTGCTCTTCATCCAAAAGTGGAGAATATTTGAGGAGAAGGGCAAATGCCTGATGGTATTCTTCAATCGTCTTGGCTATCCTACTTTAGTTCCAAGAACTCATTCATTTTGGTTTTCGGGAAGCATGGAGGACAGAACCTCTTTCTAAGGTAAGCTTTAAGATCTGACTAGGTCTGGGTATTTTGGTCGAGACGGTTTGTCTCGCAATGGTTCCTCCATGCGACCCTGGCCGTTTCCACAATTTTCAATCTGGCAAGAGCCATCTTGCTCTTCTCGTTATAATCGGTTACATCAAAATACTCTTCCATTTACGGTTTGTCTCACAATGGTTCCTCCCGGTGCGACCCTGGCCGTTTCCACAATTTTCAATCTGGCGAGAGCCATCTTGCTCTTCTCGTTATAATCGGTTACATCAAAATACTCTTTCATCTTGCTCTTCTCGTTATAATCGGTTACATCAAAATACTCTTCCATTGCCTCAATCCATTTTTCCACTACTTCTAACTGTTCCCCTTCACCCTTGAAGGGACCAGGTTGGGATCGGTGCAGGGCTTTACGAACGTCCGGATCTAACTCTTCATCAATCGGTAAGAGAATCCGGCTGCCTAGCACGGGCCGCGCGCCTCATGATTCTGACAAAACGATAATTTTTGTCAACTTAACTTTGTCTCATCAGATTTATGACTTTAATTTTTGAGATTTATTTCTTAAACAAATAAATATTCCATCATAATTCTTGAAAACAAGATTCACTCTGATAATTTTATTAACCAATATTCACAACCACGAAAAAAATTTGGAATCTTATGCAAAACATCATTTATTATCAAAAGTTTTTGATATATACATAGAGCGTCTCGGCTCCAAAAGTCACCGCCTCAATCGTGTACGCATAAATAGGTGATACTACGATGGAGACATGCTATGATATACACGATTCATCATTGATAATGGTGCTGTAATTCTTCTCCTAGGAATAAAGCGACTAAGAAGTCTAAAAATATGACAAGAAATTCTAAAATTTCGGGGTGAGTGGTTATAGAGTTGTACATAATGAACAACTCCTAGCCTTATCAAGATCATGGTTAGCGAGATATTCTGTCTGAGTCTCTGTTGTTGATTGGTATTGATGCGAATACTTTGCCCTCCAGAGAAAAACATATGCTGATGTCGCTCTACTGGATCAGGAAAGTATAGATCCTCAAAGTGACGAGCGAGTCTCACTCTGCTTACTCGGGTTACAGCGGAGTTGATGAGATTTTTGAAGAAGGCAAAGGCGATTATATCCTGACTCTGGGGAGAGTCCATGAATGCTAGATAGATTTGGGGTATCCATCTAAAAATCCAGTTCAATTTTGAGTTTCATTTCAAACATAATATTAACAAGTGAAAACATTATTTCCCATATTTACTTTAAAATTTTAAGCAATTTTTGCTGCTGCTGTTTTGTAAGTTTATAACAGCGCTCTGATACTATCTATGAGACCCCTCTGCCCCGAATTCCCGGTTGCTAGCAGCAGCAGAAGTAGCTTCCTCTTGCGCGAGGCAGGGTTTCCCACTCACAGGGCCTCGCCCTCGAATGTCCGGACATGAGACTAATCTGGTGGTCATTTTGAAACCAAAACTGGGAAAATTTTCCTTGCCTAGAAAACAAGGACGATTCCATCTTTTTGATTTTCTTAACGAATTTTCTAAAGGGGATCAAGAGACTAAACTATCCTTCATGTGATTAAACCAGATAGAAGGAAAACTATCACTGACTTAGTTTGAAGAATTCAACGCTTTTTTCCTAACCGAAATCAAGCACAGCCGTTGATCTAATCATTTAAGGAAATCAACACTTTTTTTCTAACCGAAGTCAGGCACACAGCCATTGATCTACTCATTTGAGAAATTCTTCAAGTTTTTATTTAACTACTCGAATTCTAAGCGTATTCCTATTATTTCAATTTGAGGAAATCAACACTTTTTTTCTAACCGAAGTCAGCCATTGATCTACTCATTTGAGAAATTCTTCAAGTTTTTATTTAACTACTCGAATTCTTGAAAAGATGCAGGGAGGAAGAGAGCTTGAGCTCTTCCAAGCACACACACACTCACAAAACCCTAATAGAGAACACACGAGGTGAGAGGCTGAAAATCTTCTTCTTCTTCACTCAACACTCAACACAGCATATACAAGATAAGAGTACACAATATATGAAAGGTACTTAACTAAATACATACAAGGGTTCTCTATAGTGTGAACCCAACTAAATGAGCTAGCACTATAACTATGCCAGTCTCTAGAATGGCTGTCACATAGCCTGTCATCCCACTGGCCACATATCACCCAAGATCTCACCAACCATGCCAGTGTGGTGTAAGTGTGGGGCCTATTCATCAGTGTCCACCGCCTCACTAGACGAGCTCAATATCTCAACACTCCCCCTCAAGCTCAACTCCAGCTCATGTACACCAAGTGAAGCCCTGAATCTGTGGAGCTTCTCTGTACCCAATGCTTTGGTGAAGATGTCAGCTACCTGATCCTGTGTTGCTGACATAAACAAGGTCAAGGTCTCCTGCCAAGACCTCTCTAACAAAATGGTAGTGGACCTCTATATGCTTTGTGCGAGCATGAAAAACTGGGTTCCTGGCCAACTGTATACTGTTAATGTTGTCACAGAAAATGACAACTTGTCTATCCAACTGATAGACCCAAATCTGCAAGTAGCTTTCTCAACCAAGCTACCTCACATGCTACCATAGCAGCTCCTCTGTACTCGGCCTCTGTACTGGATAGAGTAATCGTAGGCTGCTTCTTGCTGCTCCAAGTCACAGCAGCACTCCCCAAAGAAAACATGAAGCCACTAGTAGATCTTCTATCTGAGATACTACCAGCCCAATCAGCATCTGTGTACCCATGTACACATATCTCTGTCCCAGTTTCATAAAACAGTCCACAATGCAAAGTAGACCTCACATACCTCAGTATGCGTCTCAATGCATCCAAATGCAGCTTCCGTGGAACTTGCATAAACTGACTCACCAACCCAATAGCATAGCTCAAATCTGGTCTGGTGATCGTCATGTAGATCAAACTTTCTACTATGCGTCTATACATAGTAGGATCCTCCAAAATCTCTCCTGAATCTGCACTCAACTTGCCATTCTGATCCAATGGCACGGAAATAGGCTTACAGCCTGTCATACCATACTTGGACAACATGTCCAAGCCATACTGTCTCTGCAGTAATCCAATACCATGTGGTGACCTAATCACCTCAATGCCCAAGAAATATCTGAGCTCCCCCAGATCCTTCATCTCAAACTTCTGTCTAAGCAAGATCTTTACATCAAAGATCTCTGCATCATGGTCCCTCGTAAAAATGATCAAGTCATCTACATAGATGACAACAAGCACAACCCCTCTATCACCATGTCTCACATACAATGAGAAATCTGCATTGGCTACATGAAAGCCAATAGTGACAAGATATTCAGAAATCTTGTCAGACCATGCTCTTGGTGCTTGTTTTAAGCCATACAGGGCTTTCTTCAACCTGCAAACATGCTCGGGGTGACTCACATCCTCATAACCAGGTGGCTGCAACATATACACCTCTTCTTGCAAATCCCCATGCAAGAATGCATTCTTTACATCCATCTGATGTAAAGACCATTGCTTTGACGCAGCCACTGCTCTATCACAACTCTCACTATTGCCATCTTGGCAACTGGGCTGAAAGTTTCCTCATAATTAATGCTATATGTCTGCGCATATCATTTGGCTACCAATCTAGCCTTATAACTGTTTATGATTCCATCACTGTTATGTTTTACTTTGTACACCCACTTGTATCCAATGGCTTTCTTGCCTTCAGGCAATTGCACTAAATCCCAAATTTCATTTCTATATAGTGCATCCATCTCCTCATCCATAGCTTTCTCCCAACACACATTTCCAACAGCCTCATCAATGCATGTGGGCTCTACAACCTGCACAACCTTTGCCATATATGCATAATGATGTGCCACATAACCATCATAGGTAAACCTCTGCACAGGGTTTTTCACTCTCCCAGATCTTTGCAGCTTTTTATTCATGGCTTCCATAGCCTTCTTTACACCAGGTGTTCTCATAGGTCGGATCCCAAGCTCCTCATCAAGGCTCATATCTGAGCCACTAGACTCTCCATCAACATGAGAATGCCCTGCAGAAATGTCAGGCATACCAAGGGGCTCAACCACTTTCTCTTTTCCTTTACGTGATGTACTAATCACATTTGCAGGACTGGTATTATGATGCAGCTTGCCACTCCATGGTCTATCAACACACCCACTAGATGAGGACTCTCCTAGTCTACTCAAAGACTGTGATTGCTGACTTGCATTTTGTGCAACCACACTTCCACTCACATCAGCCCTCCAACAGCTTCTTTTTCAGCAGCATACCAGCTGCTCATCTCATCAAAGACAACATCCCTGCTTACCCTCAACTCACGTGTAGCAGGGTTATAACACCTGTATCCCTTTTGCTCAAGGGAATATCCAATAAACACACATTTTTCAGCTTTTGGATCCAGCTTAGTTCTCAGCTCATCTGGCACATGCACATATGCAATGCATCCAAAGACTTTCAGATGAGACAAATCAGGTTTTCTGCCAGTAAACCTCTCCTCTGGAGTTACATCATGTATGGCTGCAATTGGAGTCCTGTTCATGATGTATACTGCTGTAGAAATAGCCTCAGTCCAATAGCTATGTGGCATATTCTTCTCTTCCATCAATGCTCGCGTAGTCTCAGCAATGTGCCTGTTTTTTCGCTTAGCAACTCCATTTTGCTGTGGAGTGTATCTGCATGTAAACTGTCTCCGAATACCATTCTTCTTCAAAAATTCAGAGAACTCATTGGAGCAGTACTCTCCCCCTCCATCTGACCTTAGGCACTTTACATATTTCCCTGTTTGCTTTTCAACCAAAACTCTGAAATTCTGAAAGTGAGTGAACACCTCACTCTTCTCCTTCATGAAATATACCCACACTTTCCTTGTGTGGTCATCAAGAATGTCACATAGTACCTGCAGCCTCCCATAGACATGGTCTTTGTAGGACCCCATACATCTGAATGCACAACATCTAGTGCATTTCTGCTCACACATCTGTTACGTGGAAATACATGCTTTGTTTGCTTTCCAAATTGGCATGCTTCACATATTCTCTGCATACCTTCCACTTTAAACTTTGGCAGTCCTGTCACAATTCCTTTAGTCTGCATAAACTTCATTCTCTACACATTCACATGTCCAATTCTTTTATGCCAAATGTCTGTGTCTGCAACAATTCCTCAACCATTTGCAAACATCGCAGCACTCATTTCAGGCATGTCTACATTCAACGACGTAAACATTCTGCCCACTCTGTTGCCTTTTGCAACCAACCTGCACTTGTCTTTAAAGTTTTCAACATAACAACCATCAGGGTTAAACTGAACCTGCAAACCCTGCTCAATCATCTGGCCAACTGAAACCAGATTCTTTGTTATGTTCGAAATGTGAAGCACATCTGCAAGGTACTTCACTTTGCCATCCTGCATAGACAATGGCACATCTCCAACATGGGCAATTGGATGAGCAGTGTCATCCCCTGTTTCCACAAAACCTGGTCTTTCAAGGTTTTTCATCTCCTTGAACCACTCCCCATGACTTGTCATGTGGTTCGAAGCACCTGAATCCACATACCATACATCATCTTTTTGTGCTGCTTCAACATTTTCAGACATGGCATTCACGGCATGCTGCATAACAAACAACCTTTCATTATCCTCATTGTTTCTGCTTGAGGATGCATAGTTGTTCTGCTGCACTTTCCCATTTTGCATGTCAGCCTGCTTCTTATAACATTCTGCCTGCACATGTCCAGGCTTACCACAATAAAAGCATTCACGTGCATCATTATATTGCCTTTGCCAATTTCCACGTCCTCTTTGACTCCCCCTGCCTCTGAATTTGCCTCTTCCACCTATGTGTTGTTGATGTTGTTGTTGTGTATTCTGGGACTGTTGTTGTTGCTGCTGCTGGCCATAATTCTGATTACCTGTTCGGTCGCCTCCTTGATCGCGTCCACGGCCTCCTCTACCTCGTCCTCTTCCTAAACTTGTGTAGAAGGCTTGTTGCTCTGAACTGTTTTTGTTTTGTGAAGACTGTTGGTCTTTACCCAAGCTCTTCTCTTCTATAATCAGCATAGACACCAAATCTGTAAAGTTGGGAATGTTTTTCCGAGTCTGAATAGACGTCTTGAACGCCTTATATTGTGGCTCGAGACCACGTAGACAGACTTCCACCTTATCATCATCATCTAATGATACACCAATAGATGCAAGGGATTCTACAATACCCTTTATCTTCAATGCATAGTCATTCACAGACATGCTCTTTTTCTCCATAGTATGAAGTTCATTCTTCAACTGTATCTTATGTGCCTTGGTATTTGTTTCATAGAGTTTTACCAAGGTGTCCCACGCCTCCTTGGGGGACTTGGTATCCTGAATGTGCCCAATCATGGTGTCCTATATACTAATGGTGGAGAGCCAATACATAACTTTCCTGGCTCCTTGGTTCCAGTCTTTAAACTCTTTCACATCTGCAGCAGTCGAATTTATGTCCGGTATCTCCGGTGCCTCTTCATGCTCACCTTCTATATGTAGTCCCAATAGCCCTTTCCCATCAGGAAATTCGTTAACTTGAACCTCCAAGTATGGAAGTTGTTCTTATCAAGCTTCTCAGCCACAATCTGGGTTATGCCATCATTTGACATCTTTCCAGACACACAAATTTACCAGAAACAACACTCTGGTTTGTCCTGCACAAACTACTATATTTTCTACAGCGGTACTGTAGTACTCTCAAATGTCACAACCAGTGACTTCAATATGCATACATACACCTAATGGCAACTGTTGACCTCTTCCTTGCAACACCCACAGTGGCTGCACAGCCAAACTGTCTTCTTGCAGTTCTTAAAACAGATTTCTGCAGAGAATCGATGACTTACCCGCAGCGCTCGAAATCGCCCGCTTTCTGAAAAACAGAGGTCCAGACGCGCCCGAAACGCGTTTTCGGCCCAGAAAATTTCTATCCGATAGGACAACCTAGTTGCCCTACAGCTTTACTCCCGCGAAGAAAGCTCCTCAATCAGAGATCGTTTGCCGGTGCCTCCCGTAGAGCTCCCGACAAGGGTGTAGTCACCAACACAAATAGGGAAGAGTAGTTGAAGCTCTTACCCTCGTACCGCTTCCTGTGGTTCTCTTGCTTGTTACAGCAGCTCAGCCCTTAGCACGAACCAAGCTCTGATACCATGAAAAGATGTAAGGAGGAAGAGAGCTTGAGCTCTTGCAAGCACACACACACTCACAAAACCCTAATAGAGAACATACGAGGTGAGAGGCTGAAAATCTTATTCTTCTTCACTCAACACTCAACACACCATATACAAGATAAGAGTACACACAATATGAAAGGTACTCAACCAAATACATACAAGGGTTCTCTATAGTGTGAACCCAACTAAATGAGCTGGCGCTATAACTATGTTAGTCTCTAGAATGGCTGTCACACAGCCTGTCATCCCACTGGCCGCATATCACCCAAGACCTGCCAGTGGTGTAAGTGTGGGGCCTATCCCCCAGGCGGGTCATCAGTGTCCACCGCCTCACTAGATGAGCTCGATATCTCAACAATTCTAAGCGTATTCCTATTATTTCAATTTAATTATTAAAGCTCCACTAATTCCAGCCTATCCGGCCCATGGGTTAGCCACCCCCAACCACTGGAATCGGTAGAACCAGACAATTACTATTTTTTAAATTCACGAGAGTAAACAATAAGAAGAGTTTAATTAATCCCTTAGTTAATGTTTCTAGGATTAAGAAAGGCTAGAATGTAAAGAAGAGAAGGGGGTGGCCTTTTCATCAAGGCATAGCATTTGAATTTAATTCAATCATTAGAAAAACATAAAAATCAAGAAAACCATAGACTTTTCATAAAAATTCGCAAAAAAGTAAGAAAATTAGCTTACATGGAGCTTGTAACCTCCCCTTTGGCTTGAGGGATTGAGGGCTCTACTCTTGTTTGAAGCAAGAGTGGCCACCAATTCACTTTGGAGAGGATTAGGCCAAAAATAATTAAATTATTAAAAAATTCAATGTAGATGGCTCAGGACAGGAGAGTAGAGTAACAATGCATAAACACCATTAAGATTTTACAAAGGGAGAGGCTTCTATTTATAGGAAAAAGTGAGCCTCTAACCAAGCAAACTGATTCTAGAATTTTCCAGATCAGTTTAGTCAATTTTTTACCATTTTTGGGTCAGTTCAGCTTACTTTTTGGATCTAGTTTTGAAACATGAGAGATGAAAATATCTCATTTTATTGATTAAGAATTGGGGGTAATGATGAGAAAAAGGTCCCTACATGAGGGAAGATCCCCACTCTGAGGTGTCAAAATTCAGTTTTTTAATTCTTTTCTTTGGTCCTTTGTCCACTCTTCATCTTTGGTCCTTAGTCCACTCTTCATCTTATGTGAGCATTTACTCATTTTTGGGGGGTTTTTCTTTTATTCTTCAATTTATCTCCTCACTACATTTGGATTAATCTTATTGGTCCCATCATTCTTGTTGAAGAGCTACAAGAAGGACATGCCTTATTAAAGGATACAAAGCAAATAGTGCAAGAGTTGAAGAAATGGAAGTGGAAAAAGAAAGACAAAAAGATAAGTTGCATAATTCTGGAAGTTGTCAAGGAATCCTAGCACTTGGAAGCAGAAAAAGCCCAAGATATTACATCATATCAGCAAGCGCTGGAGCAGCAAGAGGCACGGGGAATGAAATTTCCTAACATACAAGTAAGCATAGCTTTAAAGTTACTTCTTCACATGCTCCCTCCCAGCCCGGCACAAATGGTATTTAAGAACCTCTCACCACTCCACGACTCTATTCTCTCCAATCAACCAACTTCAACGGAGATTAGTGCAGAGAAGGCCCCAGAGGAAGTAGTACCGCAAAAAGATGTTAGAAAAAGGAATGAAGAGGCTACATCCACACATCAAGAGGCCACAACAAAAGGCCATGAAGCTAAGAAAAGAAAGAAAGTAGAAGAACCTACAAGCCCAAGCAAGTGACAACGACTGGAAGATGAAGGCCCAGTAGATGACCATTCTTTCTTGCATAACTTAGAGGCCGATCGCTTCTTACAAGAGACAATGGAGGGCCTCGACAGCTTGATACAATTAGCATTAAGTGAAATAGAAGGTGTTGCCTCCACAAGAGTTTCTATTTGGGAGTAAGAGCAAAGGGTATGGCGCTATCACTTACAACTCACATGCTCCACCAGGACAAGAATGTCACCCTATGGAAGAAAGTATAGGAAGCTACAAACCAAGTGCAAAAGTTTACATAAAAAATGGCTATAGAGCCGATGCTACACACAGAGAAGTAATCCTCAAGAGCTAGAGGGCCACAGAAGAACAAGAGGCAAGATACCAAGTGTTAGAAGGGCACAACCAAATTCTAAGCAAAACTGTAGTTCAAAGGTTCAAAGAGAACACAGAAAGGCACAAGTCGAACAAGCCAAGGAGCAGCTTCAAAAAGAGGTGGCAAATGCTAGAGATAAAGAAGGGCAACATACACAACAACTTAAAGAAGCTCATGCAACATTCCAAGTCAAAGAAGAAGGGCTTACAAAGCAAATTGCTACCCTAACTAAAGCCGTTGCTACAACTGAACAAAAAGTGATTAACCTTCAAATTGAAAGGGAACAATTAAACAAAGCCCATGCAAAGAAGATTAAAGCTTTAAATGAGGTAATCACTTGCAAGATCTTTGGAAATGGATTAGATGCTGGCTAACCACAAGCAAGAGCTTGACCATATTAGAAACAGCTGAGAAACATCCAGATATTACCAAAGGAGCAACTAAAGAAGATTGAAGATGCTAATGCACTGGAAGCATCTGTAAGAAGGGCACAAGAAGCATCTACCAAAAGATATAAAGTGCTGTAATGGTACGTGTGAGGCTTCCATCTCTGACCTTTTGTCAACCAAAGACTCAAGGATTGAAGAATTGGAATGCTAGTTGGCCATCAGGCAACAAAGGACTGAGGGAACGGAGCCAACCGATGAATTGCGACTACTCATCGAACAAGCCTCGGAGATAGGTTCGTTTCAGTATCTCCTCGGGCCCCTCCTCAAACACTAACCTTGTTTATATCTACACTAACCCTCTCTCTTCTTCAATATGAGATTAACCTAATAGAAGACCTCAGTTTAGAAGAGTTAACACTCATTCGCCAAAATACAGAAAGAGATGCCGATCCCATGATCATTATGGGTACCTTTCAGGGGGATTTAGTACTAACTAATCCAGCTGATATCTTTTTCTACCCTTACACCCCATCGTGCTTAACCTCTGTAGTTCGTGTCGGGTGCTACAGCAATCTAACATCTTGGATAACAGTGTCAATAAACTTGACTTGTTTATGACATATGATATACCCACAAGACCATCCAACTATGAGGTAGTTGCACACAGCTATCAGTGGATCATTAGCAACGAGGATGGTTAGAAGTCTATAATACACACCAACATCTGAATATTTCAGAGTCCACTCTTTATCATCCGTTTGGTATTATTAAACTTTACCGCAATATCCATAAACATTTGGAGTCTATGATGACTAATGTGATCTATAACTTTCATAAAGCACATATTGAATATCCTAATATTACTACAAAAGATCTCACTGAACTCCAAGAACTCATAAACATTTGGAGTCTATGATGACTAATGTGATCTATAACTTTGATAAAGCACATATCAAATATCCTAACATTACTACAGAAGATCTCACTGAACTCCAAGAATTCATGAAAATTAACAAGCCCACCCATCCACCCCCAAGTTCAGGTGAGGGTCAGGAAGAAACACATGGCTCATCCATTCTGACTACATATCCACTATTCTCTTCTCTTGCAAGTTAATTATTAAACCCCTTTTTGAGTGTGACTCCTACTAACAAGACCGAGGTAGATTGTATTTTCTCTTACATACATTCTATCCCTCTCAATTTTCCCATTAACACTCTCGCCCCCCAAGGAGATGCCGGCAACCAATCCATCTCCACTATAGCCGTTTCATAAGGTACGTTCTATTCAACCACAAGATGACATTGAGCCTTGCATTGACATAAATATCCTTGAGTCCTTGTCATGTGTAGAGTATGAAGGGTTTATCAAGCCATGCAATCCCTATTATTGAAGCCAAAGCTAATGTTCAAGGTGTTGATGCAAATCACACCGTTTGAACCAACCCAAAGAATCCTGCCAGACACCTATTATGCAATCACATCAAGATGAAAACCTTATGTGCCCTATCCTCTCCGTGCACCAATGCTCAATTTGGAGGAGCTATTACCAATTGCAAGAGAAGGTACATTATGGGAAAATGTGGCAAAGCATACAAAGCTGGCAAACCCCCACTTAGCAGACCTGCTCGAGATCCGGATTGTTATATTCATGATTAGTTACTGTTTTTGCAGGTGGCGTAAGGCAAATATCGTTCATATACAAGGGGGGGTTACATGGCCATCATAACATATGATATCATTCCCCGCATTGAGGATTTCGGTATACAACTAGAGTGGTGTAAGGAGTATCTAACAATTCCTGAGTATAGTCAGTAGTACCAGTGCTCCCTCCAACCCAAAGGGTTGATCCACTCTACATGCCTGTCAAGCGGAGGCTGATCCCATTAAAATTCTATGATGCCAAGCTCCGGGATTCTCATGTTTGCTATAATTTTTCACAGTTTGTACCATCAACATTTCCAGATATTGCAAGTCAAAGGCAACAAATGCTCACCTGGATACGAGTTTAGAACTGTATTCCAGATCCAGATATCGTGGCAACAATCATATTTTTTAAGTTGATAGTGGTCCTTATAGATCAACCTAAAGATTGATATGATAGGGTTGATCCACTCTACATGCCTGTCAAGCGGAGGCTGATCCCATTAAAATTCTATGATGCCAAGCTCCGGGATTCTCATGTTTGCTATAATTTTTCACAGTTTATACCATCAACATTTCTAGATATTGCAAGTCAAAGGCAACAAATGCTCACCTGGATACGAGTTTAGAACTGTATTCCAGATCCAGATATCGTGGCAGCAATCATATTTTTTAAGTTGATAGTGGTCCTTATAGATCAACCTAAAGATTGATATGATGGATTTGTAGCTGAACAGCTCCGCTTCGACATAAACACAGGTCTTGAGTGATGAAAGAGGCATGATGTTGTACTATCATCGCCTAAGGTGCCTTCCAAGTTACATGCACATTAGATTTGAAGATATGGTCGACACCGGGTTTTGGACACCACACTCAACCTTTAGAAGAACCCTAAAAAAGCTTCAATCACGTCGCAACTTCTACAGACATGAGTTTGGCGACTAGGTCTTTTGACCTCGATGGTTCTGAGGACATAACCTACATCAAGTAGGGGGGATGTTAATCCCATTCTGGATTAACAAATATGCTCCTCCATTTGAGGATATTAATACGTGTTATGCAAAGGCACTATAAAATTTATAAAGTATGAGATTCTGGCCACCCAAGGCTTTAGTTAGTATGTTTTGGGCACCTAAGTGTGAATATAGGCCACTTGTATATAAGGTAATTTCTCAAAATGGAAACACACAATCCCCCTTTGTGCTATGAGATCTCTTATGCTTTGTCGAGAGAGAGAGAGAGAGAGAGAGAGAGAGAGAGAGAGAGAGAGAGAGAGAGAGAGAGAGAGTGTGCGCTCTAGTACATGTACCTCTTTCATGCATGCATTTTATATAAGAGAGTGAGAGGTTAGTTGCCTTGCGTACGTGGTGTGAGCAACTTTGCAGTGACACCATGGAGGTGTTGTTCGGAGGAGTGGAGCTTCTAAACAAAGCTTAGGGAGCCTGTTAAGAGCTCAACTAGTGCTGTGGACATTGATGACCTACCTAGGCGATAGCTTCCACACTTATGCCACTTGTATGGTTGGTAAGATTATGGTTGATATGCCGCCAGTGGATGACAGGCTGTGTGACAACTACTTTGGAGTACTAGAGTTATGGCATAGTTATATCACTAGCTCATATAGTCAAGTTCAAGGTAATAATAATAGGAGCATTTATCATTCCACACCCATTTACTATGAATTCACAATGTCCATATCGCGTATTAGGCAGTCTTTGGAATATCTTACTCCTTAATCCTTATTTGATGGTACCTTGACTTCAAGTCAATATTTGTGAATATATGGACACCATGCAATTGGTCTAAAAGCTCATCTATTCTGGGGAATGGGATATTTATTCTTGATGGTGGTGAATTGATTCAATCTCCGATAATGCGTAACCTAAGAAATCCTACTTCCTATACAAAAAGTGCTTGTAACTAGCCTCTGGGACCAATGATGTACCCAAGCTAGAAATTCATCCCTCACCTAAGAGCCAAAGTAGCATTAAGGGGGGAAGTGCCAAAGTAGTACATGGGCCAAAGTTTCTCATAGCACATAGGGGAATGTAGAAAGTAAAAAGTCAAAGAAGACTTTATAACCGGCATCCAACCACCTTGAGTAGCCCAAAGATTTGGCACCAAGGGGGGGGGGGTGTTGAGAAATATGGTGCCATGGAGCACAAGGAAAATATGGAGTGAGTGTGAGAAGCCACATCACTTAGTGAGAATTATCCCACATGCAAGAGAAAGGCCATGTTCTACTCTCCTCATATAAAAGGAGGACATTTCAAACAATGGAATCCAAGCACAACATCTCAAGTCTCAAGTTTACATCTTGTAACCTAACTAAACTTGAGTCTAAACCTTAATGAGTACAAGTTTACATCTCAAGTCTTTTTATGAGTACAAGTTTACATCTTGTAACCTAACTAAACTTGAGTCTAAACCTTAATTTGCACACACTCATGATGAGTTGTTTTTCATTTCTATCCACCTTAGTTTAGCATTGTGATTAGTGTAGGATTAGTTTATGATTAGGTAAATGTCTTGTTATTAGGATGTATAGTTAGGAGAGCTCGATCCATAGTTTCAACATGGTTGTTAAGAAATATGGTGCCATGGAGCACAAGGAAAATATGGAGTGAGTGTGAGAAGCCACATCACCTAGTGAGAATTATCCCACATGCAAGAAAAAGGCCATGTTGTACTCTCCTCATATAAAAGGAGGACATTTCAAACAATGGAATACAAGCACAACATCTCAAGTATTTTTATGAATACAAGTTTCCATCTTGTAACCTAATTGAACTTGAATCTAAACCTTAATTTGCACACACTCATGAGATGAGATTTTTTCATTTCTATCTACCTTAGTTTAGCATTGTGATTAGTACAGGATTAGTTTATGATTAGATAGATGTCTTGTTATTAGGATGTGTAGTATAGGAGAGCTCGATCCATAGTTTCAACATGATATCAGAGCTTAGGTCTAGCTCTCTTAGTTCATGTTCAATTCATTAGGAAGAGATTAAGTACTTCATTAGAAAAAAGTGTTTGATTAGAGATTGCATCAGGACTAGTTTCAGTTATCTTGTTGATTAGGGTTTCTATTTGTATTGGGATGACTCTCAGCAAATTCATTGGAGTGATTAGACATAAAATTTTATTTTTAGCTTTACATTAGCCTTAGGTCTCTTCCTTCCATTCCTTTCATCTCAAATTAGAAACAAGTGGTGGTGTGAACTCAACATTAGCAAGCATTCTCAAAGAGGTTGTTAGAAAGAGAATAGACAGACAGAGGCTTCACAATCAGTACCCACTACAACATAGGCCAGAAGAGAGAAGCACGTCTACATTGGGCAACAAAGGCAAGTAGAGAAACGTAGTAGAAAACGCAAGGAATCCGGACCAAAGCAACAACATAAGATAGTGGTAGCCAGTCCCAAAGAAACTAGACATCTTGAGGGGCTAGGGAGGAATCTTACAGAAACCCTTCTGGGGAGGAGTAATGAATAGATGGGCAGTCAAGCTCTTGGCACTAGAATAACCTGGTTTAATTGGCTTATTGGTAAAAGGAAGATACAGAGAGGGGAGATTCTTTTTTGCTAATTACTCTCATTAGATTTACTTGTCTATGGGAAATTTGGACATCCAAGAATGGTAGGATCTTTAACTCTGATGTTTCTCAAGGCTTGGATTGTGATCAAGTCAAAGTATTTTGCAAAATCACCTACTATTCTTTTTTAAAGGTTAATTGCTTACACAATGTGAAATATTTGAGCTGTTATCCAAATTGGGAAAGTCTTGATGAATTATGGAGGAGGCTCTGACACATACAGAGGAGTTCTAACCTCGAAAATGCTTTTTTAATTCAAATACTCAAGTTCAAAGCTTCAAAGCACATCTTCTTGCCCTAGTAATCAAATGCAATTTGCTTAAATATGGGCCAAAAACTCAAAGATAGTTTAAGAAGACTAAACAACTTGTCTACACATTTTTCTCTTTGATGTACTATCAAACTGATAATAGACCCAATGTTACAATATGGGATCTTGGAGGAGTACACTTCTAGAGGCACTACCACAGGAGTATGGATTTGGGCTTTCATATTAGATGGGACAAGTCCTCTTTTATTTGGGAATATAAAATGTGGGACTTCATTTGTGATTAGTTGAACTCAAAAAATTAGTTGGTTGGCTTTGTCTCTTTAGTTTGAGGTTGTTACGCTGAGGACCTAATGTAAGACTATCTTTATTTTATAAATCTTATATATACAAATGTTAATTAAAAAATAAATAAATAAATAAAAGCTAGATAATTTGCTGGCCTTATGTATGGAGGGAGGCCATGACGAAGTCAAGCTTGGTCCTAAAGGGAATATGAAGATCAGCAATATAGGGTTTGTTTCTAGGCTAGTTTGAATCTCACAATTGGTTTGGAGTTTAGAGAGGACGATACAACAACACCATAATAATAGAATTAAAATTTGGGTAAAGTTACAAGGGGAGTCTGTGCTTAGCACTATCTACCATGGGGTCTTAAAGACCCTTATCAGGTGAGATGAATGGATAGCATTGATCTAAATCATGACGCCTTTTTGGGGCCGTCGGATGAAGTAAACTTGGCCCAATAAACTACGCCAAGTAAACTAGGAAAATTCTATCTTAGTTTACTTTATAGTTTAATACTAAGCGATCATAGTTTACTTCCTAGTTTCCTTTGTCGAACTAAGCAGGCATAGTTTACTTCCTAGTTTACTCGACAAATCATAGTTTACTTCATGGGGTGAGGGTGATTTTGGATCTAGGACTTAGAAAAATTTGAAGCACTATGTTACGTGCAAAAGAGGATTTGAATTTAAGACCTTGAGTCACTAGTGGAAATATATCACCACTATACTATACCTTCATGCAATGAATGAAATATGTGGTTTCAAGCCATTATATTCCCTCGCTATTTTCTTCTGGCACTACGTGGTTTACGCGGGCAGTCGAGTTTACTTGGAAGATGGATGAAGCCTAGGCCTAGGCCTCGGGAGTGAGTACGGCATCGTTGGAAATTAAGGGAAGGCGCTGCACATTCATGATGGGAGTTGTACAACGTTGATTGAAACGCAAATCGAACAAGGCAAATTATTACTAATCCACTGTCAATATAATGTAATTGTTGAAGGGACAATGCTGACTAAGAGCAGCAGCACGTGAGCACATAATATATACTAGTATTGCACCCGCGCATGCATTGCTGCGGGTGTGGCTAACCAAGGTTCCAAAAAAGAACTATTCCCTCTCTACAACCATCTCTCTCTCTCTCTCTCTCTCTCTCTCTCTCTCTCTCTCTCTCTCTCTCTCTCTCTCTCTCTTCACACACACACACACACATGCACATGCACATGACCCTCTCCCTCTGTCACGTACACAATGTTGAAACTCTCTCTCACACACACATGCACACACATATACACACCTGTTCTCTCTCTCTCTCTCTCTCTCACACACACACACACATACACACATGCACACACTCCCTCTCTCTTCTTACACTCTCCCCCACACATAGAAGTGCTCTCTCTCTCTCTCTCTCTCTCTCTCTCTCTCTCTCTCTCTCTCTCTCTCTCACGCACACATACACATATATAAATATATAGTATATACAATATTATGTTTTAGATACATATACCTATACATAGACACATATATACATGTGTTTAAAAATATAAATACAAACATCGACGTAATTCAATTAATTTTGATTAAATTTTAATGTGCACAGATGGGTGATAAGCTGTGGTCACTTTTAAATATATAGATAGATATATTATACACACATCGAAACACACACACACACACATATAAAAACATATACATACATATATATATATATATATATATATATATATATGTATGTATGTATGTATGTATGTATGTATGTATGTAAATAAACACACACACACATATACATATATGTTTTCTATTTAATCTATATTTTTGTTTATATTTTATTAAAAACTACTTTTTATTCTCTATCTCTCTCTATCTTTCTCTCTCTTTTCACCCTCTCCCTCATTACATCTCTCTCTCTCTCTCTCTCTCTCTCTCTCTCTCTCTCTCTCTCTCTCTCCAGGTCTGCCCCATCTTACTCTCTCTCAAGCCATAGATGCAGATGTACGCACATGCATGCATATACTCTCTCTCTCTCTCTCTCTCTCTCTCTCTCTCTCTCACACACACACACACATGTACACACCGCATATACACTAATGCAAATGCACACTCACTCCTCCCACACAAACTATCTCTTACGTGTAGAAATTCTCTACCTCTCTCTCTCTCTCTCTCTCTCTCTCTCTCACACACACACACACACACACACACACACACACATGTACACACCGCACATACACTAATGCAAACGCACACTCTCTTCTCCAAACTATTTCCTACATAGAAATTCTGTGCCTCTCTCTCTCTCTCTAATGCACACACACTGCCTCTCTCTTCATGCACACTCTCTCACATAGAAACTCTCTCTCTCTCTCTCTCTCTCTCTCTCTCTCTCTCTCTCTCTCTATCTCTCGCACACACATACACACATACACACACACATATATAACAGATTTACACACATATATATAATTTTAATTAATTAAATTTTAATGGTAGGGATGAGTGGTGAGGTGTGCTCACTCTCAAATAAATGCATCTTACTTGTAATGTCTCTCTCTCTCTCTCTCTCTCTCTCTCTCTCTCTCTCTCTCACACACACACACACACACACACACACATGCACATGCATACCCTCTTTCTCTCACATACACATGTACACACTCTCAAATGTCCAAACTCTCTCTCTCTCTCTCTCTCTCTCTCTCTTACACACACACACACACACATGTACACACATGCACATGTACTAATGCAAACACACTCTTACACATAGACTTCCATGTCTCTGTCTCTCTATGTGTTTCTCGCTCTCTCTCTCTCTCTCTCTCTCCCATTCACACACACACACACACACACACACTCTCTCTCTCTCTCCCACATAGAAACTCTCTCTCTCTCTCTCTCTCTCTCTCTCTCTCTCTCTCTCTCTTACGTACATTCATGCACACACACAAACACACTTCTTTCTTATGCACACGTGCACTCTCTCTCTCTCTCTCTCTCTCTCTCTCTCTCTCTCACACACACACACACACACACACCCACATGTAAATATATATTATCTATAATATTATGTTTTATTATATTTAGAGACGTATACCTATATATACATGTGTATTTATAAATAAATAAACACATATTCACATATATTTTTAATTAATATCAAATTTTAATACGTGAGGATGCATGGTGGTGAGGTGTGTTCACTCTTAAATAAGTGTATCTTATATACAATGTCTTTTGTCTTCTCTTTTGCATACATATGTGTGTGATTGTGTGTGCACATACACACATATGTGTGATTGTGTAATGTCTTCATGCTTGCATGTGTCGTGAAAGTGTCTTGATTGTGTGTATATGTGTTAGTGTGTATTTGTTGTGTGTGTGTGTACATGGTGTGTATGTTTTTATTTATGTGTATCCATAGTGAGTGTTTGCATGTACGTATGTGTGAGCATGTGAATATACTCGTGTGTACATGTATGTGTGTGCACGTGTACTTGTGCAGGTGTATATGTGTGTGTGAGTGTATGCATATCCATGTGTGTGCACATGTACTTGTGTATGTGAGTGTATTTATGTGCTTGTGTGCATGTATACACATATGTGTATGTGCAAGCTTGAGTATGTGTGCATCTCTATATGTTGCATATGTGTCCATGCATGCGAGTGTGTGTATGTGTGTTTGTATGCGTGTGTGCATGTATCATGTGCTTGTGTGTGTGTTGTGTGTGTGTGTGTGAACATACATGTGTGTACGTCGACATACACATAAATCTATTTATATATACATGCTTAAATACCTATAGATACACATACATACATAATATATACACGTGTGTGTATGTATATTCTCTCTCTTACACATGCACATAATATATGTGTGTGTGTGTATGTGCAAACTTGAGTATATGTGCAAGTGTGCATATCTCTATATGTTGCACATGTGTCCATGCGTGCGAGTGTGTATGTGTGTGTTTGTATGCATGTGTGTACATATCATGTGCTTGTGTCTGTGTGTTGTGTGTGTATGTGTGTGTGTGCATGAACATAAATTTGTGTGCGTCGACATACATATAAATCTATTTATATATATATGCTTACATACCTATAGATACACATACATACATAATATATATACATGTGTGTGTATGTATATTCTCTCTCTTACACACATACATAATATATGTGTGTGTGTATGTATGTATATTACATAATATATATGTGTGTGTGTATGTATATTCTCTCTCCTACACATGCACATAATATAATATTAGAAGATATGTGTGTTTGTGTGTGTGTATGTGTGTATGTGTGTTTGTGTGTGTGTATGTGTGTATGAAGGAGGGCAAGGCATGGGTAATTTTCTTTCTAATGTATTTTATATATATATATATATATAAGAAACTCATTCAAGGAGTAAATGGTTTGATGGTGACAACTAATTGTGAGCCCCAATGCATCTAGGCGTGTGGGGGAAAGAAACCCCCAAACACTTGTCTTCTCTTCTCCTTTCTCCTTTTCGAAAATTCTCCCTCTCCTTTCTCCATGTAAAGGGGTGGGCACTCTTCCTTTATCTTGTAATATATATATATATATATATATATATATATATATATATATATATATATATATATATAAGAAGCTCATTCAATGAGTAAATGGTTTGATGGTGACAACTAATTGTGAGCCCCAATGCATCTAGGCGTGTGGGAAAGAAACCCCCAAACACTTGTCTTCTCTTCTCCTTTCTCCTTTTCAAAAATTCTCCCTCTCCTTTCTCCACGTAAAGGGGTGGGCACTCTTCCTTTATCTTGTAACAGATTTATATATTATCAATAGTAATCTGGTTGGTGTGTAGTAGTAGTCGGGAGGAACGGGCCATGGCATTTGGATCGCCCGAAGCAAGGCACATTAAAAGTCAAAATGATTACATTATGATTATTATAATTTGCAACTTGGTAGAGCTAGTGCGTCTTTTATAGTTTGTGGTGGGGCAAGCTCAACTCATTTCGGGACTCGGACGAACACCATGACGATCCATTCCACGTGGTTTTGATTATTATATATATATATATATATATCACAATTTTGTACACAATATGATCATAGCCAAGGGCCAATACAATCAATTACTATAATTGAACCAAATGAATCATTGAGCCTCCTCGTGGCATGGCATCCATTATCACAGTATAAATTTGGTAAAACTAGCTTGGAACCAAATGACTAAAAAGTTATAAATTGTAATCTAATTAGATTTAATTAGATTGATGATTACCATTTGGTAGCTTTGTGTTACTAAAAAATTACCAAATGATAAGTTATCTTTTAAGAAAAATTACTATTAAGGTTTTTCTATAAGTCTATATGACACATGCTTAACAAGGCTTGATCAAATTCATGACTTGTGAGGCTCACCAAGTAGAAATCACTATAATATTTTGCTATTTTTTCCCAAGTTCCTTCAATAAATAACTGATAGAAATAGCTTTATATATATTGCAAGAGTTGGTACTAAAATTACATACCACTTGGGTACCTTTAACAATTCACATTTCAACATCACCCTTTTTGCACAATGCTTAGAACATGTTCACAAATAAAAAATCCCAATGTCGAAGGTCTTCCGTGTCTCATAATGAGTCTCCTCTTTTCATGAGCATGTGATGTAAAGTGGGTATTAAAAAAATGAAAAGAAATAGGCAATATGACTCATGAGCACACATGTTCTTCATATAATGAACAATTCAATTGATTCTCAATACATGAGCATCTATATGGTACATTGCTCTCAATTGTCGCTATATGTGGTGAGAACCTAGTCATCTTCCCAAACCTATTCAAATAATTGTGCTCCAAAGTCCCCTTTGGTTTTAGTTAAAAGCAATGTTTACATTGAATAAGGTGTCATATCAATAAGGTGTTATATTCATGATGCAACACCTTGAATAAAGTATTTGTGTGTTGCTCCAAAAACATATTCTCAATATAGTACCTATGGTGATTCCCTTTAAATGTATAGCATGACATACATTGGTAGTCGGAATCTATAGATAGTTTAAGCTTATAATATGTGCTATTGTTAACGAGAGAAAAGTTTTTTTTATGTGGATTTGAAGCATTATACCTAAAATGTATGAGTCGTAATTCAAATTTGACATATAGTTCATTTACATAAAAGTACAAGTGGATGGATTTATTTTAAAATGTTCTATGTATGCTTTATTTATCTATGTTCTATGTATACATAAATAGAGCTATTGACTACTTGAGTGGCTTGTACTACACTTTTTGTGATTAATTTTTTGTATATTTATTTAGAATGGTGGTATTTCTTGTAATACCCTTGTGTTCAAACCTTGAAAACCCAAAAAAATAGAAACTTTTATCCTATTAGACCATAATATGTTGACAAGAGACTACAAACCAAATTTGTTGCCATTATTAGTAACCAACAATATCTTGCCTTTTTGGAAAATCTAGAGTCATGCTTGGACTTGTAAAAGATAAGGCATGTGAAATACTTTTAGTGACCACAGTGTTGTATGCTTGGGGCCTTGATATGTTTCTAGATTGGTTTGTATGCAAGGGTAATACCTTGGGTACTTATATCACTAGCAATTATTGATTGGTAAATAGTTTGTGTTTATTAATACATTTATTAAGATTTTTTGAATTTATCAATTAATTGGCAAACTAACTTCCAGTAGTATGTCACATGGTAGAAGAAGCTTATGACACTAGGCCCAACATTGAAATGATGAAGGAAATATATGACTTTTATGTGAAACCATTGGTGTACCTTCGGAAGTAAACTATGAAACTTTCGAAAGACATTATGTGGAAGTATGCTCTAATCTTCATCAAATAATGTTAAATAAAAAGTTTCAAAAACATTTCAAGCTTGCTCCATTCATGGAAATTATTGCACACTCCCTTTGAGATTAATGGTCTCTATAAATCTTTAAATAGTAAATATCAACATGCCACTCTTTTCTTTTCCCATTTTTAAAAAAAGAAAGATATTATGTCTAGGACAATAGTATTTTTAAATCTACCATGAGGCTAATAATTTCTCAATATCTATATCCACAATCATGACATATTTAATCTAGGATATTTTTATGACATGTCTTTTTGGAGACCATAAGTGTTCCAGATTACAAAACATAATCAAATTTTCCTTAGATAAGAGTTAAGGGAATTAACTTGAGCTTCATATAAGAGTTAAGTGAATTAACTTGAGCTTCATATAATTTTATTAACGCTTTGTAGAACCTCTTAGAATCATAACATTAGCTTTTGCAAATGAGTTAGTTCTTCAAAAGGAAATATTTTTTTCTTTGAGACAACTTGTTTGATTCTTATCTATTCATTTCCTTATCTTTGCTTACTCTAATTGTAATTTTTCTATCATCTCTCTTTACTCAAATTTTAGAGAAACTTCTTCCTAAATATATTTTCAAGTCATAATGAAGCCAATAGCTTGCTCGTTCATTTATCTAAATTCTTTTGGTTAAGGTCACTACATATGTTCTGGCTTTCATTACAAGAGGTTCTCCTAGTTCAAAGGCTTAATACACAAGGAGATAATAGCCACAAAATTTATCAAAAGTTATGGGCCTCAAAAAGTTTGGGAAGAAAACAAGCCTTGGAATTTCCCTCAATAATTTTGAGGGAAATATGAAGGGTGATCATCTACAATATTGCCAAGGGGAAGAGAACCTAGACCACTAGTAGACCATGGAATTTAGAAAAAAGAAGGGAGTAGATATAATAGGATCAACAATTCCATAAGACATTGAACCCTAGATGAAGGTAAACAACTTCAAATTAAGAGCAAGCAAACTTGGTATTGAGGTAGGCATGCTATAACTGTAATAAAGTGGAATGGTCTCATATGAATAATGGTTCCAAGGCCAATTGACCATGCCCATGGACAACACTTATGATAGTGTGAAAGGGGGGTCAAGTAGGCCATATACACCATATTTTTGGTACCTTTTGATAATCAATAATACACAAGTCTTTTAATCTCTCTTATCTCTCTAAACCTAGGCTAATCTTCATAATCTAGGCTAATTTAAGGCTAATGAGGCTAAATATTGGATAATCTAGTTGCTACTTTCTTTCATTGGGTATCAAAGCTCATGTCTTTGATCCAATTTTATGGAAAAAAAAAATAGTTTCTTGCATTTTCTTGATTTTGATCAAGAAATGGGCATGGTGATTGTGGGATGATGGAAATCTCTTTGATTTTTGATTTATTCTAAGTTTTTGGGTGCTATGGGTCACTGTGGATCAAAATCTAGGGTAGCCACTCCAAATTTTGAAAAGATTGGATCAAATTTGGGAAAATTTTGTTTAATCATGATTAACTTTCTTAATCAAAACATTTTACCATGTTTTCTCCTTTTGTGTGCCTGATCTTGATGGCTATGGAATCTTTTCTTGAGCCTAATCCTTGCAATCAATAAGCTAAGTGGATTCTCCATGTTCCAAGCTTCAATTCAAGCACTCTCTTGCTCATGAATGGTTGTCGTTTGCTACCCATGGGACTGCTATGGTTGCGCACAAATCCGACCCTCTTCTTGGTACTTTGGAGCTTGGAAGCCAAGCTTAAGCTAGTTTAAGCTTCACCTAAGCTTAGGCAAGCTTAAGAGCTAAGCAATAGGCTAAATCAAAGCGTGGGATAACAATGTTTCTATGCTGTGTTTTCTCCCATAGATGGCAACCCGGCTACATGGAAGGACTAAGCAAAGCTTCTATAAGTGTAAGCCAAGCCTCATCTCAAGCAATGCTTCTTTTTCTTCCCTATTTTTGCATGTGTGGGTTTCATGAAGAAATTAGGTTTTTCTATTAAAAAAATTTAGAAATTTCTTCAATAATCCTTTCAATCATACTTGGCTACACTCACTTATGGATCATCAATGTTTGAGTGAGCGTGGGGTTTCTTGAGATTTATTTCAATCTCTTCCATTACTTGAATCTCATGGGAAGAATTAGGATTTTTCATCAAATCTTAAAAAAATTTCTCACCAATCCTCTTAATCATGCTTGGCTAGATGCATATGTGTGATTAATTTGTGCATGACCAAAGGATTTCATGAGCAATTTCCTCTTCTTGCAATTTTGAGGTTTCTTGAGAAATTAGGGTCTCCTACATACTTTCATGGGATTCAAGGCATTCAATCTCATCAAATAAGCCTTCCTCTATCCTCTTATGTCATTCTTGCATGAAAATCAATAGGGGATTAGGGTTTATTGGAGAAACATGGTTTTAGGATAGTGCCCTAAAATTAGGGTTTGCTTTGGATTTCTCTTCAAGATGCATGCATGGACATATGCCCATAGGTCTCATCCATCATGTTATGCATTGCATTAAGGGAATTTCATATACCCAAGTGTGGATCATTGAAGTCAAATTGTCATTCTCTTTTGGGGTTTCCTTATGTATTTTGCATTGAATTGTTTTCACATGAAGCAGTGGGGATTGATGACATCAAGGAGCACAATTGTACTCCCAAATAACCTCTTCCTTGACATTAACCTCGCATATTGGATAGCCATGGCATGCAACTATAAGTGCCAATTGTAAGTCAATTCATATACACTTTCAAGTTCATGCTATACAACTCACACACACACTTGTATTCACATTTCAATTACTAGTAAAAGTGATGTGTGAGGGTACCTCAGCATTTGGAGGAGAGGCTGGGTGGAGTATGTCTTTAATCCTCCTTGCTGCTCGTGAGTGCCTTGTAAAAGTGGTAAAGTGGTGGAGGATTAGGTACCAGTGGGGTGAAGACATGGCCCCAACTTGTGCCTAGTTTCGACCTAGGTAGTACGAGGGTGGAAAGAGCTTGGCTGGGAGATCGGCAAGCTTCAACGCCCTACATCGACTCTCAAGTTCTTATGAAGAATGCATTTTGTTGGTCAAAGGATTGGCAAGCATGTGATTTAGTGTTGCAATTTATTTTCAATCAAGTTTGTATTGAGATTTGGTTGCAAAAACAAAGGATATGCTGTCAAAATTTGATCAAAATCCATTCATAAGTGCAACCTAAAACCCTAATTTAGTCCACAATTGGTGGAGTTGATTTGAAGGGTTATACATAGCTTGAAATCTTATACTAAGTGCTACAATTCAAGCTATCAAGCACTCAATTCCGACAATGATTTCTTGTCTAATCAAAAGATTCTGCAGAAAGGTTAAAGTGTGGTCTAGTCAAAAGCATCACTTCATATTAGTAAAATGTTACTGGTATATATTTTATCATATTTTTATGAATTAATAATCAAAGAATAATATGCTTGATTTAATGTGTGCAGGAATCGACTTAATGAAATTTTTGAATGTGCACAAGATTATTAGATGTGAAAATGTGCACAAAGTTATTTCATGTGTAAAGGCCCATTAGCATTTATATTTGGGCTAAGGTTTTTATATGTACAAACCTTAGCGATTATGATATGGTTAAAAATATTTTAAGCAATACCCCAAAAGTGGGAAAATAAAGCTTAATTTGTATGCTCAACTATTAATAGCTCCTTGGGCTATTTTTATGAATACAATTCTCTAAATACTCATGTCGTGGAAGTGGAGCTACACGGCATGGGGGGGAAGATTGCACCCAATCTTGTCTTGATGGTGATGTTGTTTTATTTCTCTTGTCTTATGCTATGTTATGCTCTTTGATATCAATTTAATTCAAGTCTTTGTTTTAATTTTTGATGTATTTTGTGAGTTTTTAATTATTTCTTCAAGAAGTACAAAAGGGTCCCATGACAGTAGTATTAGAGCTTTGGTTTAATTCAAGCTTCTTGAAACCGGTCAAAGACTTGTGGAAAAAGAGGTGAAAGCGACAAAGACACATGTGATTATGGTAAATTTTTTAATTTAATTTAAAGAAGAATACGCTTATGTTTATGTATGGTTGAAAGAAGAATACGTTTATGTATGGTTGAAAGAAGGCTTGTTTTTAACCATTGGATAACAAATCCCCATCAATCTATAATTTAAAGAAGAATACGTTTATGTTTATGTATGGTTGAAAGAAGGCTTGTTTTTAACTATTGGATAACAAATCCCCATCAATCTATTATCCAAAGGGTAAAGCAAGGTGGAAAACCATTGGTGGGTTTGTAAAAACCACAAAACCACCTTCCTCAACTCTAATCCTCTTCATAATCCATCCATACATATTGAATCAATAAGGGAAGGAGCATAGAGGACTATAGCAAGATTGCTAAACCACTGATACTACACAAAGAAGAATCCATAATGGAGGGTGCTTAAGCTTTTACAAGTCAATTACTTTGAAAAATTCTTTAATCATTTTTCTCAGGCTAGATTTGTTTTTCATAAAAGGAAAAGAAAAGGGTAGATTAATTGGATTGAATCCAATCTTATAGAACAGACGAAAAGAAACAATTGATTTTCACTCTCTCTCCTCATCGGCAACGCCGAAATCCACTGAATCCTTCTCTTCCCACAGTCGCGCTACGCAGATTTCCCAGAGAAGAGGAGAAATAAATTTTATTTATTTTAAAGCTTTGTTAATAAAACTTTGACAAAGATTTAAAAGGATAGAGCTTTATAACTTTAAAAATCTTTATAATACAAATATTATTCTCCCTTGTGGCACTACCCAACTGGATTAACTGCCATAATTAGACAACTTTATATTAGGCTTAGTGTGTGTGTGTGTGTGTGTATGTGTGTGTGTGTGTGTGTATATATATATATATATATATATATATATATATATGTGTGTGTGTGTGTGTGTGTGTATATAAGCCTCATGCTCTCTCTCATGAGTTCTACAAGAAAGCTTTTATTTAAGAGCTTTAATTTTCCTTTTAAAAAGGGAAGAGAGAGCGTATTACTATAGGCTTCAAAAAACTTAAAACCAATATATATATATATATATACATATATATATATATATATACCTTATGTATTACGTAAAGGCAAAAAGGTTTATATTTTTGTAACTCAAAAAATTTTCATTGGCCCAAAAAAAAAGGGTAAGCTTTAAAAGCTTATAAAGCCTACCCTCAAACATTCAAGGGGATTCAAAGAAGAAGAAGAGCCTTACCAAAAGAAAAAAGAGAGAGAAAAATTTCAAAAGAGTTTTTATTGGAAGGGAATGTGGAAAGATGTATACTTTTGTGACAAGTTGCTTGCCTTGTCAACAAAAAAAGGATCCCACGTATAAGCCTGGTGGTTTGCTTCAGCCTTTACCTATTCTTGATAGTAAATGGACACAAATATCCATGGATTTCATCATGGGGCTTCCTCATACGAGGGGATGGAATAGTATATATGTGGTGGTAGACCGCTTAACAAAAGCGGCGCATTTTATTCCTTCTAAGGCCAAATTTTTAGCATCTATGGTGGTTGCAAAACATTTTATGGATCATGTGTTCAAGTTTCCTGGAGTGACACAACAAATTTTTAGTGACCGAGATGTGAGGTTTATGAGTTCATTTTGGAGGTCATTGTTTGAGATCATGGGGATTGTTTTGACACCTAGCACCGCCTATCATGGGGACTGTTTTGACACCCTGAAATCGATGGACAAACCGAGAGGGTAAACAAGTGGGTGGAAACTTAATTAAGGCATTATTGCCATGATACGTAAGGTGTTTGGGATGAGTCGTTGTTGCTTGCCCAATTTGGTCATAATAGCACACATCATGAGAGCACTGGTATGTCACGTTTTAAGGCACTTTATGGGTACGAAGTGAATATGCCAATGATGGTTCAAAAGCTATACTAATTCTCATAGGAGGCCATTAGAGTTCATTGAAGGTGATTGGGTATTCTTGATGATTCCCAAGATAAGATATGGTTCTCTCAAAAGGGCACAACAAATACCAAGCTAGCTCATTGCTACTATAGATTATACAAGGTGGTGAGGTGTGTTGGTGATGTTGCTTATCAATTTGCACTTCCATCAACCTAAAATATTCATGATGTGTTGCATGTATCACATATCAAAACTTACCTTGGACCGGAGGTATTTGTGCAAGATGAATTGCCTCTAGTGGATGAGGAGGGGATGATTGAGTATGTAGAAGAAGCGATTTTGGGTACAAGAAAAAGAGTCCTTCACAACCATACATTAGTGGCATACTTGATCAAATGGCAAGGGCTACTTAAGGAAGAAGCATCTTGGCAACCCACCTCTACATTGGAAGGATTTGAAGGGTTGTTGGATGGATTTTGGAAGTCAAATGAGGGTCATGAACAGTGAATTAACTTGCTAGAAATTACTGTAAATTCACCATGGATAGCCCTATACCCTTGGGAATTAGATACATAATGATTGAAAGCTACTCAAGATTCTTATGCCATTATGGGGAAGAAGTTATGGCTTGTTTTGAAGGCTTATTGAGCAGTTTACAGCCATATACATGTGATTTTGATATCCCATACATGTGAGAAAGAACTTCAAGTTGACATGAGTCCATTGACATATACTCCATGCTGCATGAGAATTGTAATTGTACATATCAATGGTTTCGAGGATGAAAACTTTATAGCTTTATATGGTAGTGATGTGTGTGAACACACTTAGGACCGTTGGGGCACTTTTTCCCTCACTAGGAGGTTTTTTCCCCCATGCGTATATACACCCTCTTATCTACTCATTTCGGGGTGTGTACTTATCTTTTGTATCTGGCACACATTGGTTCGTTCTAATCTAGTGAGTTTGTGTGCTCTCAAGATTCTCTATCTTGTGTGTGTGTGCATTGTTGCAACCCTAACCCTAATTTTAACAATTGGTATCAGCGCTAGCTTCTTTGACACTTGATCTAGTAGTCTGACTCCCTCCTCATGACCCTATTTTTTTTGTCTCCGATTGAGATACCCTCTTAGGAGAAGAAGGTATGCTGTTGTTTTAACACTTGACCCAGTGGATTGTGCTGACAGATTGCTGCTGTTAACACTTGACCCAATGGATCAAGTTAAGGGATGTCAAATTAAAAATCTATATAATTGAAAATTTCCATGAGACAGACTGTTTAGATAGAAATTTCGGTCTAATGGACCATTATTATGGTAAGGATTGAATGTTACGATCTGAGTGAATTATTATCTGATGATGAGTTTTATATAAGAGATCTTTATCCCAAGATTCTGTTGGGTTCACCAGACTATAAGGAACCCGAGAATCAGTTGGATCTAAGGAAAAGAGTTCTCCTCTAATTTTGCGAGATGAGGACATCTTGCGTTCTTTAAGTGGGGTAGGATGTAAGATTCCTCCCTCCGGCTTTTGAGGTGTGTAGGTGTAAGAACCTCCCCTTCTAATCTTATAATTATTCCCCTCTGAAATAAAAGAAAGATCTCGTTTTGGCCTAGAGAGAGAGAAAATATTCTAGAGAGAGGCTATTCAATTTTTAGATATTTTTGGATGGAAAAATATCTCTTCTTATTAAAATAAACTTCCCTGAAACAGAAGTTCAAAAACAGAAGGTGCATTAGAAATCAATTACATCAATTTAATTTTATGCATAGAAAGATGCATAAAGAAATTTATTTTTATTTCAAAAGAGTTATTCTCATCAATTTTGATTTTATGCATAGAAAGATGCATAAAGAAATTTATTTTTATTTCAAAAGAGTTGTTCTCATCAATTTTGATTTTATGCATAGAAAGATGCATAAAGAAATTTATTTTTATTTCAAAAGAGTTATTCTCATTAAAGTTGAATTTATGCATAGAAAGATGCATAAAAGGTTTATTTTTATTTCGAAAGTGTTATTCTCCTTAAAATTGAATTTATGCATGAATAGATGCATAAACAAATTTTTATAAAAGTGTTATTTTTCACTGAAGTTGTTCTTATGCATAAATAGATGTGTAAAGAATGTTTATATCAATAATGAGAATGAGAGGTAGATAGATGTGATGATATGTGATATGAATCAGATAGATGAGAATGAATAGAGAATGGATGTGATGGGAATAGAAGTGATGAGAATGAGAGGTAAATAGGTGTGATGAGATGGGAGGCGAATCAGATAAATGTGAATGAATGATAAGGGATGTGAATGAATGATATAGGATGTGAATGAATGTGATAGCATATGAATCAAGATGTGAATGAATGATAAGGGATGTGAATGGATGTGATGTGATGTGATGAGAATCGAGATGTGAATGAACGATAAGGGACGTGAATGAATGTGTTAGCATGTGAATCAGGATGTGAATGAATGAGATGTGATGTGAAATGAATGTGAATAGATGCGATGTATATGTTGGAATTAGGGTTGCAGGAATGCACACACAACTTCAAGAAGATAAGGAAGCTTGAGCACAACACAGTAGTGTATTATGAGTGCCAAAAATGAAAGATAACTAGCCCTAGAAGATAATGGGCGTATATACAATGCACGGGGGAAAAAACCTCCTAGTGAGGGAAAAAGTGCCCCGGCGGTCCTAAGTGTGTTCACACACATCACTACTATAATATGGTAACAAATCCCCCCTGGAGTGATGCGGTGAACAAGAGCTAGCACTCATGTATAGGGAAGTGTCTAGCTATGTGGACGAATCCACAAAAGGGAGTAAGCCCAAAGCTTTGCGAAAAGCTTCGAACTTCTCACGAGGCAGAGCCTTTGTGAAAAGGTCTGCAAGGTTATCCTGTGTTGGCACATAAGCCAAACTGATCTCTCCTGCAGAGAGTCTCTCCCTGACATAATGGTAGTGCACCTCAATGTGCTTCGTACGAGCATGGAACACTGGGTTCCGCGCAACTGCCAATGCGCTCTGACTATCAGTGAAGATGGTGGTGGCAGATGGCTGCCCAACACCCAAATCAGCCATAAGGCGTCTGAGCCACACACACTCAACCGTAGCTGTGAAAGCTGCCCTGTACTCAGCTTCACAACTAGAAGTGGCCACAGTAGGCTGCTTCTTGCTCAACCATGATATGCATGAGCTTCCAAGCATGAAGCAAAAACCACTCGTGGACACGCGTGTGTCATAACAACGAGCCCAGTCAGAATCTGAAAAAACATGTAAATCTGGCGGCAATGATCCCCCCTTGGGATAAAACAACCCAAGATGCCGAGTACCACTCAAATAGCGAAAGATACGCTTCACTGCCTGCCAATGCTTAATGCCTGGGCTATGCATAAATCTGCTCACCTGTGAGACTGCAAACTGAATGTCTGGCCTCGTAATGCATACATAAATGAGGCAACCAACAGCTGTCTGATAGAGTGTGACATCAAAGTGATCTCCAGCATCATGAAGACTCAACTTCAAACCTGTCTCCATTGGAGTAGCAATAGGCTTGCAGTCTTCAAGGCCAAATCTCCGCAACAATGTTTCAATATACTTTGTCTGACACAAAGCAATACCTCCATCACACTGCTTAAATTGTATCCCCAAATAATGATGCAAATGCCCCAAATCTGACATCTCAAAAGAGGCATTCAAATCAGCCTTAAAATCAGCAATATGACTCTCATTTGGTCCTGTGAGCAGCATGTCATCGACATAGAGAGCAATGATTAGATGTACACCATCCACACGTTTAACATACAAAGTGCTTTCTGTTGGACTATTCTGAAACCCATGTGCAGTCAAATATGCATGTATTTTTTCATACCAAGCTCGTGGAGCTTGCTTTAAACCATATAAAGCCTTTTTTAACCTGCACACTTTGTTTTCCTGCCCTCTTTGAACAAAACCACGAGGCTGCGATACATACACCTCCTCATGCAAATCTCCATTTAAGAACGCAGTCTTTATGTCCAGCTGATGTACATTCCAACCATTATGAGCTGCTAATGCACAGATGCTACGAACAGTGGTCATACGACATGTGGGAGCAAAAGTTTCATCAAAATCAATGCCCTTCTCTTGAGCATAACCTTTTGCAACAAGCCTAGCCTTATGGCGATCCACTGTGCCATCAGGCTTACGCTTCAATTTGTATACCCACTTAGTGCCAATGGCCTTCTTGCCAGGGGGCAAGTCACATAAAGACCATGTACCATTCTTCATAATAGCATCGTATTCTGCTTGCATAGCAGCCATCCAATTTTCTGAACTTTGTGCCTCATCAAATGAAACAGGCTCACTTTCATCGCACATACTAGAAACAGCCAATGCATAACAATCTGACGCATAAGAGGCACCATGAGAGCCAGAACGAGTGCGACTAGACAAAGGGGCATCCAACTTGCTGTCACGCAAAGTCTGCACCAGCCATCTAGGCATATTCCTAGAGCCCTCAATCTCTTGTCTCTCATCCTCAAGTGCATCATGCACATCTGCATCAGATATAGGCTGATCTGTGCCATCATTTAAAACCTGCATAGGCTGAGAAACTGCCTCATGAGGTATTGCACTTGACTGTGCACCACTGAAAAGAGGCAACAATGTATCATAGACATCACGTGAGCTGATATCTGTCTCCTTAGTACATGAAACCAAGGGCTGAACTGCATCTTCCACCAATACAACATCACGGCTAACCAAAATGCGCTTTGTCTGTAGATGATACAAACGATAGCCTTTGCTCTCAGCACTATATCCAACAAAAATACATTTGACAGCTTTGTCATCCAATTTTCTGCGATGTTGCACAGGCACTAATGCATATGCCAGGCAACCAAAAACACGTAAATGGCCAACAGATGGCTTGCGGCTATGCCAAGCCTCATATGGAGTGACAACCTGTAATGCTTTGGTGGGACACCTGTTTAGTACATAAGTGGCACACATGACAGCCTCAAGCCAAAAACCATGTGGTAGACTTTGACTCTTAACCATACATCTTGCCATTTCCATGAGAGACCTGTTTTTTCTCTCAGCCACACCATTTTGCTATGGTGTATACGGCACTGTACATTGGTGTTTTATCCCACGCTCAGCCAGAAATGCATTAAATTCTGAAGACATATACTCCCCCCCTCGATCTGAACGGAGGGTGCCCATCTTACTTTCTGACACATTTTCAGCCATAACCAAAAACTGTTTGAAGCACAAAAACACTTCGGACTTTGCCTTCAAAGGATATACCCATGCATGCCTGGTAAAATCATCAATGAAAGTCACGAAGTAAAGGTAGTTTCCAAATGATGGAGTTTGCATGGGACCACAAACATCACTGTGAACAAGCTGCAATCTGCGTTCAGCTCTCACTGATCCATCTTTGGGAAAGGAAGCACGCTGCATTTTACCCAATATGCAGCCCTCACAAACATGCTTGACAGGTGCCTCAAGCTTAGGCAAAGAAGACACCATTTCAGATTTCTGCAGGCGCAGCAAACTTGCAAAATTCAGATGACCAAAACGTGCATGCCACAGTTTTGCATTTGAAATAGCCTGCGTATCCATAATAGCACATGCTGAATCCTCTACACATTTGCCATCCATATTGAGCTTATACAGCCCTCGACATAGTGAACCAGATGCTACAATGATGTCACCACAAGAGAGATCATGAACAGTACATCTGTCATCCACAAATTTTACAACCAAACCTGTTTTGGCAAATGCGGAGACTGACAGCAGATTCTTTTTGATCCCTGGCACATACAATGCATCAAAAAGTGTAAAGGTGTTGCCATTTGCAACATTCAGCACAATCTGTCCAACTCCTTCAACGGGATAAGAGGAGTTATTGGCACAAGTGACAGTATTCCCTGTGGGAGCAGACTCAAGGAAAGTGAATAAACTGCGCTGCGAGGTGATATGCTTAGTGGCACCACTGTCAAAGTACCATACATCTGAATCTACTGCAGACATACATGTGTCATGCAAAGATGGGTCATAACTGCACTGCGCATTGAATGCCCATTCTGTATCTAGCACAACATTAGCAGATTCATTGTTAGAAGGAGAGGCATCTGCAACAGCCATACCAGCCTCTTTCTTCTTAGCCTCTTTCGCAGCCAGCTTAGGACACGCTTTGATGACATGATCATTTCCCTTACAGTACTTGCAAAATGTCTTCTGTTTGTCACCCTTCTTCTCATCTTTGTCTTCCTTCTTTGGTTGCGCAGCATTTGCAGATTTCTGCTTACTAGAAGAAAAGCCAGCTTTACCTTTCCCGCTTCTCTGACTAGCAACGAAAGCTTGATCTGCGACACGCATAATATTCCTGTTTTGCCTTGACTGGTCTTCTTGCAGCAAAACAGAAACTAACTCCTCAAATGATAAGGCATTGGGATTGCCTTTCATCATCAAGCGAAGAGTGGAAGCAAAACCCTGATAAGAATCTGGTAGACCATTCAAAACAGTCTGCACAAGTGAACTGTCTGACAGGATTTCATCTGCAGAAATGAGCTGCTCTTTGAAATCCTTGATCTTTGTCAAAAAGCTATCCATAGAATCACCTTCGTTCATATGCTCACTCTCCAACTGTTTTCGGAGATAAGCAACACGAGCCTCATTTCTTGCCTGATACAATGTGGCAAGTACATCCCAAGCATCCTTAGAAGTCCTGCAGGAGCGAATATGTGGGATAATGGTACGTTTGACAGACAGCGCAATCAAAGCATGAGCCTGCGCATCTCTACCATCCCAACGAATCTGCTCTGCTGAAAGTGGTGGTTCTCGAACAGCTGCTACAGCACTTGTGCCTGCACCATCATCAACAGTACCTGTTTCTGATGTGTTTGCAGCATTCCCAGCCACAATAGGACGTGCATCAATACCCTGCACAATGTTCCATAACCCCTTTGCTACCAATACATGTCGCATCATATATGCCCACAATGGATAGTTGGTGCCATCCAACTTATCCTCAGCAGCCAACATGCGGAATACATCATTGTTGTCAGCCATGGCCAATGACTGTACTACTAGATGTAAATGCTGTCTGTAAGAGGTAAACCTGTATAAAATCGACCTGTGCTATGTAGCACAGCCCAAAACAGACGAATGGGCACCTGTCCTGCAGATTTTAATCTTGACAGAAAATCTGCACAGTAGGACGATTTTGCCTACGCAGTACTTGGAATGCAAAAACGGAGGGCGAAATGACTTCAGATCAAAATTCTGAAACGAACAAGCCCTACGGGCTCCCCCACGGCATATACTAACCTGCAGACGCTCGTGAAACCTCGTTGCAATCGGAGGAGATGAAGCGGCAGGTGCCGGTGATGCTGCCCGGGAGGAGGAAGCCTGCTCTGATACCAATTGTTGGAATTAGGGTTGCAGGAATGCACACACAACTTCAAGAAGATAAGGAAGCTTGAGCACAACACAGTAGTGTATTATGAGTGCCAAAAATGAAAGATAACTAGCCCTAGAAGATAATGGGCGTATATACAATGCACGGGGGAAAAAACCTCCTAGTGAGGGAAAAAGTGCCCCGGCGGTCCTAAGTGTGTTCACACACATCACTACTATAATATGGTAACAGTATACTGGATAGATGTTAATGTATGTGAAGTGATGAGATATATGGGTAGATGCAAGTGGATGAGATCTGATGAGGATAAATGAGGAAATAAATGATGAGATAGAAAAAGATGTGATTAGAAGAGAATGGGAATACTTATGAAATGAATGTGGATTGATGTGTGGATAATGTGGATTGATGTAGATGGATGTATGGATGATGTGGATTGATGTGTGGATAATGTCAATTAGTGTAGATGGATGTATGAATGACGTGGATGATGTGAATTGATGTGGATGGATGTATGGATGATGTGAGTTGATGTGGATGATGTGGATGGATGTATGGAAGATGTGGACTGATGCGTGGATGATGCAGTTGGATGTGATTTGATGTGGGAATGATGTGATGTGATAGGGATCGATGAAGAAAATAAAATTGTGGGAAGATGAGAAAAGATGGGGACTAAGTTTGGTTTTGGAAGAACCGATGGATTAGTCTCTTGTCTGGATATCCGTGGGCAAGGCCCCGAGTGTGGGACCTTGTCCTGTGCAAGAAGTGCTACTTCCGCTTCTAGCACCCCCAAATTCGTTGTGCAGTGGGGTCAGGGATCTTACAAAAAGCAAGGGATATAGACTCTACCATCCGGCCTTTAAATGGATTTTGGTAAGTAGAGATGTTATTTTTGTCGAAAACTCAGTTCAACCAATGCTCACAGGATATGTTTGATTCACTCCTACCTTTGTTTAATGGAGGGTAGCCATATGTAGAGCAATTGAATGCTCAACTAAGTGCTAAATTTCAGCCTTTGCAAGTGCAAAGTCAGCCTGCAAATCAGCCTTTTGATGAGGTAATTATTGAGGATGTAGTGGATGAGGAGAGAGCAACCATAGAAGAATATAAGTGTATGCCAAAATAGCTTATGCAGACATTGAGGGATAGCAAGTTGGCAACTCCTTTACGTAGCAAAACTTGTGCAGGATCTCATCATGTAGGTTATTCTCATGTGGATCATGTTCTCATTTCTACTTTATGTAATGAGGAGGAAATTGTTTCCATTGAGGAAGCACATGATGATGATCATTGGATGCATGCTATGTAAGATGAGTATAACTCTATACTCAAGAGTGACACATGGTTTTTGACAGATCTACCTCATGGTAAGAAGGCCATTGGTACTAAGTGGGTTTATAAGTTAAAATGCAAGCAGATGGTAGCATTGATCACTACAAGGTCAGACTTGTTGCAAAGGGGTATGCCAAGCAAAAGGGCATTGATTATTATGAGACCTTTGCACCCACATCTCGTATGATTACCATTAGGTGTCTCATTGCTTTTGCAGCACTTTATGGATAGAATGTACATCACTTAAACATTAAGACTGCACATTCTTGGATGGTGATTTACATGAGGAGGTGTATGTATCGTAGCCTCTTAGTTTTGCTGTGAAAGGAGAAGAGTCTAAAGTATGCAGGTTGAAAAAGGCTCTTTATGGCCTTAAGAGCAGGCTCCTAGAGCATGGTATGAGAAGATTCATGCATACTTGTTGGTTGCAAATGATTTTTGCAACAGTCCAACAGAGAGTACCCTCTATGTATGTGAAGAGGAGTAAGGACACATTTTTGGTCATCGTTCTATACGTTGATGACTTGATGCTCACGGGACCCGATATAGATCAGATTTCAACCTTTAAGGCTGATTTGCAGTCATCATTTGAGATGTCATATTTAGGGCCCTTGCATTATTATTTGGGGGTTGTGTTTATGCAGTGCAATGATGGCATTGTTATGCTGCAGTCTAAATATATATAGAAGCTATTGAAGAGGTTTAATCTTGAAGACTATAAACATGTAGCTACACCTATGGGGACAGGTACTCGACTTAGTCTTCAAGATGCAAGAGACTATTTTGATGCTAGTTTGTATCAGCAGCAGTAGGCTATTGGATCCCTTCTTTTTATGTGTGCAACACGAGGCCAGATATACAGTATGTGGTCTCATAGTTGAGCAGATTTATGCATAGCCCAGGTATGAAGCATTGGCAGGCTGTTAAGCGGGTTTTTTGCTATTTACAGGGCACTCAGTATTTTGGATTATTATATCCAAAGGGGGGTGAGTCACAACTGCATGCTTTCAGTGATTCAGATTGGGCTGGATGTTATGACACGAGTGTCCACTAATGGGTTTTGCTTTCACCTTGGTGACTCATGTATATCATGGCTCAGTAAGAAGAAGTCTACAATGGCCACTTCCAGTTGTTGTGAAGCTAAGTACAGGGCAGCTTTTATAGCTACAGTTGAGTGTGTGTGACTCAGATGTCTTATGGTGGGCTGATTTGGGTGTTGGACAATCGTCTAGCACTACGATTTTCATTATAGCTAGAGCCCATTAGCAGTTGCAAGAAGGAACCCAGTGTTTCATGCTCGCACTAAGCACATTGAGGTGCATTACCACTATGTTAGGGAAAGACCTTTGTAGCAGAGATCAGCTTGGTCTATGTGCCCACACATGACAACATGGCACATTTATTCATGAAGGCTCTTCCTCGGGAAATGTTTGAAGCTTTTCGTAAAGCTTTGGGCTTACTGCCTTTTCAAGATTGATCGGCCATACCCTATACATGTTCACATCATCACGTAGAAGGAAAAGGGTTTCTGCTTCAAGTGTGGTGACAAATGGAACAAGGATCATTGGAGGGTTTGTAAGGCCAAGAAGATGACCCTAAGCATGATTCTCTCACTGAACCTTGCCATAAAGACATTAAGGAGGATGTGAATGAGTATGAGGAGTACTTTGAAGATGCCAACAATGAAGTTGAGGATGTAGAGAAGGACGGTGAATTTCCCTTTGATCCGGGTGGATTAAAGGAGGGAGATGTTGACTATGATGAATTGTTACCAATGCCTTGTTGAAATATACAAGTGAATAGAGTGTGTGCAGGAACAAGCCCTTGGTTAGAGGCTGTAAAAGAGGAGATGTAATTGTGAAAGAACCCGTGAAAAGGTGAGAAGAATCTATTGGGAGAGAATAAAGGGTAGCATGAGAGAATTTAGGAGTGTGGAGTTATTCTGGGAGATATTCAGGGAAAAGAGAAGAGGTGGAGAGAATCAGGCAAGAGGTGGAGATATTCTGGGAGTGAATCATGGAGAAATCAATGGGATTTGATGCTTGATGTAAACTCTATAAATTGAGGCATAGCCCTAGTGAGAATTTGCTGGTTTTTGAGTATCCATGCCTACATTAATCTATTTGCTAATTATTCACTAATTACATCTCAATCATTTGCTAATCACTTTGTTAATGATGTTGATTCTAGTGTTTGATCCACCATAGCTCATCATTATGCTCAAATTTCAACATGCCTATGTGTGTTTATCATGAAAAAATATGCAATATCTCAAGTGATGCCTATGCTGGTTGCAAAAAGGAGCCAATACATTAAGGTTGAAGGCATGCATTAATGGAAGTGTGGCACATGTTTTGATTCATAGTGGAAGCACACATAGCTTTATCAACACCAAATCCATGTGCATTCTCAAATTGCAGCCCGTAGCTTTGTCTTTGTGGCATGAGGTTCAAGTGCCTAATGGAGAAAAGATGTATTGAGCAATGGTATGTGAGGTTGATTCTCACAAATGATTATACTTACAAGGCTGATTTACTTGTATTGGATATGGGTCCCATTGACATTGTTTTGGGATACGATTGGTTGGCAACTCTTGGGTTGTTTCACATGAATTTACAGCAAGGGTATATGAGTTTTATGCATGGAAACCATGAGGTTACATTAACTAGAACTCATGTGCCAAGTATCAAGATGATCAATGCCACATAACTCAAGAGGGAGCTTAAGAAGATGGGATGCATATATGTTTTACAACTTTGCAAAGAGAAAGTAAATGAACAAAAGTGTGAAGTTATGCATAAAGGTATGAAGGAATTGTTGAAGGAGTACAAGGATGTGTTCCGAATGCCAAAGTGCTTACCGCCAAAAAGGGAGGTGGATCATGGGATAGAGCTTGAACTGCATACCAAACCCGTCAACAAGACACCTTATAGATTGTCAAAAGTGGAGAAGGATGAAGTGGCAAAGCAAGTGCAAGAGCTTATGGACATGGGATGGGTTACTCCTAGCTAATCACCTTTTGCATCACCCGTACTCTTAGTCAAGAAGAAGGATAGCACTTTTTGCATGTGTGTGGATTATAGGGACTTGAATAAATCTACAATCAAGAATAGATTCCCCATTCCATGAATTGATGACTTGCTTGATGAGTTGAAAGGTGCATGTTTCTTCTCCAATATTGATTTGAGATCGGGTTATCACCAATTGAGAATCAAGGAAGGTGATTATTACAAAACGGCATTTCGGACTGAGAGAGATCTCTACCATTATTTGGCTATGCCATTTGGGTTGTGCAATGTGCCAAAAACATTTCAAGCTTTAATGAATAAGGTGCTTGGACCTTTCCTCTACAAATGGGTGCTTGTATTCTTTGATGATATCTTGATATATAGAAAAGGGGAGAAGGAGTACTTGATGCATGTAAGGACTATTTTGGATGCTTTAAGAGCCAACAACTTATATGGAAAGGAGAGAATATGTACACTTACGACACAAAAGGCTGAGTATATTGGACATATAGTGAGCAAAGAAGACATTATGGCAGACCCTAAGAAGATTGAGAGTGTTAAGAATTGGCCCACGCCAATATATATCACTCAATTAAGGAGATTCTTAAGCTTGTTGTCATTTTATAGAAGGTTCATTAAGAGGTATGCTCATATTACCACACCTCTCATCGACAAGCTTAAGAAAGAGGATTTTTTTTTGGATCCTATAGCCGATAAAAGCTTCCAAGAGCTCAAGGAGATACTCACATTAGCCCCTACACTTGTATGCCCATTACCTTGGGCTAATGAAGCTTATCTAAAGAGACATGTTTACAAACACACGATGAATACCAATCCCACAACCAATTTTTTTACAACAACTTAGGTAGCTCTGGTTGCCACACTGTGTAGAAAATGTGAGGTGGTGGCTATAGGGATCAAGTGCAAAAGAATGGAAATATCTTGCATTACATGGAAGATGAAATGGTCATTTGCATCTCTATGTATAAAGAAGTTTAATTTTCACTAGAGAGGCCAATGGAATGCTTTGGGGATATGGTGGAAATTATAGAGTTACAGAATGTCCAAAGGTGTAACCAATGGTAGGTACCAACACATGTGTGAAGACCTATGTGAAGATTATAGAGTGAGCCATGTTTATCCCAACTTTCTAATGTAAGAAACTACCACCAAGTCATCTAGGTCCATCTATGACACTAAATCTACTCATGTTATATGTGAAGAAGGTGACAAAACCAAGATAAGAAGAAGTGGAGTGCCTTGTGGTGCTAATAGGCTGCATGCACAATAGTTAGAAGAGACTAAGGATAATAAGGAGGAGGAGAGTCCTAATGCAAAAGGAAATCAAGAGAAGAAGGGTCCTAGTGTAAAAGGAAATCAAGAGGAGAAGAGTCCCAGTGCAAAAGGAGACCAAAAAGAAAAAGAAGCATGGGAAGAAGGCAAAGAAAGTTCCATCTGATGGTGCGCACCCACACCAAGAAAATGTTGAGATATCAAGTTCATTTAGTGTTGCGAATATTGATAACCCACCTGGGTGATATCTTCCGCACTTATACCACTAGCATGGTCTACCAGTGGATGATAGGTTGTGTGACAACCACTTTGGAGTACTAAAGTTATGGCATAGTTATAGCATCAGCTCATATAATCAGATTCACACTATGGATTGACCATTGTGTGTTATTATAGAAGAGTACTATTCCTTTATGTATTTACTTATATCTTTTAGTTATATGGTTGTAGAGAAGAGAAGAAGATAGAAGAAAAGTTAGCCATCCATCTCTCTCGTGTCTTGTAGTCTCTTATGTGTGTGTGTGTTTGTTTTAGAAGGAACTCTAGATCACTCTCCCCCACATTCTCTATATGTGTGTGTTTGTTTTACAAGGAACTCTAGATCACTCTCTCCCACATTCTCTTAATGTTCTTCGATCTCCACTTTGTGTGAGAGATAAGGATGTAAGCAAGAGGCAAGAACAAGCAACCGGTACACGGGTAAGAGCATCATCATCTCTTCCCCTTCTTGTTGTTTATGTACAAACCTCGGTAGCTCTGGGAGCTACACATCTCCAATTGAGGAGCTATCTTTGCAGGTTTGGAGATGCTTGTGTTGTACCAAATACTTTGTATTAAAATTTTACAGCTAGATTTGCTTTTAAGGCATGTTTCAATCTCCATTCAATCAGGTATCTTTGGCAGTTTCAGAAAGTTCTCATAGAGAACTGTCTCTAGTCGAAATCTGGTTATTGTAGTGCATTTAGGAGTGCAAACAATGTTTATACATGTATTGTTGGTATTGGGTGTATGTACATGTACTCTAGTTAAATATAGTGGCATACAGGTTGTGTCGATGTACTGCTCTGCAGAGTAGTCACACGAAGATACTGCTATGTTACAAGTTGCATACAAAAACTGTTTGTTTGTAGGTTTTTGATTATTTGTAGGCAAACATGTCTCACAGACTTAATCAAATTGTCAGTGAGAAGCTAGACAAGAACAACTTCCATGCCTAGAAGTTCAGAATGACCGATTTCTTGATGAATAAAGAAGTTTGGGATTATCTCAAAAGAGACAATGAGGAGCCTCCAAAGTTGTCTGAAGAGAATGCCACCCTAGTAGATATAAAGGCATTCAAGGACTGGAATCAGGGTGCAAGGAAAGTCATGTATTGGCTTTCAATCAGTGTCAGAGACAATGAGGAGCCTCCAAATTTGTCTGAAGAGAATGCCACTCCAGTAGATATAAAGGCATTCAAGGATTGGAATCAGGATATAAGGAAAGTCATGTCTTGGCTTTCGATCAATATCACAGACACAATGCTAGGACACATATAGGATGCCAACACTCTAGCAGTTGCATGGCAGAATCTAGTATGAAGATGTTCCAAACCAATATAAAGGCAAGGAAACTGCAACTAAAACAAAAATTGCATACTATGGAATAGAAAAGCATGTCTATCAATGAGTATGCTTCAACGATCAAGGGCATTATTAAATCCCTTAGGTTTATCAATGTACCGGTGGAAGATGATGATTTGGTGAGTGTCTATTTGAATGGGCTTGGTAAAGATTACAAGCCATTTAAGACCTCCATTGCAATCAGAGAGAATGTTCCCTACTTTTCGGAACTTGGTGTCTATGGGTGAGAACTCTTCTTCACAAAAAGCAAGAACACATCCTTCTACTCTAATTCAGGTAGAGGCAGAGTTAGAGGTCATGGTCGAGGCCAAGGTTGTGGTTGACAAGAAAACCAGAATTATGGACAACAACATGCCAGCCAATGATTCACAACAACAACAATCATACATAGGTGGAAAAGGCTAGTCTAAAGGCAGGGGAAGCCAAAGAGGCCGAGGTGATTAGAAAATAAATTAGAGTGCAAATAGCATAGAGTTCTATTATTGTGGCAAACCAAGGAACATGGCAAAGGACTGCTTTGAAAAGCAGAATGATATTAAAAGTGAAAAGTCACTGTAAGGCAACCGTATGCATCATCTAGTGAACAAGGTGGTGACAAAAGTGAGCAGTTGTTTTTGATGTAGCACATGCTTAGTTCCATAACAAGAAATGTGTTAGGATCTCAAGATATATAATGGTATATGGATTCTGGCACCTCTAACCACCATGACTAGTCATGGTGAGTGGTTTAGAGACATGTAGAAAATGAAAAAACTGGTTATGTAAAAATAGGTGAGTGATGATACTATGCATCCCATACACATGTCGGTAAAGTGCCATTGTCTATATAGGATAGAAAAATGAAGTACTTGGTAGATGTACTTTGTGTTCCAAATATTACAAAGAACATGGTTTCAATTAGAGAGATGGTTGAGCACGGTCTACAAAAAGTGAGGTTTCGTTCTCAAGGATGTTTTGTGGAAGACCTCAAAAATTGGTCTCGCTTGGTTGCAGAGGGTAACACAAATGGCAGGATGTTTACTTTGGATGTGAACATGCCTGAGGTAAATGCAGTAATGTTTGCACATGGAACAAGTGTTATTGTAGATATTGACATATGGCATAAGTGCATTGGTCATGTGAAGGCTGAAGTCTATGCATACCCAAAATATTGCTTGTAGGTTTGCTAAAGTTTAAGGTTGATGGTATGCATAAAGTATGTGAAGCATGCCAACTTGGTAAGCAGGCCAAACATGTTTTCCCACATGAAAAGCATGTCAATGCAAGGCCATTAGATGTTATACATTCAAATGTATGGGGACCGACCAAGACTGCAACAATTGCAGGTTATAGGTATTATATTACATTCATTGATCATCACACTAGAAAAGTGTGGGTTTACTTCATGAAGAAGAAAAGTGAGGTGTTTGCTCACTTTTAGATATTTAAATTCTTGGTCAAGAGGAAAAATGCATGCAAATAAAATACCTGAAATTAGATGTTATAACCCTACCACTCATGAGATGTGAGTAAGCAGAGATGTTATCTTTCACGAGATGAGTAGCTGTTATACACCAACAGTGAAAGCAATAGAAGATGCACATGTAAGAAGTGTTGATGTTGCACCACATGTAGAGCATCAATCATGTGCTTAGTGGAACTAGAGATCCTCTAGTATTGGATCCAATGTTAGTCCATGGTTGTAAGATTCCTCCCCAGCCTCTCAGGATGTCCAGTATCTTCCACTGTAGTCAAATCCCTCTTCAGAAATATCAAAGATCTTGTTTCTACCTGTTTTGGCCTAGAGAGAGAAAATATTATAGAGTGATATTATTTAGATTTTGAATATTTTTGGATAGAAAAAATTATCATCCTATTAATATAAGTTCCCCTGAAACAGAAGTTCAAAAAGATTTCCAAAAGGTGCATTAGAAATCAAGTATAATCTGCTCAAGAGGCATTATCCTGAGGGTCAAGATTTTTTTAAAATTTTAAATTAAGGTTCCTATGGGCCAATAAGATCAATCCATGTGTGGGGAGGAGATAAATCCAATTTGTAAAAGAAATTACCCAAAAATGAGTAAACGCTCACATAAGATGAAGAGTTGACTATGTACAAGGGTTATTAGTAAAAAACTAAGGAGGTGCATATTTCACATGCCTGAATGAGTTTTAAACTCAAAAATAATGTGATATTTTTATCTCTCTTCTCTCTTGGATCAAACCAAATCAAAACCGAATAAAAAAGGAACCAAACTAGGTCCAAATCTAGTCCAAATTCAACCAAACTGAAATCTAAAAAATTCTAGAAATCAGTTGGTCTTGGTTAGAGCCTCCCTCTCCTATAAATAGAACCTGAGTCTTTGTAAAAAAATAGGAGAATTATACTATGCCAAAATTATGCTGAAATAATGCTAATTTTTACTATTCTCTGAAATTCTCTCCAAATTGAAGAAATTGGAGCTTCCCTCTTTCTTCAATCTCCATTGGTGAGTCCATCAGTATAAATTGATTGGTTGGGGGCCTCTACCGTGAACAAAGAATCAAGAAATGGTGAATTTTGATCTTTTCGATAAATTCTCAATGTTTCTCTCTTCTCAACCCCTCTCAAGCTTGAGAAGCTTAATTGGAATGGTTTTTGAATGCTATTGAAGTTAATTGATGAATGGTAGTAAAGAATTACATAAATTTTTATTTATGCTTAATTTTAATGGGTTTTATGTAATTTCTCTCTCTCACTCAAAGAATGGTCATTCTCATGACCTATTCTCAATCCAAATGAAGCTTTTCATAAAGCTTTTCCTTAATCCAAGATTAATTTATGCTTGAGACCAAATTAATGGCTTTTTTTTCTATACTTTTAGTTTATGTATTTCATGAATATTGATGATTCAATCCATTATGGGTTAATGATCCAATTAGGGATCATTCTAATCATTTCCTTAATGATAAGCTTTATCCTTTAAAATAATTAAGATTTATCAGTCATAGCAGCGGAGCTATGGTAAAATTTTTGTAAAAATTAGAGGACTTCCTACCATATTCTAGGAATTATCATCCTAGATTAATTGAAATAATTTCATTGTAATCATGGAGAAATTGATTTTTGGGTTGTTGCAAGATCAGGGTGTCCAGTTTTGTCCAGTTTATGCTGGACTGGGACAATTCTTGGATAACAAATTTGGGGGGAAAAGGTACTTCAAACGAGATCAAGAAACTAATAGAAATTACACATACACTCAAATTTACCCCAATATAACTTAAATTAATATAAATTAGTCTAATTTATCAAAATTAACCAAAAATATGATAAAATAATAAAAAAATGATCTCTCCATACTTAGAATGATCTAATTTTTTTTCCATAGATGCACCAATACAAGTACACTAGTCCCTATAGGTTTTAGATGATTTACATCAAAAATGTAATTTTACTAATTAGATTATTAGTATTTGCAGGCCTTCTGATAGCCTGGAAGAATTTTAGAAAAGAGATCATTAAAAATCGAACCATTGGATTTGCAATTTTGATTAACCACCACATTCTACCAATGTCTCACTATCTACCACTCTTTTGATCTACAAGATTATGCATTTTTAAGTGGTAGTTATTGTGGGTGCAAAAAGTGGCATATATTATAACACTTTAAAGACCTTGAAATATTTAAAGAAAATAGACAAATAGCTTAAAAATTTCTCAAAAAATCAAGTTAAGCTCTATATTATGTAAAGATCTAAGATGCAAAGTGGAAATCTCATATGAGTTTATATGTGAAAGATATTAGCATTTTATGGAACCAGCCCAAATTTGGGACATGGTGTATACATTGAGCTTGTACCTAAGGAAATGAGGACTTTTAACTATCTAATGCTTAATTAGATTATGCAACTATATTCCCAACTTTTCATGTGATGTTCCAACAAAAGAACTTGAAAGGAAATTCCTTCGTTAGCTAGGAGAGATTGGCCACTAAACGTAAATAAATGCCTGTTTTTTTACTATTTACAGGGTGCCTGAGTGGACAAAACTGGGCACCCTGATCCTGCAACTGCCCTTTTATGTTATGCATAATTGATGAATTAAGAAAAAGAGGATTTCTAGTAATTAAATTTTATGTTAAAAAGAGTAATCCCCATCGTATGAGTATTCTTAAAGGGTTATTTTCATTCTAGACATAGAAAAATGTATACTAGAAATATTTATTTATAAAATTATGATTTTTATCATAATTGATTTTTATGCATAAGTAGATGCATAAAAGATTTTTTTTATATTAAAAGTGTGATTTTCATCATAAAGGATTTTATGCATAAATTAGATGCATAAAAGAAATTCTTTTATATCAAAAGAATGATTATTTTCATCATAAATGATTTGTATGCATAAACATATGCATAAAAGATTTTTTTTATTAAAAGTGAGATTTTCATCATAATTGGATTTTATGCACAAATTAGATGCATAAGAGAAATTCTTTTATTCTAAAAGTGTAATTCCTACTAAATTGGATTTATGCATGGAAAGATGCATAAAGAAATTATTTTAACCCAAAAGTGTTATTCTTATCAATTTTGATTTTATAAATAGAAAGATGCATAAAGAATTTTATTTTTTATTCAAAAGAGTTATTCTTTTCAATTTTGATTTTATGCATAGATAGATGCATAAAAGATTTATTCTAAAAGTGTTAATTTTATTAAGATGGAAATTTATGCATAGAAAGATATATAAAAGATTTATTTTTATTTCAAAAGTATTATTCTAATTAAATTAAAATTTATGCATAGTAAAATGCATAAAAAGATTATTATAAAAGTGTTATTCCTACTAAAGTTATCTTTATGCCTAATAAGATGTGTATGAGATGTGATAGGATGTGATAAGATGTGTATGAGATATGCTAGGATGTGATAAGATGTGTACGAGAAGTGATAGGATGTGATAAGATGCGTATGAGATGTGATAGGATGTGATAAGAGGTGTATGAGATGTGATAAGATGTGATAAGATGCGTATGGGAAGTGATAAGATGTGTATGAGATGTGCTAGGATGTGATAAGATGTGTATGAGAAGTGATAGTATGTGATAAGATGCGTATAAAATGTGATAGGATGTGATAAGAGGTGTATGAGATGTGATAGGATGTGATAAGATGCGTATGGGAAGTGATAGGATGTGATAAGATGTGTATGAGAAGTGATAGGATGTGATAAGATGCATATGGGATGAGTTAGGATGTGATAAGATGTATATGGGATGAGGTAAGAAGTGTATCTGATGGGATGAGATATATATGGGTTGTGATAGGGCGAGAATGGATGTGATGTAAAAGAATAGATGTGAAGGTGTATGTGGTTATATGAATGGGAATGTAGAAATAGATGTATGGATGTGGATGTATGAATGTGAACGTGGATGTGAATGTATGATATAGATGTATGTATGTGGATGTGGATATGGATGTGTATGTATGGAAGTGGATGTATGAATGTAGATGTGGATGTATGAATGTAGATATGGAATGTGGATAAGGATATGGATGTGAATATGGATGTAAGAATGTGGATGTATGTGAATGTGAATGTGGATGTGGATGTGTGAATGTGGATATGGATATGGATGTATGGATGTGGATGTATGAATGTGAACGCGGATGTGAATGTATGATATGGATGTATGGATGTGGATGTATGAATGTGAATGCGGATGTGAATGTATGATATGGATGTATGGATGTGGATATGGATGTATGGATGTGGATGTATGAATGTGAATGCAGATGTGAATGTATGATATAGATGTATGGATGTGGATATGGATGTGGATGTATGGATGTAGATGTGAATGTGGATGTATGAATGTGGATGTAGATGTGAAAATGGATGTATGGATGTAGATGTGGATGTGGATGTATGGATGTGGATGTGGGTGTGGATGTATGAATATAGATGTGGATGTATGGATGTGGATATGGATGTGTATGTATGAATGTGGATGTAAGAATGTGGATGTAGATGTGAAAATGGATGTATGGATGTAGATGTGGATGTGGATGTATGGAGGTGGAGGTGGATGTGTATGTATGAATGTGGATGTAGATGTGAAAATGGATGTACGGATGTAGATGTGAAAATGGATGTATAGATGTAGATGTGGATGTGGATGTATGGATGTGGAGGTGGATGTGGATGTATGAATATGGAAGTGAGAATGGATGTATCCATGTGGATGTATGAATGTGGATGTGAAAATGGATGTATGGATGTAGATGTGAATGTGGAAGTATGAATGTGGATGTGGATGTGGATGTATGAATGTGGATGTGAAAATGGATATATGGATGTAGATGTGAATGTGGATGTACGAATGTGGATGTGTACGTGGAATAATGAATGCAAAAATGTATGTGAATGGATATGAAGTCGATATGAACGAATGGATGAGATGAGATGAGATGTCATGTGAATCAGAATGTGAATGAATAATATAAGATGTGCACGAATGAGATGTAATGAGAAATGGATGTGATAAAACGTAATGTAAATTAAGAAAGATAGGAATGTATGTTATGTGAAGTGAATGAATCTGATGTGATGGGATGGAAAATGATGTATCTGGTCAAGAATGGATAGACATATGATTTGGAATTGGGTTAAGTAATATTGATTGATGTGGAACAATCTGGAAAGACGTGAGTTCATTATAGAAACTGTATTTATGACCTCTTTGTAAATGACTGTTTTATGTCAAGAATGATGGGGAAGCATTTTGACCGTCTTGTGATTAAGGTCGTGGAGACCTAACTGGTAAAGTTGCAACTGCTGAGACGGAGAGTCAATGGAGGACGTCTCGCGTAGCAAGGTCGCGCCCGAAGTCTTGACCAGCCTCGGTTCGATTTAAATGGTGAGCTTCCGCCGGTATGGTGGATGAGGGACCAAGGAAGCGGCCTCTGAGTGAAGCGCTGGGTGACCTGCGAAGGATCCTAGAGGGTGCTAACCATACGGTGCTCGGGCTCTAGGTCGCCGAAGATACCCACACGTGCGTCGTGGAAGATATTGGAACAATGAGTAAGAGTTGTTTTCTGAAACCGGGCATGGATCTGGTTGATTGACCTTGCTGGTCCTCAACGGATGAGTCCATGGCTCTCTTATATGGATCTGTTGATTGATCTTGCTGATCTTCAACGAGGATTCCATCTTGATTTTTATATGTGAAAATATTGCCGGGTACTATGTGCTAGGAACTATTGAAAAGGCCCTTGAGTGAACAGGTGGTGAGCGTTCTGGTTTCCAATGATGCCATAAGTACACCGATGAATGAATGTTTGGAAATATGGATTCAACCAAAGATTTTGAGGATTGTCATCAGTGACATAATGGTTTCATTAAAGGATTGTTATAAAGTTAGCTGATGCTGAGAAAAAGGTAATTTCATATTGGGTGTGTAAATGGCGTGACTAGTTTTATGTTTGCATGAACTTTCGGCTAGGGGGCTTGGGAACTCTTTTCCCTAGTACCCGGGACAAAACCTAACCAAATTCCTAATTGGATCCCATCACTACAGTGGTTGGGCGGTTGGCTAACCCATGGGACTAGGCTGGACTCATGGATCCGTAAATCGAGACTCAATTTCTATTTAGTTTGATAGATGAAGTAAATCCCGGACAAAAAATTGTTCTATGGAAAAAGAATCAACGGCTGTGCCTCTCAATGAGGAAAAAAGCATTGGTCTCTATGATCTAAGTGTAGTCTTTTTCCCTGATCTGACTATAGGACTTACGGGTTCAATCAGATGAGCTCAGTTAGTTAAGGCTTTTGACTACGTTAGGAAAAAGTTATCCTAGTGGAATCGCCCGTGCTTTCCGGGCAATAGAAGTTTTTCTGAGTTTGGTTTGGAAGAATCAAGGAATTAGTCACCTGTCTGGATATCCGTGGGGGGCGAGGCCTCGAGTGTGGGACCCTGCCCCGCGCGCAAGATGTGCTACTTCCGCTGCTAGCACTCCGAATCCATTGCGCGGTGGGGACAGGGATCTTACAGTTGGTATATGTCAAAAATTTATCAAGAAGCACTAAAAGGTTGTAATTGTGTGATAAAATTCATACAATTTGATATTCAAACTGAAATTCATAAATTGGTAATTGGGTCTTCAGATGGAAGTACCACAATTATATGGAATCCCTGACTTGCTTGAGGCCTAGACATGATGGTACATTTACCTTATAGTTCCAAGAACCATGACTACCCGTATATATCGAGGGTATAACTACAGCTCTTTACTGGCAGTATATACGAGTAAATCTAAGACTTGAAATTATAAGCATTAATGCTATCCAAATGATGAATTCGAATGTGGTTGATATGATTTTTAAATTCTGGTTGTGAACTGATGAGTTGATTTGGATTCTGATTGAAAAATGATGATTCTTGAAATTTGGTTGAAATGTAATAAGCTGAGCAAAACCACAATGAGGATGAATGGGACGAGTCCCTGTGATGATGTTCATAACTGGAATGACGTTAATAACTCCAACAAATCACTATAAGATTAGTGGATTGTGCTGGCAGATTGTTGCTGTTAACACTTGACCCAGTGGATCAAGTTAAAGGAGGTCAAATTAAAATCTGCATAAATGAAAATTTTCCATGAAGGACTATTCAGATAGAAATTTCGGTCTAATGGAACATTATTGTGATAAGGAATTGAATGTTATGATCTGAGTGAATTGTTATTTTTAATAATGAGTTTTATATAAGGGATCTTTATCCCAAGATTCTATTTGGGTTCACCAAAATATAAGGAACCCATAATCAGTTGGATCTTAAGAAAAAGAATTCTCCTCTAGTTTTGCGAGATGAGGACATCTCGCGTTTTTTAAGTGGGATAGAATGTAAGATTCCTCCCCAGCCTCTCAGGATGTCCAGTATCTTCCCCTCTAGTCAAATCCCTCTTCAAAAATATCAAAGATCTTGTTTGTGTTGAAATTTGAGCATAATGATGAGCTATGGTGGATCATACACTAGAATCAACATGATTAACAAAGTGATTAAGAAATGATTAAGACGTAATTAGTGAATAATTAGCAAATAGATTAATGTAAGCATGGATACTCAAAAACCAGCAAATTCTCATTAGGGCTATGCCTCAATTTATAGAGTTTACATCAAGCATCAAATCCCCTTGATTTCTCCATGATTTACTCCCTGAATATCTCCACCTCTTGCCTGATTCTCTCCACCTCTTCTCTTTTCCCTGATTATCTCCCAGAATATCTCCACACTCCTAAATTCCCTCATGCTACCCATTATTCTCTCCCAGTAGATTCTCCTAACCTTTTCACAGGTTCTTTCACAATTACATCTCCTCTTTTACAGCCTCTATCCAAGAGCTTGTTCCCACACACACCCTATTCACTTGTATATTTCAACACCTCCCCTCAAGTGAATAATCCTAGCACACCTAGACCCTATACCAAGTTTGCCACCCATTACTTGGTAGTCCGCGACCAGTGTCTAATCCTCCCCTCAAGTTATCTCAGCACACCTGGACCCTGTATCAAGTTTCTCTCTTACTTGACAGTCCGCGACCAGTGCCTCAAGTCCCTAAACTCCATAGTCCTTGACACTCTCTCTCTCAATGTGTCCAAGGCTACTATAAGTGCCCGTGACCTTGACTAAAGTGCTCACACATACATTTACCACGTGGCCTACATCATCGGTGGCTCAGAGGTGGTTTTACTTTATTGGGGCAGGTTACATTGGGTTGTGGGGTCTCTCTCTCTCTCTCTCTCTCAGAGATTTTCACATGGCTCCTCACTCTTTGGAGCCTCACATCTTCTCTTGTCTTCAGTCTTCTTCTCGTGGCAGCATCTCTCCACGCGTCCGTCTCTTCTTCCAGTCTTCTCGGGGCAGCTTCTCTTCTTGTGGCAGCTTCTCTTCTCGTGTCCATGTCTTCCTTCAGGTCTTCTTCTCGGTGTGGATCCTCTTCTTGGGAAGAGATATTCTTCTTCTTTCATGGTTGGGGCCATGAGCTCGTCCGTCAGGTCTTTTTGCTCCATGTGAGCAACATGTTTCAATGTTTTGCTGACAGTTCCTTTGGGCTTTTTATGTTTATCTTTTGTCATTATGCAATGCAAACCCAAATTTATGCGGGAGGTCTTACCTCTTGCCTTAATCTGGACAAGGGCAGTGTCTGTTCCCATTTTTACACTGATAAAATGTGCCAAATACATAATGCGTATAGCATTCATTCTCATGCACATTCCAAATGCAATTTTGGCTGTGAATAATCTTGAATTTGAGTGAGATTTACAGGCATTAACCAATGGTTGAATGCAAAATGATGATTTTCACAATTTTATCAGCACAATTTTACCAGAAATTACACTAAATTGAGAGTAACCAATTTGTACGGAATGGTTGGAGTATCAAACCAACTCCGATTTAAAATCTGAAGTTATAGGGATCTGTATCAGATACCTAATGGTTAATTTGAACCCTCAATTGCACCAAAGTACAGTGATTAGCACTGATTAATCACTGATTAGCAAATTAATGCTCTGGTTTGTGTGCAGAAAATAGAGTATGCGGGGAGCCCAGATCTGATGCCTTCCACTTCAAATGAGCTCAAATGCTTTCAAAGGCATCAATAGCAATGAGTCTAGTAGAGGATTAAGCCAAGAAACACAAGATTTGACCAAATAATGAAAGCTTAATCTCTGTTTTACCAAAGTCACCTGCAGATTTGATGAAGAGCTTTGATCTCTCTGTAAACTTGATGAAATTGATTTCTGTCTTCACCAGCTTGTAGAGCATGCTTGATTACCCCTTGGGCTAAGAGGAATTAGAGAGCTTTGATCTGTGGAAGTTGCAATGTCAAAAACATCTCAGAAAAACGTAGCCTGCAAATCGAGCTCCCGCCGGCGTTCTGCGTTGAATTAGCCCACAAGATTTGAGATGTGTGTAGCCCTATGAGTCTACTATGAGTACCTAAGAGGGCTTAGCCTAATATTATGTGTGCAAGGAGAATGGAGTCCTCCACTGGCTGGGGGTGAAGGGGAGAAGTGAAAGCTTACTAAAAAATTGATTTTTTTGCTAATTATCTACTAATCCTCATTAATTAACTAATGGGCTCATAAATATGATTGATTCTAGGCATGGCTCTGATACCATGTTGAAATTTGAGCATAATGATGAGCTATGGTGGATCATACACTAGAATCAACATGATTAACAAAGTGATTAAGAAATGATTAAGACGTAATTAGTGAATAATTAGCAAATAGATTAATGTAGGCATGGATACTCAAAAACCAGCAAATTCTCATTAGGGCTATGCCTCAATTTATAGAGTTTACATCAAGCATCAAATCCCCTTGATTTCTCCATGATTTACTCCCTGAATATCTCCACCTCTTGCCTGATTCTCTCCACCTCTTCTCTTTTCCCTGATTATCTCCCAGAATATCTCCACACTCCTAAATTCCCTCATGCTACCCATTATTCTCTCCCAGTAGATTCTCCTAACCTTTTCACAGGTTCTTTCACAATTACATCTCCTCTTTTACAGCCTCTATCCAAGAGCTTGTTCCCACACACACCCTATTCACTTGTATATTTCAACAGTTTGTACGTGTTTTGGCCTAGAAAGAGAAAATGTTCTAGAGAGAGATTATTTAGATTTTGAATATTTTTGGATAGAAAAAATTCTCATCCTATTAATATAAGTTCCCCTGAAACAGAAGTTCAAAAAGATTTCCAGAAGGTGCATTAGAAATCAAGTATAATCTGCTCAAGAGGCATTATCCGAGGGTAAAGATTTTTTTGAAATTTTAAATTAAGGTTCCTATAGGGGGCCAATAAGATCAATCCATGTGTGGGGAGGAGATAAATCCAATTTGTAAAAGAAATTACCCAAAAATGAGTAAATGCTCACATAAGATGAAGAGTTGACTATGTACAAGGGTTACTAGTAAAAAACTATGAGTATTACTAAAAAAATGAGATATTTTGGGTATAATCATTCCATTTTGACACATATGTAAGGAAGGGGAGTCCCTTCAAGGAGGTGCATACTTCACATGCTTGAATGAGTTTTAAACTCAAAAATAATGTGATATTTTTATCTCTCCTCTCTCTTGGATCAAACCGAATCAAAACCGAATCAAAAAGGACCCAAACTAGGTCCAAATCTAGTCCAAATTCAACCAAACTGAAATCCAGAAAATTCTAGAAATCAGTTGGTCTTGGTTAGAGCCTCCCTCTCCTATAAATAGAGCCCGAGTCTTTGTAAAAAAAAATAGGAGAATTATACTATGCCAAAATTATGCTGAAATAATGCTAATTTTTACTATTCTCTAAAATTCTCTCCAAATTGAAGAAATTGGAGCTTCCCTCTTTCTTCAATCTCCATTGGTGACTCCATCAGCACAAATTGATTGGTTGGGGGCCTGTACCGTGAACAAAGAATCAAGCAATTTGTCAGTAAATGGTGAATTTTGATCTTTTCGATAAATTCTCAATGTTTCTCTCTTCTCAACCCCTCTCAAGCTTGAGAAGATTAATTGGAATGGTTTTTGAATGCTATTGAAGTTAATTGATAAATGGTAGTAAAGAATTACATAAATTTTCATTTATGCTTAATTTTAATGGTTTTTCTATACTTTTAGTTTATGTATTTCACGAAAATTGATGATTCAATCCATTATGGGTTAATGATCCAATTAGGGATCATTCTAATCATTCCCTACATAATAAGCTTTATCCTTTAAAATAATTGAGATTTATCAGTCATAGCAGCGGAGCTATGGCAAAATTTTTGTAAAAGTTAGAGGACTTCCTACCATATTCTAGGAATTATCATCCTAGATTAATTGAAAGAATTTCATTGTAATCATGGAGAAAATAATTTTTATGTTATGCATAATTGATGAATTAAGAAAAAGAGGATTTCTAGTAATTAAATTTTATGTTAAAAAGAGTAATCCCCATCGTATGAGTATTCTTAAAGGGTTATTTTCATTCTAGACATAAAAAAATGTATACTAGAAATATTTATTTATAAGAAGTGTGATTTTCATCATAATTGATTTTTATGCATAAGTAGATGCATAAAAGAATTTTTTTTAATATATTAAAAGTGTGATTTTCATCGTAAAGGATTTTATGCATAAATTAGATGCATAAAAGAAATTCTTTTATATCAAAAGAATGATTTTCATCATACATGATTTGTATGCATAAGCATATGTATAAAAGATTTTTTTATATTAAAAGTGAGATTTTCATCATAATTGGATTTTATGCACAAATTAGATGCATAAGAGAAATTCTTTTATTCTAAAAGTGTAATTCCTACTAAATTGGATTTATGCATGGAAAGATGCATAAAGAAATTATTTTAACCCAAAAGTGTTATTCTTATCAATTTTGATTTTATAAATAGAAAGATGCATAAAGAATTTTATTTTTAATTCAAAAGAGTTATTCTTTTCAATTTTAATTTTATGCATAGAAAGATGCATAAAGAATTTTATTTTTAATTCAAAAGAGTTATTCTTATCAATTTTGATTTTATGCATAGATAGATGCATAAAAGATTTATTCTAAAAGTGTTAATTTCATTAAGATGGAAATTTATGCATAGAAAGATGTATAAAAGATTTATTTTTATTTGGAAAGTATTATTCTCATTAAATTAGAATTTATGCATAGTAAAATGCATAAAAGGATTATTATAAAAGTGTTATTCCTACTAAAGTTGTCTTTATGCCTAATAAGATGTGTATGAGATATGATAGGATGTGATAAGATGTGTATGAGATGTGCTAGGATGTGATAAGATGTGTACGAGAAGTGATAGGATGTGATAAGATGCGTATGAGATGTGATAGGATGTGATAAGATGCGTATGAGATGTGATAAGAGGTGTATGAGATGTGATAGGATGTGATAAGATGTGTATGGGAAGTGATAGGATGTGATAAGATGTGTATGAGATGTGCTAGGATGTGATAAGATGTGTATGAGAAGTGATAGTATGTGATAAGATGCGTATGAGATGTGATAGGATGTGATAAGAGGTGTATGAGATGTGATAAGATGCGTATGGGAAGTGATAGGATGTGATAAGATGTGTAGGATGCATATGGGATGAGTTAGGATGTGATAAGATGAGTTAGGATGTGATAAGATATGTATGGGATGAGGTAAGAAGTGTATCTGATGGGATGAGATGTATATGGGTTGTGATAGGGCGAGAATGGATGTGATGTAAAAGAATAGATGTGAAGGCGTATGTGGTTATATGAATGGGAATGTAGAAATGGATGTATGGATGTGGATGTATGAATGTGAACGCGGATGTGAATGCATGATATAGATGTATGGATGTGGATGTGGATATGATGTGGATGTATGAATGTAGATATGGAATGTGGATAAGGATATGGATGTGAATATGGATGTAAGAATGTGGATGTATGTGAATGTGAATGTGGATGTGTGAATGTGGATATGGATGTGGATATGGATGTATGGATGTGGATGTATGAATGTGAACGCGGATGTGAATGTATGATATGGATGTATGGATGTGGATATGGATGTATGGTTGTGGATGTATGAATGTGAATGCGGATGTGAATGTATGATATAGATGTATGGATGTGGATGTATGGAGGTGTGGATGTACGAATATAGATGTGGATATGGATGTGTATGTATGAATGTGGATGTAGATGTGAAAATGGATGTATGGATGTAGATGTGGATGTGGATGTATGGATGTGGAGGTGGATGTATGAATATGGAAGTGAAAATGGATGTATCGATGTGGATGTATGAATGTGGATGTGAAAATGGATGTATGGATGTAGATGTGAATGTGGAAGTATGACTGTGGATGTGGATGTGGATGTGGATGTGAAAATGGATGTATGGATGTAGATGTGAATGTGGATGTACGAATGTGGATGTGTACGTGGAATAATGAATGCAAAAATGTGTGTATGGATATGAAGTCGATATGAACGAATGGATGAGATGAGATGTCATGTGAATTAGAATGTGAATGAATAATATAAGATGTGAACGAATGAGATGTAATGAGAAATGGATGTGATGAGACGTAATGTAAATTAAGAAAGATAGGAATGGATGTTATGTGAAGTGAATGAATCTAATATGATGGGATGGAAAATGATGTATCTGGTCAAGAATGGATACACATATGATTTAGAATTGGGTTAAGTAATATGGATTGATGTGGAACAATTTGGAAAGACGTGAGTTCATTATAAAAACTGTATATATGACCTGTTTGTAAATGACTGTTTTATGTCAAGAATGCTGGGGAAGCATTTTGACCGTCTTGTGATTAAGGTTGTGGAGACCTAACTAGTAAAGTTGCAACTGCTGTGACGGAGAGTCAATGGAGGACGTCTCGCGTAGCAAGGTCGGCCGAGGTCTTGACCAGCCTCGGTTCGATTTAAATGGTGAGCTTCTGCTATGGTGGATGAGGGACCAAGGAAGCGTATGAGTGAAGCGCTAGGTGACCTGCAAAGGATCCTAGAGGGTGCTGACCATACGGTGCTCGGGCTCTAGGTCGCCGAAGATACCCACACGTGCATCGTGGAAGATATTGGAACAAGGTGTAAGAGTTGTTTTCTGAAACCGGGCATGGATCTAGTTGATTGACCTTGCTGGTCCTCAACGGATGAGTCCATGGCTCTCTTATATGGATCTCTTGATTGATCCTTATAAGAGAGCCATGGCTCTCTTATATGGATCTGTTGATTGATCTTGCTGATCTTCAACAACGAGGATTCCACCTTGATTTTTATATGTGACAATATTGCCGGGTACTATGAGCTAGGAACTATTGAAACGCCCCTGAGTGAACATGTGGTGAGCGTTCTGATTGCCAATGATGCCATAAGTACACCGATGAATGAATGACTGGAAATATGGATTCAACCAGAGATTTTGAGGACTGTCATCAGTGACATAATGGTTTCATTAAAGGATTGTTTTAAAGTTAGCTGACGGTGAGAAAAAGATAATTTCATATTGAGTGTATAAGTGGCGTGACTAGTTTTATGTTTGCATGAACTTCCGGCTTGGGGGCCTGGGAACTCTTTTCCCTGGTACCCGGGACAAAACCTAACCAAATTCCTAATTGGATCCCATCACTACAGTGGTTGGGCGGTTGGCTAACCCATGGGACTGGATGGGGTTAGGCTGGGCTGATGGATCTGTAAATCGAGACTCAATTTCTTTTTAGTTCGATAGATGAAGTAAATCCCGGACAAAAAGATTATTCTATGGAAAAAGAATCAACGGCTGTGCCTCTCAATGAGGAGAAAAGCATTGGTCTCTATGATCCAAGTCCAGTCTTTTTCCCTGATCTGACTATAGGACTTACGGGTTCGGTCAGATGAGCTCAGTTAGTTAAGGCTTTTGACTACGTTAGGGAAAAGTTATCCTAGTGGAATCGCCCGTGCTTTCCGGGCAACAGAAGTTTTTTCGAGATTTGATCTTTTCAATAAATTATCAACGTTTCTCTCTTCTCAACCCCTCTCAAGCTTGAGAAGCTTAATTGGAATGGTTTTTGAATGCTATTGAAGTTAATTGATGAATGGTAGTAAAGAATTACATAAATTTCCATTTATGCTTAATTTTAATGGTTTTTATGTAATTTCTTTCTCTCACTCAAAGAATGGTCATTCTCATGACCTATTCTCAATCCAAATGAAGCTTTTCATAAAGCTTTTCCTTAATCCAAGATTAATCTATGCTTGAGGCCAAATTAATGGCTTTTTTTTTCTATACTTTTAGTTTATGTATTTCGTGAATATTGATGATTCAATCCATTATGGGTTAATGATCCAATTAGGGATCATTATAATCATTCCCTTAATGATAAGCTTTATCCTTTAAAATAATTGAGATTTATCAGTCATAGCAGCGGAGCTATGGTAAAATTTCTGTAAAAATTAGAGGACTTCCTACCATATTCTAGGAATTATCATCCTAGATTAATTGAAAGAATTTCATTGTAATCATGGAGAAATTATTTTTTATGTTATGCATAATTGATGAATTAAGAAAAAGAGGATTTCTAGTAATTAAATTTTATGTTAAAAAGAGTAATCCCCATCGTATGAGTATTCTTAAAGGGTTATTTTCATTCTAGACATAGAAAAATGTATACTAGAAATATTTATTTATAAAAGTGTGATTTTCATCATAATTGATTTTTATGCATAAGTAGATGCATAAAAGAATTTTTTTAATATTAAAAGTGTGATTTTCATTCATAAAGGATTTTATGCATAAATTAGATGCATAAAAGAAATTCTTTTATATTAAAAGAATGATTTTCATCATAAATGATTTGTATGCATAAAAGATTTTTTATATATTAAAAGTGAGATTTTCATCATAATTGGATTTTATGCACAAATTAGATGCATAAGAGAAATTCTTTTATTCTAAAAGTGTAATTCCTACTAAATTGGATTTATGCATGGAAAGATGCATAAAGAAATTATTTTAACCCAAAAGTGTTATTCTTAGCAATTTCGATTTTATAAATAGAAAGATGCATAAAGAATTTTATTTTTTTAATTCAAAAGTGTTATTCTTTTCAATTTTGATTTTATGCATAGAAAGATGCATAAAGAATTTTATTTTTAATTCAAAAGAGTTATTCTTATCAATTTTGTATTTATGCATAGATAGACGCATAAAAGATTTATTCTAAAAGTGTTAATTTCGTTAAGATGGAAATTTATGCACAGAAAGATGTATAAAAGATTTATTTTTATTTCAAAAGTATTATTCTCATTAAATTGGAATTTATGCATAGTAAAATGCATAAAAGGATTATTATAAAAGTGTCATTCCTACTAAAGTTGTCTTTATGCCTAATAAGATGTGTATGAGATGTGATAAGATGTGTAAGAGATGTGCTAGGATGTGATAAGATGTGTATGAGAAGTGATAGGATGTGATAAGATGCATATGAGATGTGATAGGATATGATAAAAGGTGTATGAGATGTGATAGGATGTGATAAGATGTGTATGAGATGTGCTAGGATGTGATAAGATGTGTATGAGAAGTGATAGTATGTGATAAGATGCGTATGAGATGTAATAGGATGTGATAAGAGGTGTATGAGATGTGATAGATGTGATAAGATGCATATGGGAAGTAATAGGATGTGATAAGATGTGATAAGATGTGTCTGAGATGTGATAGGATGTGATAAGATGCATATGGGAAGTAATAGGATGTGATAAGATGTGTCTGAGAAGTGATAGGATGTGATAAGATGCATATGGGATGAGTTAGGATGTGGTAAGATGAGTTAGGATGTGGTAAGATGTGTATGGGATGAGGTAAGAAGTGTATATGATGGGATGAGATGTATATGGGTTGTGATAGGGCGAGAATGGATGTGATGTAGAAGAATAGATGTGAAGGCGTATGTGCTTATATGAATGGGAATGTAGAAATGGATATATGGATGTGGATGTATGGATGTGGATGTATGAATGTGAACATGGATGTGAATGTATGATATAGATGTATGGATGTGGATGTGGATATGGATGTGTATGTATGGAAGTGGATGTATGAATGTAGATGTGGATGTATGAATGTAGATATGAAATGTGGATAAGGATATGGATGTGAATATGGTTGTAAGAATGTGGATGTATGTGAATGTGAATGTAGATGTGTGAATGTGGATATGGATGTGGATATGGATATGGATGTATGGATGTGGATGTATGAATGTGAACGCAGATGTGAATGTATGATATGGATGTATGGATGTATTATGGATGTATGGATGTGGATGTATGAATGTGAATGCGGATGTGAAAGTATGATATAGATGTATGGATGTGGATATGGATGTGGATGTATGGATGTAGATGTGAATGTGGATGTAGATGTGAAAATGGATGTATGGATGTAGATGTGGATGTGGATGTATGGATGTGGAGGTGGATGTATGAATATGAAAGTGAAAATGGATGTATCAATGTGGATGTGAAAATGTGGATGTGAAAATGGATGTATGGATGTAGATGTGAATGTGGAAGTATGAATGTGGATGTGGATGTGGATGTGGATGTGGATGTGGATGTATGAATGTGGATGTAAAAATGGATGTATGGATGTAGATGTGAATGTGGATGTGTACGTGGAATAATGAATGCAAAAATGTATGTGTATGGATATGAAGTCGATATGAACGAATGGATGAGATGAGATGTCATGTGAATGAATAATATAAGATGTGAACGAATGAGATGTAATGAGAAATGGATGTGATGAGACGTAATGTAAATTAAGAAAGATAGGAATGGATGTTATGTGAAGTGAATGAATTTGATGTGATGGGATGGAAAATGATGTATCTGGTCAAGAATGGATACACATATGATTTGGAATTGGGTTAAGTAATATGGATTGATGTGGAACAATCTTGAAAGACGTGAGTTCATTATAGAAACTGTATATATGACCTGTTTGTAAATGACTGTTTTATGTCAAGAATACTGGGGAAGCATTTTGACCGTCTTGTGATTAAGGTCGTGGAGACCTAACTAGTAAAGTTGCAACTGTTGTGACGGAGAGTCAATGGAAGACGTCTCGCGTAGCAAGGTCGCCGAGGTCTTGACTAGCCTCGGTTCGATTTAAATGGTGAGCTTCTTTTATGGTGGATGAGGGACCAAGGAAGCGGCCTATGAGTGAAGCGCTAGGTGACCTGCGAAGGATCCTAGAGGGTGCTGACCATACAGTGCTCGGGCTCTAGGTCACCGAAGATACCATCACGTGCATCGTGGAAGATATTGGAACAAGGAGTAAGAGTTGTTTTCTGAAACCGGGCATGGATCTGGTTGATTGACCTTGCTGGTCCTCAACGGATGAGTCCATGGCTCTCTTATATGGATCTATTGATTGTCCATAAAAGAGAGCCATGGCTCTCTTATATGGATCTGTTGATTGATCTTGCTGATCTTCAACGAGGATTCCATCTTGATTTTTATATGTGAAAATATTACCGGGTACTATGAGCTAGGAACTATTGAAAAGGCCCCTGAGTGAACATGTGGTGAGCGTTCTGGTTGCCAATGATGGCATAAGTACACCGATGAATGAATGATTGGAAATATGGATTCAACCAGAGATTTTGAGGATTGTCATCAGTGACATAATGGTTTCATTAAAGGATTGTTTTAAAGTTAGCTGATGCTGAGAAAAAGGTAATTTCATATTGGGTGTGTAAGTGGCGTGACTAGTTTTATGTTTGCATGAACTTCCGGCTACGGGGCTTGGGAACTCTTTTCCCTGGTACCCGGGACAAAACCTAACCAAATTCCTAATTGGATCCCATCACTACAGTGGTTGGGCGGTTGGCTAACCCATGGGACTGGATGGGGTTAGGCTGGACTGATGTATCCGTAAATTGAGACTCAATTTCTTTTTAGTTCGATAGATGAAGTAAATCCCAGACAAAAAGATTATTCTATGGAAAAAGAATCAACAGCTGTGCCTCTCAATGAGGAGAAAAGCGTTGGTCTCTATGATCATAGTGCAGTCTTTTTCCCTGATCTGACTATAGGACTTACGGGTTTGGTCAGATGAGCTCAGTTAGTTAAGGCTTTTGACTACGTTAGGAAAAAGTTATCCTAGTGGAATCGCCCGTGCTTTCTGGGCAACAGAAGTTTTTCCGAGTTCGGTTTGGAATAATCAAGGAATTAGTCACCTGTCCGGATATCCGTGGGTGAGGCCCTGAGTGTGGGACCTTGCCCCGTGCAAGATGTGCTACTTCCGCTGCTAGCACTCCAAATCCATTACGCGGTGGGGACAGGGATCTTATAGTTGGTATCAGAGCCAAGTTGGCTAATGAGGATCAACCAAGAAGCCAAATATGTCAAAAATTTATCAAGAAGCACTAAAAGGTTGTAATTGTGTGATAAAATTCATACAATTTGATATATTCAAACTGAAATTTGTAAATTGGTAATTGGGTCTTCAGATGGAAGTACCGTAATTATATGGAATCCTTGACTTGCTTGAGGGCCTAGACATGATGGTATTTACCTTATAGTTCCAAGAACCATGACTACCCGTATATATCGAGGGTATAACTGCAGCTCTTTACTAGCAGTATATACGAGTAAATCTAAGACTTGAAATTATAAGCATTAATGCTATCCAGATGATGAATTCGAATGTGGTTGATATGATTTTTAAATTCTGGTTGTGAACTGATGAGTTGGTTTGGATTCTGATTGAAAAATGATGATTCTTGAAATTTGGTTGAAATGTAATAAGCTGAGCAAAACCACAATGAGGATGAATGGGACGAGTCCCTGTGATAATGTTCATAACTGGAATGACGTTAATAACTCCAGCAAATCACTACAAGATTGGTGGATTGTGCTGGCAGATTGTTGCTATTAACACTTGACCCAATGGATCAAGTTAAAGGAGGTCAAATTAAAATCTGCATAAATTAAAAATTTCCATGAAGGACTGTTCAGATAGAAATTTTGGTCTAATGGAACATTATTGTGATAAGGAATTGAATGTTATGATCTGAGTGAATTGTTATTTAATAATGAGTTTTATATAAGGGATCTTTATCCCAGGATTCTATTTGGGTTTAACAAAATATAAGGAACCCGTAATTAGTTGGATCTTAAGAAAAAGAATTCTCCTCTAATTTTGCGAGATGAGGACATCTCGTGTTTTTTAGGTGGGGTAGAATGTAAGATTCCTCCCCAGCCTCTCAGGATATCCAATATCTTTCCCTGTAGTCAAATCCCTCTTCAGAAATATCAAAGATCTTGTTTCTACGTGTTTTGGCCTAGAGAGAGATTATATTCTAGAGAGAGATTATATAGATTTTGAATATTTTTGGATAGAAAAAATTCTCATCCTATTAATATAAGTTTCCCTGAAACAAAAGTTCAAAAAGATTTCCAGAAGGTGCATTAGAAATCAAGTATAATCTGCTCAAGAGGCATTATCCGAGGGTCAAGATTTTTTTGAAATTTTAAATTAAGGTTCCTATAGGGGGCCAATAAGATCAATCCATGTGTGGGGAGGAGATAAATCCAATTTGTAAAAGAAATTACCCAAAAATGAGTAAATGCTCACATAAGATGAAGAGTTGACTATGTACAAGGGTTATTAGTAAAAAACTATGAGTATTACTAAAAAAATGAGATATTTTGGGTATAATCATTCCATTTTGACACATATGTAAGGAAGGGGAGTCCCTTCAAGGAGGTGCATACTTCACCTGCTTGAATGAGTTTTAAACTCAAAAATAATGTGATATTTTTATCTCTCCTCTCTCTTGGATCAAACGGAATCAAAACCGAATCAAAAAGGAACCAAACTAGGTCCAAATCTAGTCCAAATTCAACCAAACTGAAATCTAGAAAATTCTAAAAATCAGTTGGTCTTGGTTAGAGCCTCCCTCTCCTATAAATAGAGCCTGAGTCTTTGTAAAAAAATAGGAGAATCATACTATGCCAAAATTATGCTGAAATAATGCTAATTTTTACTATTCTCTAAAATTCTCTCCAAATTGAAGAAATTGGAGCTTCCCTCTTTCTTCAATCTCCATTGGTGACTCCATCAGCACAAATTGATTGGTTGGGAGCCTCTACCGTGAACAAAGAATCAAGCAATTTGTAAGGTAAATGGTGGATTTTGATCTTTTCGATAAATTCTCAATGTTTCTCTCTTCTCAACCCCTCTCAAGCTTGAGAAGCTTAATTGGAATGGTTTTTGAATGCTATTGAAGTTAATTGATGAATGGTAGTAAAGAATTACATAAATTTTCATTTATGCTTAATTTTAATGGTTTTTATGTAATTTCTTTCTCTCACTCAAAGAATGGTCATTCTCATGACCTATTCTCAATCCAAATGAAGCTTTTCATAAAGCATTTCCTTAATCCAAGATTAATCTATGCTTGAGGCCAAATTAAAACTTTTTTTTCCTATACTTTTAGTTTATGTATTTCATGAATAATGATGATTCAATCCATTATGGGCTAATGATCCAATTAGGGATCATCCTAATCATTCCCTTAATGATAAGCTTTATCCTTTAAAATAATTGAGATCTATCAGTCATAGCAGTGGAGCTATGGCAAAATTCATGTAAAAATTCGAGGACTTCCTACCATATTCTAGGAATTATCATCCTAGATTCATTAAAAGAATTTCATTGTAATCATGGAGAAATTGATTTTTATGCTATGCATAATTGATGAATTAAGATAAAGAGGATTTCTAGTAGTTAAATTTTATGTTAAAAAGAGTAATCCCCATCGTATGAGTATTCTTAAAGGGTTATTTTCATTCTAGACATAGAAAAATGTATACTAGAAATATTTATTTATAAAAGTGTGATTTTCATCATAATTGATTTTTATGCATAAGTAGATGCATAAAAGAATTATTTTTAATATACCTTATAGTTCCAAGAACCATGACTACCCGTATATACCGAGGGTATAACTGCAGCTCTTTACTGGCAGTATATACGAGTAAATCTAAGACTTGAAATTATAAGCATCAATGCTATCCAGATGATGAATTCGAATATGGTTGATATGATTTTTAAATTCTGGTTGTGAACTGATGAGTTGATTTGGATTCTGATTGAAAAATGATGATTCTTGAAATTTGGTTGAAATGTAATAAGTTGAGCAAAACCACAATGAGGATGAATGGGACGAGTCCCTGTGATGATGTTCATAACTAGAATGACGTTAATAACTCCAGCAAATCACTAAAAGATTAGTGGATTATGCTGGCAGATTGTTGCTGTTAACACTTGACCCAGTGGATCAAGTTAAAGGAGGTCAAATTAAAATTTGCATAAATGAAAAATTTCCATGAAGGACTGTTCAGATAGAAATTTCGGTCTACTGGAACATTATTGTGATAAGGAATTGAATGTTATGATCTGAGTGAATTGTTATTTAATAATGAGTTTTATATAAGGGATCTTTATCCCAGGATTCTATTTGGGTTCACCAAAATATAAGGAACCCATAATCAATTGGATCTTAAGAAAAAGAATTCTCCTCTAGTTTTGTAAGATGAGGACATCTCGTGTTTTTTAAGTGGGGTAGGATGTAAGATTCCTCCCCAGCCTCTCAGGATGTCCAGTATCTTCCCCTCTAGTCAAATCCCTCTTCAAAAATATCAAAGATCTTGTTTGTACGTGTTTTGGCCTAGAAAGAGAAAATATTCTAGAGAGAGATTATTTAAATTTTGAATATTTTTGGATAGAAAAAATTCTCATCCTATTAATATAAGTTCCCCTGAAACAGAAGTTCAAAAAGATTTCCAGAAGGTGCATTAGAAATCAAGTATAATTTGCTCAAGAGGCATTATCATGAGGGTCAAGATTTCTTCGAAATTTTAAATTAAGGTTCCTATGGGCCAATAAGATCAATCCATGTGTGGGGAGGAGATAAATCCAATTTGTAAAAGAAATTACACAAAAATGAGTAAATGCTCACATAAGATGAAGAGTTGACTATGTACAAGGGTTATTAGTAAAAAACTATGAGTATTACTAAAAAAATGAGATATTTTGGGTATAATCATTCCATTTTGACACATATGTAAGGAAGGGGAGTCCCTTCAAGGAGGTGCATACTTCACATGCTTGAATGAGTTTTAAACTAAAAAATAATGTGATATTTTTATCTCTCCTCTCTCTTGGATCAACCGAATAAAAAAGGAACCAAACTAGGTCCAAATCTAGTCCAAATTCAACCAAACTGAAATCTAGAAAATTCTAGAAATCAGTTGGTCTTGGTTAGAGCCTCCCTCTCCTATAAATAGAACCTGAGTCTTTGTAAAAAAATAGGAGAATTATACTATGCCAAAATTATGCTGAAATAATGCTAATTTTTACTATTCTCTAAAATTCTCTCCAAATTGAAGAAATTGGAGCTTCCCTCTTTCTTCAATCTCCATTGGTGACTCCATCAGCACAAATTGATTGGTTGGGGGCCTCTACCGTGAATAAAGAATCAAGCAATTTGTAAGGTAAATGGTGAATTTTGATCTTTTCGATAAATTATCAATTTTTCTCTCTTCTCAACCCCTCTCAAGCTTGAGAAGCTTAATTGGAATGGTTTTTGAATGCTATTGAAGTTAATTGATGAATGGTAGTAAGGAATTGCATAAATTTTCATTTATGCTTAATTTTAATGGTTTTTATGTAATTTCTCTCTCTCACTCAAAGAATGGTCATTCTCATGACCTATTCTCAATCCAAATGAAGCTTTTCATAAAGCTTTTCCTTAATCCAAGATTAATCTATGCTTGAGGCCAAATTAATGGCTTTTTTTTTCTATACTTTTAGTTTATGTATTTCATGAATATTGATGATTCAATCCATTATGGGTTAATGATCCAATTAGGGATCATTCTAATCATTCCCTTAATGATAAGCTTTATCCTTTAAAGTAATTGAGATTTATCAGTCATAGCAGCGAAGCTATGGTAAAATTTTTGTAAAAATTAGAGGACTTCCTACCATATTCTAGGAATTATCATCCTAGATTAATTGAAAGAATTTCATTGTAATCATGGAGAAATTGATTTTTATGTTATGCATAATTGATGAATTAAGAAAGAGAGGATTTCTAGTAATTAAATTTTATGTTAAAAAGAGTAATCCCCATCATATGAGTATTCTTAAAGGGTTATTTTCATTCTAGACATAGAAAAATGTATACTAGAACTATTTATTTATAAAAGTGTGATTTTCATCATAATTGATTTTTATGCATAAGTAGATGCATAAAAGAATTTTTTTTAATATTAAAAGTGTGATTTTCATCAGAAAGGTTTTTATGCATAAATTAGATGCATAAAAGAAATTCTTTTATATCAAAGGAATGATTTTTATCATAAATGATTTGTATGCATAAGCATATGCATAAAAGATTTTTTTTATATTAAAAGTGAGATTTTCATCATAATTGAATTTTATGCACAAATTAAATGCATAAGAGAAATTCTTTTATTCTAAAACTGTAATTCCTACTAAATTGGATTTATGCATGGAAAGATGCATAGAGAAATTATTTTAACCCAAAAGTGTTATTCTTATCAATTTTGATTTTATAAATACAAAGATGCATAAAGAATTTTATTTTTAATTCAAAAGAGTTATTCTTTTCAATTTTAATTTTATGCATAGAAAGATGCATAAAGAATTTTATTTTTAATTCAAAAGAGTTATTCTTATCAATTTTGATTTTATGCATAGATAGATGCATAAATGATTTATTCTAAAAGTGTTAATTTCATTAAGATAGAAATTTATGCATAAAAGGATGTATAAAAGATTTATTTTTATTTCAAAAGTATTATTCTCATTAAATTGGAATTTATGCATAGTAAAATGCATAAAAGGATCATTATAAAAGTGTTATTCCTACTAAAGTTATCTTTATGCCTAATAAGATGTGTATGAGATGTGATAGGATGTGATAAGATGTGTATGAGATGTGCTAGGATGTGATAAGATGTGTAGGAGCAGTGATAGGATGTGATAAGATGCGTATGAGATGTGATAGGATGTGATAAGAGGTGTATGAGATGTGATAGGATGTGATAAGATGCGTATGGGAAGTGATAGGATGTGATAAGATGTGTATGAGATGTGCTAGGATGTGATAAGATGTGTATGAGAAGTGATAGTATGTGATAAGATGTGTATGAGATGTGATAGGATGTGATAAGAGGTGTATGAGATGTGATAAGATGCATATGAGAAGTGATAGGATGTGATAAGATGTGTCTGAGAAGTGATAGGATGTGATAAGATGCATATGGGATGAGTTAGGATGTGATAAGATGAGTTAATGATGTGTATGGGATGAGGTAAGAAGTGTATCTGATGGGATGAGATGTATATGGGTTGTGATAGGGCGAGAATGGATGTGATGTAAAAGAATAGATGTGAAGGCGTATGTGGTTATATGAATGGGAATGTAGAAATGGATGTATGGATGTGGATGTATGAATGTGAACGTGGATGTGAATGTATGATATAGATGTATGGATGTGGATGTGGATATGGATATGTATGTATGGAAGTGGATGTATGAATGTAGATGTGGATGTATGAATGTAGATATGGATGTGAGTATGGATATGGATGTGAATAAGGATATGGATGTGAATGTAGATATGGAATGTGGATAAGGATATGGATGTGAATATGGATGTAAGAATGAGAATGTATGTGAATGTGAATGTGGATGTGTGAATGTGGATATGGATGTGGATATGGATGTATGGATGTGGGAGTATGAATGTGAACGCGAATGTGAATGTATGATATGGATGTATGGATGTGGATATGGATGTATGGATGTGGATGTATGAATGTGAATGCGGATGTGAATGTATGATATAGATGTATGGATGTGGATATGAATGTGGATGTATGGATATAGATGTGAATGTGGATGTAGATGTGAAAATGGATGTATGGATGTAGATGTGGATGTGGATGTATGGATGTGGATGTGGTTGTGGATGTATGAATATAGATGTGGATGTATGGATGTGGATATGGATGTGTATGTATGAATGTGGATGTAGATGTGAAAATGGATGTATGGATGTAGATGTGGATGTGGATGTATGGATGTGGAGGTGGATGTATGAATATGAAAGTGAAAATGGATATATCGATGTGGATGTATGAATGTGGATGTGAAAATGGATGTATGGATGTAGATATGAATGTGGAAGTATGAATGTGGATGTGGATGTGGATGTGGATGTATGAATGTGGATGTGAAAATGGATGTATGGATGTAGATGTGAATGTGGATGTACGAATGTGGATGTGTATGTGGAATAATGAATGCAAAAATGTATGTGTATGGATATGAAGTCGATATGAACGAATGGATGAGATGAGATGTCATGTGAATTAGAATGTGAATGAATAATATAAGATGTGAACGAATGAGATGTAATGAGAAATGGATGTGATGAGACGTAATGTAAATTAAGAAAAATAGGAATGGATGTTATGTGAAGTGAATGAATCTGATGTGATGGGATGGAGAATGATGTATCTGGTCAAGAATGGATACACATATGATTTGGAATTGGGTTAAGTAATATGGATTGATGTGGAACAATCTGGAAAGATGTGAGTTCATTATAAAAACTGTATATATGACCTGTTTGTACATGACTGTTTTATGTCAAGAATGCTGGGGAAGCATTTTGACCGTCTTGTGATTAAGGTTGTGGAGACCTAACTAGTAAAGTTGCAACTGCTATGACGGAGAGTCAATGGAGGACGTCTCGCGTAGCAAGGTCGGTCGAGGTCTTGACCAGCCTCGGTTCGATTTAAATGGTGAGCTTCCGGTATGGTGGATGAGGGACCAAGGAAGCGTATGAGTGAAGCGCTAGGTGACCTGCAAAGGATCCTAGAGGGTGCTGACCATACGGTGCTCGGGCTCTAGGTCGCCGAAGATACCCACACGTGCGTCGTGGAAGATATTGGAACAAGGTGTAAGAGTTGTTTTCTGAAGCCGGGCATGGATCTGGTTGATTGACCTTGCTGGTCCTCAACGGATGAGTCCATGGCTCTCTTATATGGATCTGTTGATTGATCTTGCTGATCTTCAACGAGGATTCCATCTTGATTTTTATATGTGAAAATATTGCCAGGTACTATGAGCTAGGAACTATTGAAAAGGCCCCTGAGTGAACATGTGGTGAGCGTTCTGGTTGCCAATGATGCCATAAGTACACCGATGAATGAATGATTGGAAATATGGATTCAACCAGAGATTTTGAGGACTCTCATCAATGACATAATGGTTTCATTAAAGGATTGTTTTAAAGTTAGCTGACGGTGAGAAAAAGGTAATTTCATATTGGGTGTATAAGTGGCGTGACTAGTTTTATGTTTGCATGAACTTCCGGCTCAGGGGCTTGGGAACTCTTTTCCCTGGTACGCGGGACAAAACCTAACCAAGTTCCTAATTGGATCCCATCACTACAGTGGTTGGGCGGTTGGCTAACCCATGGGACTGGATGGGGTTAGGCTGGGCTGATGGATCCGTAAATCGAGACTCAATTTCTGTTTAGTTTGATAGATGAAGTAAATCTCGGACAAAAAGATTATTCTATGGAAAAAGCATCAACGGCTGTGCCTCTCAATGAGGAGAAAAGCATTGGTCTCTATGATCCAAGTCCAGTCTTTTTCCCTAATCTGACTATAGGACTTACAGGTTCGGTCAGATGAGCTCAGTTAGTTAAGGCTTTTGACTACGTTAGGGAAAAGTTATACTAGTGGAATCGCCCGTGCTTTCCGGGCAACAGAAGTTTTTCCGAGATTTGATCTTTTCAATAAATTATCAATGTTTCTCTCTTCTCAACCCCTCTCAAGCTTTAGAAGCTTAATTGGAATGCTTTTTGAATGCTATTGAAGTTAATTGATGAATGGTAGTAAAGAATTACATAAATTTCCATTTATGCTTAATTTTAATAGTTTTTATGTAATTTCTCTCTCTCACTCAAAGAATGGTCATTCTCATGACCTATTCTCAATCCAAATGAAGCTTTTCATAAAGCTTTTCCTTAATCCAAGATTAATCTATGCTTGAGGCCAAATTAATGGCTTTTTTTTTCTATACTTTTAGTTTATGTATTTCGTGAATATTGATGATTCAATCCATTATGGGTTAATGATCCAATTAGGGATCATTCTAATTATTCCCTTAATGATAAGCTTTATCTTTTAAAATAATTGAGATTTATCAGTCATAGCAGCGGAGCTATGGCAAAATTTCTGTAAAAATTAGAGGACTTCCTACCATATTCTAGGAATTATCATCCTAGATTAATTGAAAGAATTTCATTGTAATCATGGAGAAATTATTTTTTATGTTATGCATAATTGATGAATTAAGAAAAAGAGGATTTCTAGTAATTAAATTTTATGTTAAAAAGAGTAATCCCCATCGTATGAGTATTCTTAAAGGGTTATTTTCATTCTAGACATAGAAAAATGTATACTAGAAATATTTATTTATAAAAGTGTGATTTTCATCATAATTGATTTTTATGCATAAGTAGATGCATAAAAGAAATTTTTTTAAATATTAAAAGTGTGATTTTCATCATAAAGGATTTTATGCATAAATTAGATGCATAAAAGAAATTCTTTTATATTAAAAGAATGATTTTCATCATAAATGATTTGTATGCATAAACATATGCATAAAAGATTTTTTTTATATTAAAAGTGAGATTTTCATCATAATTGGATTTTATGCACAAATTAGATGCATAATAGAAATTCTTTTATTCTAAAACTGTAATTCCAACTAAATTGAATATATGCATGGAAAGATGCATAAAGAAATTATTTTAACCCAAAATTGTTATTCTTAGCAATTTTGATTTTATAAATAGAAAGATGCATAAAGAATTTTATTTTTAATTCAAAAGAGTTATTCTTTTCAATTTTGATTTTATGCATAGAAAGATGCATAAAGAATTTTATTTTTAATTCAAAAGAGTTATTTTTATCAATTTTAATTTTATGCATAGATAGACGCATAAAAGATTTATTCTAAAAGTATTAATTTCATTAAGATGGAAATTTATGCATAGAAAGATGTATAAAAGATTTATTTTTATTTCAAAAGTATTATTCTCATTAAATTGGAATTTATGCATAGTAAAATGCATAAAAGGATTATTATAAAAGTTTTATTCCTACTAAAGTTATCTTTATGCCTAATAAGATGTGTATGAGATGTGATAAGATGTGTATGAGATGTGCTAGGATGTGATAAGATGTGTACGAGAAGTGATAGGATGTGATAAGATGCGTATGAGATGTGATAGGATGTGATAAGAGGTGTATGAGATGTGATAGGATGTGATAAGATACGTATGGGAAGTGATAAGATGTGATAAGATGTGTATGAGATGTGCTAGGATGTGATAAGATGTGTATGAGAAGTGATAGTATGTGATAAGATGTGTATGAGATGTGATAGGATGTGATAAGAGGTGTATGAGATGTGATAAGATGCGTATGAAAAGTGATAGGATGTGATAAGATGTGTATGAGAAGTGATAGGATGTGATAAGATGCATATGGGATGAGTTAGGATGTGATAAGATGAGTTAGGATGTGATAAGATGTGTATGGGATGAGGTAAGAAGTGTATCTGATGGGATGAGATGTATATGGGTTGTGATAGGGCAAGAATGGATGTGATGTAAAAGAATAGATGTGAAGGCGTACGTGGTTATATGAATGGGAATGTAGAAATGGATGTATGGATGTGGATGTATGAATGTGAACGTGGATGTGAATGTATGATATAGATGTATGGATGTGGATGTGGATATGGATGTGTATGTATGGAAGTGGATGTATGAATGTAGATGTGGATGTATGAATGTAGATATGGAATGTGGATAAGGATATGGATGTGAACATGGATGTAAGAATGTGGATGTATGTGAATGTGAATGTGAATGTGGATGTGTGAATGTGGATGTGTGAATGTGGATATGGATGTATGGATGTGGATGTATGAATGTGAACGCGGATGTGAATGTATGATATGGATGTATGGATGTGGATATGGATGTATGGATGTGGATGTATGAATGTGAATGCGGATGTGAATGTATGATATAGATGTATGGATGTGGATATGAATGTGGATGTATGGATATAGATGTGAATGTGGATGTAGATGTGAAAATGGATGTATGGATGTAGATGTGGATGTGGATGTATGGATGTGGATGTGGGTGTGGATGTATGAATATAGTTGTGGATGTATAGATGTGGATATGGATGTGTATGTATGAATGTGGATATAAGAATGTGGATGTAGATGTGAAAATGGATGTATGGATGTAGATGTGGATGTGGATGTGGATGTATGGATGTGGAGGTGGATGTACGAATATGAAAGTGAAAATGGATGTATCGATGTGGATGTATGAATGTGGATGTGAAAATGGATGTATGGATGTGGATGTGGATATTAATGTGTATGTATGGAAGTGGATGTATAAATGTAGATGTGGATGTATGAATGTAGATATGGAATGTGGATAAGGATATGGATGTGAATATGGCTGCAAGAATGTGGATGTATGTGAATGTGAATGTGGATGTATGAATGTGGGTATGGATGTATGGATGTGGATGTATGATATGGATGTATGGATGTATGAATGTGAACGCGGATGTGAATGTATGATATGGATGTATGGATGTGGATATGGATGTATGGATGTGTATATGGATGTATGGATGTGGATGTATGAATGTGAATACAGATGTGAATGTATGATATAGATGTATGGATGTAGATGTGAATGTGGATGTAGATGTGAAAATGGATGTATGGATGTGGATGTGGGTGTGGATGTATGAATATAGATGTGGATGTATGGATGTGGATATGGATCTGTATGTATGAATGTGGATGTAGATGTGAAAATGGATGTATGGATGTAGATGTGGATGTGGATGTATGGATGTGGAAGGTGGATGTATGAATATGGAAGTGAAAATGGATGTATCGATGTGGATGTATGAATGTGGATGTGAAAATGGATGTATCGATGTGGATGTATGAATGTGGATGTGAAAATGGATGTATGGATGTAGATGTGGATGTGGATGTATGGATGTGGAAGGTGGATGTATGAATATGGAAGTGAAAATGGATGTATCGATGTGGATGTATGAATGTGGATGTGAAAATGGATGTATGGATGTAGATGTGAATGTGGAAGTATGAATGTGGATGTGGATGTGGATGTATGAATGTGGATGTGAAAATGGATGTATGGATGTAGATGTGAATGTGGATGTACGAATGTGGATGTGTACGTGGAATAATGAATGCAAAAATGTATGTGAATGGATATGAAGTCGATATGAACGAATGGATGAGATGAGATGTCATGTGAATCAGAATGTGAATGAATAATATAAGATGTGAACGAATGAGATGTAATGAGAAATGGATGTGATGAGACGTAATGTAAATTAAGAAAGATAGGAATGGATGTTATGTGAAGTGAATGAATCTGATGTGATGGGATGGAAAATGATGTATCTGGTCAAGAATGGATACACATATGATTTGGAATTGGGTTAAGTAATATGGATTGATGTGGAACAATCTGGAAAGACGTGAGTTTATTATAGAAACTGTATATATGACTTGTTTGTAAATGACTGTTTTATGTCAAGAATGCTGGGGAAGCATTTTGACCGTCTTGTGATTAAGGTCGTGGAGACCTAACTAGTAAAGTTGCAACTGCTGTGACAGAGAGTCAATGGAGGACGTCTCGCGTAGCAAGGTCGGTCGAGGTCTTGACTAGCCTCGGTTCGATTTAAATGGTGAGCTTCTGGTATGGTGGATGAAGGACCAAGGAAGCGGCCTATGAGTGAAGCGCTAGGTGACCTGCGAAGGATCCTAGAGGGTGCTGACCATACGGTGCTTGGGCTCTAGGTCGCCGAAGATACCCACACATGCGTCGTGGAAGATATTGGAACAAGGAGTAAGAGTTGTTTTCTGAAAGCGGGCATGGATCTGGTTGATTGACCTTGCTGGTCCTCAACGGATGAGTCCATGGCTCTCTTATATGGATCTGTTGATTGATCTTGCTGATCTTCAACGAGGATTCCAACTTGATTTTTATATGTGAAAATATTGCCGGGTACTATGAGCTAGGAACTATTGAAAAGGCCCCTGAGTGAACAGGTGGTGAGCGTTTTGGTTGCCAATGATGCCATAAGTACACCGATGAATGAATGATTGGAAATATGGATTCAACCAAAGATTTTGAGGATTGTCATCAGTGACATAATGGTTTCATTAAAGGATTGTTTTTAAGTTAGCTGATGCTGAGAAAAAGGTAATTTTATATTGGGTGTGTAAGTGGCGTGACTAGTTTTATGTTTGCATGATTTTCCGGCTAGGGGACCTGGAAACTCTTTTCCCTGGTTTCCGGGGCAAAACCTAACCAAATTCCTAATTGGATCCCATCACTACAGTGGTTGGGCGGTTGGCTAACCCATGGGACTGGATGGGGTTAGGTTGGACTGATGGATCCGTAAATCGAGACTCAATTTCTGTTTAGTTTGATAGATGAAGTAAATCCCGGACAAAAAAATTGTTCTATGGAAAAAGAATCAACGGCTGTGCCTCTCAGTGAGGAAAAAAGCGTTGGTCTCTATGATCCAAGTGTAGTCTTTTTCCCTGATCTGACTATAGGACTTACGGGTTCGGTCAGATGAGCTCAGTTAGTTAAGGCTTTTGACTACGTTAGGGAAAAGTTATCCTAGTGGAATCACCCGTGCTTTCCGGGCAGCAGAAGTTTTTTCGAGTTCGGTTTGGAAGAATCAAGGAATTAGTCACCTGTCGAGATATCCGTGGGCGAGGCCCCGAGGGTGGGACCCTGCCCCGCACAAGATGTGCTACTTCCGCTGCTAGCACTCCGAATCCATTGCGCGGTGGGGACAGGGATCTTACAGTTGGTATCAGAGCCAAGTTGGCTAATGAGGATCAACCAAGAAGCCAAATATGTCAAAAATTTATCAAGAAGCACTAAAAGGTTGTAATTGTGTGATAAAATTCATACAATTTGATATTCAAACTGAAATTCGTAAATTGGTAATTGGGTCTTCAGATGGAAGTACCGAAATTATATGGAATCCTTGACTTGCTTGAGGCCTAGACATGATAGTATTTATCTTATAGTTCCAAGAACCATGACTACCCGTATATACCGAGGGTATAACTGCAGCTCTTTACTGGCAGTATATACGAGTAAATCTAAGACTTGAAATTATAAGCATTAATGCTATCCAGATGATGAATTCGAATGTGGTTGATATGATTTTTAAATTTTGGTTGTGATTCTTGAAATTTGGTTGAAATGTAATAAGCTGAGCAAAACCACAATGAGGATGAATGGGACGAGTCCCTGTGATGATGTTCATAACTGGAATGACGTTAATAACTCCAGCAAATCACTGTAAGATTAGTGGATTGTGTTGTGGCAGGTTGTCTGTTAACACTTGACCTAGTGGATCAAGTTAAAGGAGGTCAAATTAAAATCTGCATAAATTAAAAATTTCCATGAAGGACTGTTCAAATAGAAATTTCGATCTAATGGAACATTATTGTGATAAGGAATTGAATGTTATGATCTGAGTGAATTGTTATTTAATAATGAGTTTTATATAAGGGATCTTTATCCTAGGATTCTATTTGGGTTCACCAAAATATAAGAAACCCATAATCAGTTGGATCTTAAGAAAAAGAATTCTCCTCTAGTTTTGCGAGATGAGGACATCTCACGTTTTTTAAGTGGGGTAGAATGTAAGATTCCTCCCCAGCCTCTCAGGATGTCCAGTATCTTCCCCTGTAGTCAAATCTCTCTTCAGAAATATCAAAGATCTTGTTTCTACCTATTTTGGCCTAGAGAGAGAAAATATTCTAGAGAGAGATTATTTCGATTTTGAATATTTTTGGATAGAAAAAATTCTCATCCTATTAATATAAGTTCCCCTGAAACAGAAATCAAGTATAATCTGCTCAAGAGGCATTATCCTGAGGGTCAAGATTTTTTTCAAAATTTTAAATTAAGGTTCCTATGGGCCAATAAGATCAATCCATGTGTGGGGAGGAGATAAATCCAATTTGTAAAAGAAACTACCCAAAAATGAGTAAATGCTCACATAAGATGAAGAGTTGACTATGTACAAGGGTTATTAGTAAAAAACTATGAGTATTACGAAAAAAATGAGATATTTTAGGTATAATCATTCCATTTTGACACATATGTAAGGAAGGGGATTCCCTTCAAGGAGGTGCATACTTCACATGCTTGAATGAGTTTTAAATTCAAAAATAATGTGATATTTTTATCTCTCCTCTCTCTTGGATCAAACCGAATAAAAAAGGAACCAAACTAGGTCCAAATCTAGTCCAAATTCAACCAAACTGAAATCTAGAAAATTCTAGAAATCAGTTGGTCTTGGTTAGAGCCTCCCTCTCCTATAAATAGAACCTGAGTCTTTGTAAAAAAATAGGAGAATTATACTATGCCAAAATTGTGATGAAATAATGCTAATTTTTACTATTCTCTAAAATTCTCTCCAAATTGAAGAAATTGGAGCTTCCCTCTTTCTTCAATCTCCATTGGTGACTCCATCAGCACAAATTGATTGGTTGGGAGCCTCTACCGTGAACAAAGAATCAAGAAATTTGTAAGGTAAATGGTGAATTTCGATCTTTTCGATAAATTCTCAATGTTTCTCTCTTCTCAACCCCTCTCAAGCTTGAGAAGCTTAATTGGAATGGTTTTTGAATGCTATTGAAGTTAATTGATGAATGGTAGTAAACAATTACATAAATTTCTATTTTTGCTTAATTTTAATGGTTTTTATGTAATTTCTCTCTCTCTCACTCAAAGAATGGTCATTCTCATGACCTATTCTCAATCCAAATGAAGCTTTTCATAAAGCTTTTCCTTAATCCAAGATTAATCTATGCTTGAGGCCAAATTAATGGCTTTTTTTCCTATACTTTTAGTTTATGTATTTCATGAATATTGATGATTCAATCCATTATGGGTTAATGATCCAATTAGGGATCATTCTAATCATTTCCTTAATGATAAGCTTTATCCTTTAAAATAATTGAGATTTATCAGTCATAGCAGCGGAGCTATGGCAAAATTTCTGTAAAAACTAGAGGTTTCATATTCTAGGAATTATTATCCTAGATTAATTGAAAGAATTTCATTGTAATCATGGAGAAAATGATTTTTATGTTATGCATAATTGATGAATTAAAAAAAAGAGGATTTCTAGTAATTAAATTTTATGTTAAAAAGAGTAATCCCCATTGTATGAGTATTCTTAAAGGGTTATTTTCATTCTAGACATAGAAAAATGTATACTAGAAATATTTATTTATAAAAGTGTGATTTTCATCATAATTGATTTTTATGCATAAGTAGATGCATAAAAGAAATTTTTTTAATATTAAAAGTGTGATTTTCATCATTAAGAATTTTATGCATAAATTAGATGCATAAAAGAAATTCTTTTATATCAAAAGAATGATTTTCATCATAAATGATTTGTATACATAAACATATGCATAAAATATATTTTTTATATTAAAAGTGAGATTTTCATCATAATTGGATTTTATGCACAAATTAGATGCATAAGAGAAATTCTTTTATTCTAAAAGTGTAATTTCTACTAAATTGGATTTATGCATGGAAAGATGCATAAAGAAATTATTTTAACCCAAAAGTGTTATTCTTATCAATTTTGATTTTATAAATAGAAAGATGCATAAAGAATTTTATTTTTAATTCAAAAGAGTTATTCTTTTCAATTTTGATTTTATGCATAGAAAGATGCATAAAGAATTTTATTTTTAATTCAAAAGAGTTATTCTTATCAATTTTGATTTTATGCATAGATAGATGCATAAATGATTTATTCTAAAAGTGTTAATTTCATTAAGATAGAAATTTATGCATAAAAGGATGTATAAAAGATTTATTTTTATTTCGAAAGTATTATTCTCATTAAATTGGAATTTATGCATAGTAAAATGCATAAAAGGATTATTATAAAAGTGTTATTCCTACTAAAGTTGTCTTTATGCCTAATAAGATGTGTATGAGATGTGATAGGATGTGATAAGATGTGTATGAGATGTGATAGGATGTGATAAGATGTGTATGAGATGTGCTAGGATGTGATAAGATGTGTAGTAGGAGCAGTGATAGGATGTGATAAGATGCGTATGAGATGTGATAGGATGTGATAAGAGGTGTATGAGATGTGATAAGATGTGATAAGATGCGTATGGGAAGTGATAGGACGTGATAAGATGTGTATGAGATGTGCTAGGATGTGATAAGATGTGTATGAGAAGTGATAGTATGTGATAAGATGCGTATGAGATGTGATAGGATGTGATAAGAGGTGTATGAGATGTGATAAGATGCGTATGAGAAGTGATAGGATGTGATAAGATGTGTCTGAGAAGTGATAGGATGTGATAAGATGCATATGGGATGAGTTAGGATGTGATAAGATGAGTTAATGATGTGATAAGATGTGTATGGGATGAGGTAAGAAGTGTATCTCATGGGATGAGATGTATATGGGTTGTGATAGGGTGAGAATGGATGTGATGTAAAAGAATAGATGTGAAGGCGTATGTATTTATATGAACGGGAATGTAGAAATGGATGTATGGATGTGGATGTATAAATGTGAACGCGGATGTGAATGTATGATATAGATGTATGGATGTGGATGTGGATATGGATGTGTATGTATGGAAGTGGATGTATGAATGTAGATGTGGATGTATGAATGTAGATATGGAATGTGGATAAGGATATGGATGTGAATATGGATGCAAAAATGTGGATGTATGTGAATGTGAATGTGGATGTGTGAATGTGGATATGGATGTATGGATGTGGATGTATGAATGTGAACGCGGATGTGAATGTATGATATGGATGTATGGATGTGGATATGGATGTATGGATGTGGATGTATGAATGTGAACGCGGATGTGAATGTATGATATGGATATATGGATGTGGATATGGATGTATGAATGTGGATGTATGAATGTGAATGTATGATATAGATGTATGGATGTGGATGTATGGATGTAGATGTGAATGTGGATGTAGATGTGAAAATGGATGTATGGATGTAGATGTGGATGTGGATGTATGGATGTGGATGTGGGTGTGGATGTATGAATATAGATGTGGATGTATGGTTGTGGATATGGATGTGTATGTATGAATGTGGATGTAAGAATGTGGATGTAGATGTGAAAATGGATGTATAGATGTAGATGTAGATGTGGATGTATGGATGTGGAGGTGGATCTATGAATATGGAAGTGAAAATGGATGTATCGATGTGGATGTATGAATGTGGATGTGAAAATGTATGTATGGATGTAGATGTGAATGTGGAAGTATGAATGTGGATGTGGATGTGGATGTGGATGTGAAAATGGATGTATGGATGTAGATGTGAATGTGGAAGTGTACGTGGAATAATGAATGCAAAAATGTATGTGAATGGATATGAAGTCGATATGAACGAATGGATGAGATGAGATGTCATGTGAATCAGAATGTGAATGAATAATATAAGATGTGAACGAATGAGATGTAATGAGAAATGGATGTGATGAGACGTAATGTAAATTAAGAAAGATAGGAATGGATGTTATGTGAAGTGAATGAATCTGATGTGATGGGATGGAAAATGATGTATCTGGTCAAGAATGGATACACATATGATTTTGAATTGGGTATAGTAATATGGATTGATGTGGAACAATCTGGAAAGACGTGAGTTCATTATAGAAACTGTATATATGACCTGTTTCTAAATGACTGTTTTATGTCAAGAATGCTGGGGAAGCATTTTGACCGTCTTGTGATTAAGGTCGTGGAGACCTAACTAGTAAAGTTGCAACTGCTGTGACGGAGAGTCAATGGCGGACGTCTCGTGTAGGAAGGTCGACTGAGGTCTTGACCAGCCTCGGTTCGATTTAAATGGTGAGCTTCCGGTATGGTGGATGAGGGACCAAAGAAGCGGCCTATGAGTGAAGCGCTAGGTGACCTGCGAAGGATCCTAGAGGGTGCTGACCATACGGTGCTCGGGCTCTAGGTCCTCGAAGATACCCACACGTGCGTCGTGGAAGACATTGGAACAAGGAGTAAGAGTTGTTTTCTGAAACCGGGCATGGATCTGGTTGATTGACCTTGCTGGTCCTCACAGCGGATGAGTCCATGGCTCTCTTATATGGATCTGTTGATTGATCCATATAAGAGAGCCATGGCTCTCTTATATGGATATGTTGATTGATCTTGCTGATCTTTAACGAGGATTCCATCTTGATTTTTATATGTGAAAATATTGCCGGGTACTATGAGCTAGGAACTATTGAAAAGGCCCCTGAGTGAACAGGTGGTGAGCGTTCTGGTTGCTAATGATGCCATAAGTACACCGATGAATGAATGATTGGAAATATGGATTCAACCAGAGATTTTGAGGATTGTCATCAGTGACATAATGGTTTCATTAAAGGATTGTTTTCAAGTTAGCTGATGCTGAGAAAAAGGTAATTTGATATTGGGTGTGTAAGTGGCGTGACTAGTTTTATGTTTGCATGAACTTCCGGCTAGGGGGCATGGGAACTCTTTTCCCTGGTACCCGGGACAAAACCTAACCAAATTCCTAATTGGATCCCATCACTACAATGGTTGGGCGGTTGGCTAACCCATGGGACTGGATGGGGTTAGGCTGGACTGATGGATCCGTAAATCGAGACTCAATTTCTGTTTAGTTCGATAGATGAAGTAAATCCCGGACAAAAAAATTGATCTATGGAAAAAGAATCAACGGCTGTGCCTCTCAATGAGGAAAAAAGCGTTGGTCTCTATGATCCAAGTGCAGTCTTTTTCCTTGATCTGACTATAGGACTTACGGGTTCGGTTAGATGAACTCAGTTAGTTAAGGCTTTTGACTACATTAGGAAAAAGTTATCCTAGTGGAATCGCCCATGCTTTCCGGGCAACAGAAGTTTTTCTGAGTTCAAGTTTGGAAAGAATCAAGGAATTAGTCACCTGTCCGGATATCCGTGGGCGAGGCCCCGAGTGTGGGACCCTGCCCCGCCCAAGATGTGCTACTTTCGCTGGTAGCACTCTGAATCCATTGCGCGGTGGGGACAAGGATCTTACAATTGGTATCAGAGCCAAGTTGGCTAATGAGGATCAACCAAGAAGCCAAATATGTCAAAAATTTATCAAGAAGCACTAAAAGGTTGTAATTGTGTGATAAAATTCATACAATTTTATATTCTAACTGAAATTCGTAAATTGGTAAATGGGTCTTCAGATGGAAGTACCGCAATTATATGGAATCCCTGACTTGCTTGAGGCCTAGACATGATGGTATTTACCTTATAGTTCCAAGAACCATGACTACCCGTATATACCGAGGGTATAACTGCAGCTCTTTACTGGCAGTATATACGAGTAAATCTAAGACTTGAAATTATAAGCATTAATGCTATCCAGATGATGAATTCGAATGTGGTTGATATGATTTTTAAATTCTAGTTGTGAACTGATGAGATGATTTGGATTCTGATTGAAAAATGATGATTCTTGAAATTTGGTTGAAATGTAATAAGCTGAGCAAAACCACAATGAGGATGAATGGGACGAGTCCCTGTGATGATGTTCATAACTGGAATGATGTTAATAACTCCAGCAAATCACTATAAGATTAGTGGATTGTGCTGGCAAATTGTTGCTGTTACCACTTGACCCAGTGGATCAAGTTAAAGGAGGTTAAATTAAAATCTGCATAAATGAAAAATTTCCATGAAGGACTGTTCAGATAGAAATTTTGGTCTAATGGAACATTATTGTGATAAGGAATTGAATGTTATGATCCGAGTGAATTGTTATTTAATAATGAGTTTTATATAAGGGATCTTTATCCCAGGATTCTATTTGGGTTCACCAAAATATAAAGAACCCATAATCAGTTGGATCTTAAGAAAAAGAATTCTCCTCTAGTCTTGCAAGATGAGGACATCTCGCGTTTCTTAAGTGGGGTAGAATGTAAGATTCCTCCTTAGCCTCTCAGGATGTCCAGTATCTTCCCCTGTAGTCAAATCCCTCTTCAAAAATATCAAAGATCTTGTTTCTACCTGTTTTGGCCTAGAGAGAGGAAATAATCTAGAGAGAGATTATTTAGATTTTGAATATTTTTGGATAGAAAAAATTCTCATTCTATTAATATAAGTTCCCCTGAATAGAAGTTGAAAAAGATTTCCAGAAGGTGCATTAGAAATCAAGTATAATCTGCTCAAGAGGCATTATCCTGAGGGTCAAGATTTTTTTGAAATTTTAAATTAAGGTTCCTATGGGCCCATAAGATCAATCCATGTGTGGGGAGGAGATAAATCCAATTTGTAAAAGAAATTACCCAAAAATGAGTAAATGCTCACATAAGATGAAGAGTTGACTATGTACAAGGGTTATTAGTAAAAAACTATGAGTATTACTAAAAAAAATGAGATATTTTGGGTATAATCATTCCATTTTGACACATATGTAAGGAAGGGGAGTCCCTTCAAGGAGATGCATACTTCACATGCTTGAATGAGTTTTAAACTCAAAAATAATGTGATATTTTTATCTCTCCTCTGTCTTGGATCAAACCGAATCAAAACCGAATAAAAAACGAACCAAACTAGGTGCAAATCTAGTCCAAATTCAACCAAACTAAAATCTAAAAAATTCTAGAAATGAGTTGGTCTTGGTTAGAGCCTCCCTCTCCTAAAAATAGAACCTGAGTCTTTGTAAAAAAATAGGAGAATTATACTATGCCAAAATTATGCTAAAATAATGCTAATTTTTACAATTCTTTGAAATTCTCTCCAAATTGAAGAAATTGGAGCTTCCCTCTTTCTTCAATCTCCATTGGTGACTCCATCAGCACAAATTGATTGGTTGGGGGCCTCTACCGTGAACAAAGAATCAGCAATTTGTAAGGTAAATGGTGAATTTTGATCTTTTCAATAAATTCTCAATGTTTCTCTCTTCTCAACCCCTCTCAAGCTTGAGAAGCTTAATTGGAATGGTTTTTGAATGCTATTGAAGTTAATTGATAAATGGTAGTAAAGAATTACATAAATTTCTATTTTTGCTTAATTTTAATGGTTTTTATGTAATTTCTCTCTCTCACTCAAAGAATGGTCATTCTCATGACCTATTCTCAATCCAAATGAAGCTTTTCATAATCCTTTTCCTTAATCCAAGATTATTCTATGCTTGAGGCCAAATTAATAGCTTTTTTTCCCTATACTTTTAGTTTATGTATTTCATGAATATTGATGATTCAATCCATTATGGGTTAGTGATCCAATTAGGGATCATTCTAATCATTCTCTTAATGATAAGCTTTATCCTTTAAAATAATTGAGATTTATCAGTCATAGCAGCAGAGCTATGGTAAAATTTCTTTAAAAACTAGAGGACTTTCTACCATATTCTAGGAATTATCATCCTAGATTAATTGAAAGAATTTCATAGTAATCATGGAGAAATTGATTTTTATGTTATGCATAATTGATGAATTAAGAAAAAGAGGATTTCTAGTAATTAAATTTTATGTTAAAAAGAGTAATCCCCATCGTATGAGTATTCTTAAAGCGTTATTTTCATCCTAGACATAGAAAAATGTATACTAGAAATATTTATTTATAAAAGTGTGATTTTTATCATAATTGATTTTTATGCATAAGTAGATACATAAAAGATTTTTTTTAATATTAAAAGTGTGATTTTCATCATAAAGGATTTTATGCATAAATTAGATGCATAAAAGAAATTCTTTTATATCAAAAGAATGATTTTCATCATAAATGATTTGTATGCATAAACATATGCATAAAAGATTTTTTTATATTAAAAGTGAGATTTTCATCATAATTGGATTTTATGCACAAATTAGATGCATAAGAGAAATTCTTTTATTCTAAAAGTGTAATTCCTACTAAATTGGATTTATGCATGGAAAGATGCATAAAGAAATTATTTTAACCCAAAAGTGTTATTCTTATCAATTTTGATTTTATAAATAGAAAGATGCATAAAGAATTTTATTTTTAATTGAAAAGAGTTATTCTTTTCAATTTTGATTTTATGCATAGAAAGATGCATAAAGAATTTTATTTTTAATTCAAAAGAGTTATTCTTATCAATTTTAATTTTATGCATAGATAGATGCATAAATGATTTATTCTAAAAGTGTTAATTTCATTAAGATGGAAATTTATGCATACAAAGATGTATAAAAGATTTATTTTTATTTCGAAAGTATTATTCTCATTAAATTGGAATTTATGCATAGTAAAATGCATAAAAGGATTATTATAACAGTGTTATTCCTACTAAAGTTGTCTTTATGCCTAATAAGATGTGTATGAGATGTGATAGGATGTGATAAGATGTGTATGAGATGTGCTAGGATGTGATAAGAGGTGTACGAGATGTGATAGGATGTGATAAGAGGTGTATGAGATGTGATAGGATGTGATAAGATGTGTATGAGAAGTGATAAGATGTGTATGAGATGTGCTAGGATGTGATAAGATGTGTATGAGATGTGATAGGATGTGATAAGATGTGTATGAGATGTGCTAGGATGTGATAAGATGTGTACGAGAAGTGATAGGATGTGATAAGAGGTGTATGAGATGTGATAGGATGTGATAAGATGCGTATGGGAAGTGACATGATGTGATAAGATGTGTATGAGATGTGCTAGGATGTGATAAGATGTGTATGAGAAGTGATAGTATGCGATAAGATGCGTATGAGATGTGATAGGAGGTGATAAGAGGTGTATGAGATGTGATAGGATGTGATAAGATGAGTATGGGAAGTGATAGGATGTGATAAGATGTGTCTGAGAATTGATAGGATGTGATAAGATGCATATGGGATGAGTTAGGATGTGATAAGATGAGTTAGGATGTGATAAGATGTGTATGGGATGAGGTAAGAAGTGTATCTGATGGGATGAGATGTATATGGGTTGTGATAAGGCGAGAATGGATGTGATGTAAAAGAATAGATCTGAAGGCGTATGTGGTTATATGAATGGGAATGTAGAAATGGATGTATGGATGTGGATGTATGAATGTGAACGTGGATGTGAATGTATGATATAGATGTATGGATGTGGATGTGGATATGGATGTGTATATGGATGTGGATATGGATGTGTATATGGATGTGGATATGGATGTGTATGTATGGAAGTGGATGTATGAATGTAGATGTGGATGTATGAATGTAGATATGGAATGTGGATAAGGATATGGATGTGAATATGGATGTAAGAATGTGGATGTATGTGAATGTGAATGTGGATGTGTGAATGTGGATATGGATGTGGATATGGATGTATGGATGTGGATGTATGAATGTGAACGCGGAAGTGAATGTATAATATGGATGTATGGATGTGGATATGGATGTATGGATGTGGATGTATGAATATGAATGCGGATGTGAATGTATGATATAGATGTATGGATGTGGATGTATGGATGTAGATGTGAATGTGGATGTATGAATGTGGATGTAGATGTGAAAATGGATGTATGGATGTAGATGTGGATGTGGATGTATGGATGTGGATGTGGGTGTAGATGTATGAATATAGATGTGGATGTATGGATGTGTATGTATGAATGTGGATGTAAGAATGTGGATGTAGATGTGAAAATGGATGTATGGATGTAGATGTGGATGTGGATGTATGGATGTGGAGGTGGATGTATGAATATGGAAGTGAAAATGGATGTATCGATGTGGATGTGAAAATGGATGTAGGATGTAGATGTGAATGTGGAAGTATGAATGTGGATGTGGATGTGGATGTATGAATGTGGATGTGAAAATGGATGTATGGATGTAGATGTGAATTTGGATGTACGAATGTGGATGTGTACGTGGAATAATGAATGCAAAAATGTATGTGAATGGATATGAAGTCGATATGAACGAATGGATGAGATGAGATGTCATGTGAATCAGAATGTGAATGAATAATATAAGATGTGAACGAATGAGATGTAATGAGAAATGGATGTGATGAGACGTAATGTAAATTAAGAAAGATAGGAATGGATGTTATGTGAAGTGAATGAATCTGATGTGATGGGATGCAAAATGATGTATCTGGTGAAGAATGGATACACATATGATTTGGAATTGGGTTAAGTAATATGGATTGATGTGGAACAATCTAGAAAGACGTGAGTTCATTATAGAAACTGTATATATGACCTGTTTGTAAATGACTGTTTTATGTCAAGAATGCTGGGGAAGCATTTTGACCGTCTTGTGATTAAGGTCGTGGAGACCTAACTAGTAAAGTTGCAACTGTTGTGACGGAGAGTCAATGGAGGACGTCTCGCGTAGGAAGGTCGGCCGAGGTCTTGACCCGATTTAAATGGTGAGCTTCTGGTATGGTGGATGAGGGACCAAGGAAGCGGCCTAGGAGTGAAGCGCTAGGTGACTTGCGAAGGATCCTAGAGGGTGCTGACCATACAGTGCTCGGGCTCTAGGTCGCCGAAGATACCCACATGTGCGTCGTGGAAGATATTGGAACAAGGAGTAAGAGTTATTTTCTTAAACCGGGCATGGATCTGGTTGATTGACCTTGCTGGTCCTCAACGGATGAGTCCATGGCTCTCTTATATGGATCTGTTGATTGATCTTGCTGATCTTCAACGAGGATTCCATCTTGATTTTTATATGTGAAAATATTGCCGGGTACTATGAGCTAGGAACTATTGAAAAGGCCCCTGAGGAGTGAACAGGTGGTGAGCGTTTTGGTTGCTAATGATGCCATAAGTACACCGATGAATGAATGATTGGAAATATGGATTCAACCAGAGATTTTGAGGATTGTCATCAGTGACATAATGGTTTCATTAAAGGATTGTTTTAAAGTTAGCGGATGCTGAGAAAAAGATAATTTCATATTGGGCGTGTAAGTGGCGTGACTAGTTTTATGTTTGCATGAACTTCCGGCTAGGGGGCCTGGGAACTCTTTTCCCTGGTACCCGGGACAAGACCTAATCAAATTCCTAATTGGATCCCATCACTACAGTGGTTGGGCGGTTGGCTAACCCATGGGACTGTAGGTTGGACTGATGGATCCGTAAATCGAGACTCAATTTCTATTTAGTACGATAGATGAAGTAAATCTCGGACAAAAAAATTGTTCTATGGAAAAAGAATCAACGGTTGTGCCTCTCAATGAGGAAAAAAGCGTTGGTCTCTATGATCCAAGTGCAGTTTTTTTCCCTGATCTCACTATAGGACTTACGGGTTTGGTCAGATGAGCTCAGTTAGTTAAGGCTTTTGACTGCATTAGGGAAAAGTTATCCTAGTGGAATCGCCCGTGCTTTCCGGGCAACAGAAGTTTTTCTGAGTTCGGTTTGGAAGAATCAAGGAACTTGTCACCTGTCCGGATATCTGTGGGGTGGACGAGGCCCCGAGTGTGGGACCCTGCCCCGTGCAAGATGTGCTACTTTCACTACTAGCACTCCGAATCCATTGCGCGGTGGGGACAGGGATCTTACAGTTGGTATCAGAGCCAAGTTGGCTAATGAGGATCAACCAAGAAGCCAAATATGTCAAAAATTTTTCAAGAAGCACTAAAAGGTTATAATTGTGTGATAAAATTCATACAATTTGATATTCAAATTGAAATTCGTAAATTGGTAATTGGGTCTTCAGATGGAAGTACCGCAATCATATGGAATCCCTGACTTGCTTGAGGCCTAGACATGATGGTATTTACCTTATAGTTCCAAGAACCATGACTACCCGTATATACTGATGAGGGTATAACTGCAGATCTTTACTGGCAGTATATACGAGTAAATCTAAGACTTGAAATTAGAAGCATTAATGCTATCCAGATGATGAATTTGAATGTGGTTGATATGATTTTTAAATTCTGGTTGTGAACTGATGAGTTGATTTGGATTCTGATTGAAAGATGATGATTCTTGAAATTTGGTTGAAATGTAATAAGCTGAGCAAAACCACAATGAGGATGAATGGGACGAGTCCCTATGATGATGTTCATAACTGGAATGACGTTAATAACTCCACCAAATCACTATAAGATTAGTGGATTGTGCTGGCAGATTGTTGCTATTAACACTTGACCCAGTGGATCAAGTTAAAGGAGGTCAAATTAAAATCTGCATAAATGAAAAATTTCCATGAAGGACTGTTCAGATAGAAATTTCGGTCTAATGGAACATTATTGTGATAAGGAATTGAATGTTATGATCTGAGTGAATTGTTATTGAATAATGAGATTTATATAAGGGATCTGTATCCCAGGATTCTATTTGGGTTCACCAAAATATAAGGAACCCATAATCAATTGGATCTTAAGAAAAAGAATTCTCCTCTAGTTTTACGAGATGAGGACATCTCGCATTTTTTAAGTGGGGTAGAATGTAAGATTCCTCCCCAGCCTCTCAGGATGTCCAGTATCTTCCCCTGTAGTCAAATCTTTCTTCAGAAATATCAAAGATCTTGTTTCTACCTGTTTTGGCCTAGAGAGAGAAAATAATCTAGAGAGCGATTATTTACATTTTGAATATTTTTGGATAGAAAAAATTCTCATCCTATTAATATAAGTTCCCCTGAACAGAAGTTCAAAAAGATTTCAAGAAGGTGCATTAGAAAATCATGTATAATCTGCTCAAGAGGCATTATCCTGAGGGTCAAGATTTTTTTGAAATTTTAAATTAAGGTTCCTATGGGCCCATAAGATCAATCCATGTGTGAGGAGAAGATAAATCCAATTTGTAAAAGAAATTACCCAAAAATGAGTAAATACTCACATAAGATGAAGAGTTGACTATGTACAAGAGTTATTAGTAAAAAACTATAAGTATTACTAAAAAAATGAGATATTTTGGGTATAATCATTCCATTTTGACACATATGTAAGGAAGGGGAGTCCCTTCAAGGAGATGCATACTTCACATGCTTGAATGAGTTTTAAACTCAAAAATAATGTGATATTTTTATCTCTCCCCTCTCTTGGATCAAACCGAATCAAAACCAAATAAAAAAAGAACCAAACTAGGTCCAAATCTAGTCCAAATTCAACCAAACCAAAATCTAGAAAATTCTAGATATCAGTTGGTCTTGGTTAGAGCCTCCCTCTCCTATAAATAGAACCTGAGTCTTTGTAAAAAAATAGGAGAATTATACTATGCTGAAATAATGCTAATTTTTACTATTCTCTAAAATTCTCTCCAAATTGAAGAAATTGGAGCTTCCCTCTTTCTTCAATCTCCATTGGTGACTCCATCAGCACAAATTGATTGGTTGGGGGCCTCTACCGTGAACAAAGAATCAAGCAATTTGTAAGGTAAATGGTGAATTGTGATCTTTTCGATAAATTCTCAATGTTTCTCTCTTCTCAACCCCTCTCAAGCTTGAGAAGCTTAATTGGAATGGTTTTTGAATGCTATTCAAGTTAATTGATGAATGGTAGTAAAGAATTACATAAATTTCCATTTATGCTTAATTTTAATGGTTTTTATGTAATTTCTCTCTCTCACTCAAAGAATGGTCATTCTCATGACCTATTCTCAATCCAAATGAAGCTTTTCATAAAGCTTTTCCTTAATCCAAGATTAATCTATTCTTGAGGCCAAATTAATGGCTTTTTTTTCCTATACTTTTAGTTTATGTATTTCATGAATATTAATGATTCAATCCATTATGGGTTAATGATCCAATTAGGGATCATTCTAATCATTCCCTGAATGATAAGCTTTATCCTTTAAAATAATTAAGATTTATCAGTCATAGCAGCGGAGCTATGGCAAAATTTGTGTAAAAATTAGAGGACTTCCTACCATATTCTAGGAATTATCATCCTAGATTAATTGAAAGAATTTCATTGTAATCATGGAGAAATTGATTTTTATGTTATGCATAATTGATGAATTAAGAAAAAGAGGATTTCTAGTAATTAAATTTTATGTTAAAAAGAGTAATCCCCATCGTATGAGTATTCTTAAAGGGTTATTTTCATCCTAGACATAGAAAAATATATACTAGAAATATTTATTTATAAAAGTGTGATTTTCATCATAATTGATTTTTATGCATAAGTAGATGCATAAAAGAATTTTTTTTAATATTAAAAGTGTGATTTTCATCATAAAGGATTTTATTCATAAATTAGATGCATAAAAGAAATTCTTTTATATCAAAAGAATGATTTTCATCATAAATGATTTATATGCATAAACATATGCATAAAAGATTTTTTTTATATTAAAAGTGAGATTTTCATCATAATTGGATTTTATGCACAAATTAGATGCATAAGAGAAATTCTTTTATTCTAAAAGTGTAATTCCTACTAAATTGGATTTATGCATGGAAAGATGCATAAAGAAATTATTTTAACCCAAAAGTGTTATTCTTGTCAATTTTGATTTTATAAATAGAAAGATGCATAAAGAATTTTATTTTTAATTGAAAAGAGTTATTTTTTTTCAATTTTGATTTTATGCATAGAAAGATGCATAAAGAATTTTATTTTTAATTCAAAAGAGTTATTCTTATCAATTTTGATTTTATGCATAGATAGATGCATAAAAGATTTATTCTAAAAGTGTTAATTTCATTAAGATTGAAATTTATGCATAGAAAGATGTATAAAAGATTTATTTTTATTTCAAAAGTATTATTCTCATTAAATTGGAATTTATGCATAGTAAAATGCATAAAAGGATTATTATAAAAGTGTTATTCCTACTAAAGTTGTCTTTATGCCTAATAAGATGTGTATGAGATGTGATAGGATGTGATAAGATGTGTATGAGATGTGCTAGGATGTGATAAGATGTGTAGTAGGAGCAGGATGATAGGATGTGATAAGATGCGTATGAGATGTAATAGGATGTGATAAGAGGTGTATGAGATGTGATAAGATGTGATAAGATGCGTATGGGAAGTGATAGGACGTGATAAGATGTGTATGAGATGTGCTAGGATGTGATAAGATGTGTATGAGAAGTGATAGTATGTGATAAGATGCGTATGAGATGTGATAGGATGTGATAAGAGGTGTATGAGATGTGATAGGATGTGATAAGATGCGTATGGGAAGTGATAGGATGTGATAAGATGTGTCTGAGAAGTGATAGGCTGTGATAAGATGCATATGGGATGAGTTAGGATGTGATAAGATGAGTTAGGATGTGATAAGATGTGTATGGGATGAGGTAAGAAGTGTATCTGATGGGATGAGATGTATATGGGTTGTGATAGGGCAAGAATGGATGTGATGTAAAAGAATAGATGTGAAGGCGTATGTGGTTATATGAATGGGAATGTAGAAATGGATGCATGGATGTGGATGTATGAATGTGAACGTGGATGTGAATGTATGATATAGATGTATGGATGTGGATGTGGATATGGATGTGTATGTATGGAAGTGGATGTATGAATGTAGATATGGAATGTGGATAAGGATATGGATATGGATGTGAATATGCATGTAAGAATGTGGATGTATGTGAATGTGAATGTGGATGTGTGAATGTGGATATGGATGTATGGATGTGGATGTATGAATGTGAACGCGGATGTGAATGTATGATATGGATGTATGGATGTGGATATGGATGTATGGATGTGGATGTATGAATGTGAATGCGGATGTGAATGTATGATATAGATGTATGGATGTAGATGTGAATGTGGATGCATGACTGTGGATGTAGATGTGAAAATGGATGTATGGATGTAGATGTGGATGTAGATGTGGATGTGGATGTGGGTGTGGATGTATGAATATAGATGTGGATGTATGGATGTGGATATGGATGTGTATATATGAATGTGGATGTAAGAATGTGGATGTAGATGTGAAAATGGATGTATGGATGTAGATGTGGATGTGGATGTATGGATGTGGAGGTGGATGTATGAATATGGAAGTGAAATTGGATGTATCGATGTGGATGTATGAATGTGGATGTGAAAATGGATGTATGGATGTAGATGTGAATGTGGATGTGTACCTGGAATAATGAATGCAAAAATGTATGTGAATGGATATGAAGTTGATATGAACGAATGGATGAGATGAGATGTCATGTGAATCAGAATGTGAATGAATAATATAAGATATGAACGAATGAGATGTAATGAGAAATGGATGTGATGAGACGTAACGTAAATTAAGAAAGATAGGAATGGATGTTATGTGAAGTGAATGAATCTGATGTGATGGGATGGAAAATGATGTATCTGGTCAAGAATGGATACACATATGATTTGGAATTGGGTTAAGTAATATGGATTGATGTGGAACAATCTGGAAAGACGTGAGTTCATTATAGAAACTGTATATATGACCTGTTTGTAAATGACTGTTTTATGTCAAGAATGCTGGGGAAGCATTTTGACCGTCTTGTGATTAGGTCGTGGAGACCTAACTGGTAAAGTTGCAACTACTAACGGAGAGTCAATGGCGGACGTCTCGCGTAGCAAGGTCGGCCGAGGTCTTGACCACATCCTCGGTTCGATTTAAATGGTGAGCTACCGGTATGGTGGATGAGGGACCAAGGAAGCGGCCTATGAGTGAAGCGCTAGGTGACCTGCGAAGGATCCTAGAGGGTGCTGACCATATGGTGCTAGGGCTCTAGGTCGCCGAAGATACCCACACGTGCATTGTGGAAGATATTGGAACAAGGAGTAAGAGTTGTTTTCTGAAACCGGGCATGGATCTGGTTGATTGACCTTGCTGGTCCTCAACGGATGAGTCCATGGCTCTCTGATATGGATCTGTTGATTGATCTTGCTGATCTTCAACGAGGATTCCAACTTGATTTTTATATGTGAAAATATTGCCGGGTACTATGAGCTAGGAACTATTGAAAAGGCCCCTGAGTGAACAGGTGGTGAGCATTCTGGTTGCTAATGATGCCATAAGTACACCGATGAATGAATGATTGGAAATATGGATTCAACCAGAGATTTTGAGGATTGTCATCAGTGACATAATAGTTTCATTAAAGGATTGTTTTAAAGTTAGCTGATGCTGAGAAAAAGGTAATTTCATATTGGGTGTGTAAGTGGCGTGACTAGTTTTATGTTTCCATGAACTTCCGGCTAGGGGGCCTGGGAACTCTTTTCCCTGGAACTCGGGACAAAACCTAACCAAATTCCTAATTGGATCCCATCACTACAGTGGTTGGACGGTTGGCTAACCCATGGGACTGGATGGGGCTAGGCTCGACTGATGGATCCGTAAATCGAGACTCAATTTTTGTTTAGTTCGATAGATGAAGTAAACCCCGGACAAAAAAATTGTTCTACGGAAAAAGAATCAACGGATGTGCCTCTCAATGAGGAAAAAAGCGTTGGTCTCTATGATCCAAGTGCAGTCTTTTTCCCTGATCTGACTATAGGACTTACGGGTTCGGTCAGATGAGCTCGGTTAGTTAAGGTTTTTGACTACGTTAGGAAAAAGTTATCCTAGTGGAATCGCTCGTGCTTTCTGGGTAACAGAAGTTTTTCGAGTTCGGTTTGGAAGAATCAAGAAATTAGTCACCTGTCCGGATATGTGTGGACGAGGCCCCGAGTGTGGGACCCTGCCCCGCGCAAGATGTGCTACTTCCGCTGCTAGCACTCCGAATCCATTGCGCGGTGGGGACAGGGATCTTACAGTTGGTATCAGAGCCAAGTTGGCTGATGAGGATCAACCAAGAAGCCAAATATGTCAAAAATTTATCAAGAAGCACTAAAAGGTTGTAATTGTGTGATAAAATTCATACAATTTGATATTCAAATTGAAATTTGTAAATTGGTAATTGGGTCTTCAGATGGAAGTACCATAATTATATGGAATCCCTGACTTGCTTGAGGCCTAGACATGATGGTATTTACCTTATAGTTCCAAGAACCATGACTACCCGTATATACCGAGGGTATAACTGCAGCTCTTTACTGGCAGTATATACGAGTAAATCTAAGACTTGAAATTATAAGCATTAATGCTATCCAAATGATAAATTCGAATGTGGTTGATATGATTTTTAAATTCTGGTTGTGAACTGATGAGTTGATTTGGATTCTGATTGAAAAATGAGGATTCTTGAAATTTGGTTGAAATGTAATAAGCTGAGCAAAACCACAATGAGGATGAATGGGACGAGTCCCTGTGATGATGTTCATAACTAGAATGACGTTAATAACTCCAGGAAATCACTATAATATTAGTGGATTGTGCTGGCAGATTGTTGCTATTAACACTTGACTTAGTGGATCAAGTTAAAGGAGGTCAAATTAAAATCTGCATAAATGAAAAATTTCCATGAAGGACTGTTCAGATAGAAATTTTGGTCTAATGGAACATTATTGTGATAAGGAATTGAATGTTATGATCTGAGTGAATTGTTATTTAATAATGAGTTTTATATAAGGGATCTTTATCCCCCAGGATTCTATTTGGGTTCACCAAAATATAAGGAACCCATAATCAATTGGATCTTAAGAAAAAGAATTCTCCTCTAGTTTTGCGAGATGAGGACATCTCGCGTTTCTTAAGTGGGGTAGAATGTAAGATTCCTCCCCAGCCTCTCAGGATGTCCAGTATCTTCCCCTGTAGTCAAATCCCTCTTCAGAAATATCAAAGATCTTGTTTCTACCTGTTTTGGCCTAGAGAGAGAAAATATTCTAGAGAGAGATTATTTAGATTTTGAATATTTTTGGATAGAAAAATTCTGGTTCATATCGACTTCATATCCATTCACATACGTTTTTGCATTCATTATTCTACGTACACATCCACATTCGTACATCCACATTCACATCTACATCCATACATCCATTTTCACATCCACATCCACATCCACATCCACATCCACATTCATACTTCCACATTCACATCTACATCCATACATCCATTTTCACATCCACATCGATACATCCATTTTCACTTCCATATGCATACATCCACATCCACATCTACATCCATACATCCATTTTCACATCTACATCCATATTCTTACATCCACATTCATACATACACATCCATACATCCACATCTATATTCATACATCCACACCCACATCCATACATCCACATCCACATCTACATCCATAGATCCATTTTCACATCTACATCCACATTCACATCTACATCCATACATCTATATCATACATTCACATCCGCATTCACATTCATACATCCACATCCAAACATCCATATCCACATCCATACATCCATATTATACATTCACATCCGCGTTCACATTCATACATCCACATCCATACATCCATATCCACATTCACACATCCACATTCACATTCACATACATCCACATTCTTACATCCATATTCACATCCATATCCTTATCCACATTCCATATCTACATTCATACATCCACATCTACATTCATACATCCACTTCCATACATACACATCCATATCCACATCCACATCCATGCATCTATATCATACATTCACGTCCACGTTCACATTCATACATCCACATCCATACATCCATTTCTACATTCCCATTCATATAACCACATACGCCTTCACATCTATTCTTTTACAGCACATCCATTCTCGCCCTATCACAACCCATATACATCTCATCCCATCAGATACACTTCTTACCTCATCCCATACACATCTTATCACATCCTAACTCATCTTATCACATCCTAACTCATCCCATATGCATCTTATCATATCCTATCAATTCTCAGACACATCTTATCACATCGTATCACTTTCCATACGCATCTTATCACATCCTATCACATCTCATACACCTGTTATCACATCCTATCACATCTCATACGCATCTTATCACATACTATCACTTCTCATACACGTCTTATCACATCCTAGCACATCTCATACACATCTTATCACATCTTATCACTTTTCATACACATCTTTTCACATCCTATCACATCTCATACACCTCTTATCACATCCTATCACATCTCATACACCTCTTATCACATCCTAGCACATCTCATACACATCTTATCACATCCTATCACATCTCATACACATCTTATTAGGCATAAAGACAACTTTAGTAGGAATAACACTTTTATAATAATCCTTTTATGCATTTTACTATGCATAAATTCTAATTTAATGAGAATAATACTTTCGAAATAAAAATAAAATTTTTATACATCTTTGTATGCATAAATTTCCATCTTAATGAAATTAACACTTTTAGAATAAATCTTTTATGCATCTATCTATGCATAAAATCAAAATTGATAAGAATAACTCTTTTGAATTAAAAATAAAATTCTTTATGCATCTTTCTATGCATAAAATCAAAATTGAAAAGAATAACTCTTTTCAATTAAAAATAAAATTCTTTATGCATCTTTCTATTTATAAAATCAAAATTGATAAGAATAACACTTTTGGGTTAAAATAATTTCTTTATGCATCTTTCCATGCATAAGTCCAATTTAGTAGGAATTACACTTTTAGAATAAAAGAATTTCTCTTATGCATCTAATTTGTGCATAAAATCCAATTATGATGAAAATCTCACTTTTAATATAAAAAAATCTTTTATGCATATGTTTATGCATACAAATCATTTATGATGAAAATCATTCTTTTGATATAAAAAAATTTATTTTATGCATCTAATTTATGCATAAAATCCTTTATGATGAAAATCACACTTTTAATATTAAAAAAATTCTTTTATGCATCTACTTATGCATAAAAATCAATTATGATGAAAATCACACTTTTATAAATAAATATTTCTAGTATACATTTTTCTATGTCTAGAATGAAAATAACCCTTTAAGAATACTCATACGATGGGGATTACTCTTTTTAACATAAAATTTAATTACTAGAAATCCTCTTTTTCTTAATTCATCAATTATGCATAACATAAAAATCAATTTCTCCATGATTACAATGAAATTCTTTCAATTAATCTAGGATGATAATTCCTAGAATATGGTAGGAAGTCCTCTAACTTTTACAGAAATTTTGCCATAGCTCCGCTGCTATGACTGATAAATCTCAATTATTTTAAAGGATAAAGCTTATCATTAAGGGAATGATTAGAATGATCCCTAATTGGATCATTAACCCATAATGGATTGAATCATCAATATTCATGAAATACATAAACTAAAAGTATAGGAAAAAAAAGCCATTAATTTGGCCTCAAGCATAGATTAATCTTGGATTAAGGAAAAGCTTCATTTGGATTGAGAATAGGTCATGAGAATGACCATTATTTGAGTGAGAGAGAGAAATTACATAAAAACCATTAAAATTAAGCATAAATAGAAATTTATGTAATTCTTTACTACCATTTATCAATTAACTTCAATAGCATTCAAAAACCATTCCAATTAAGCTTCTCAAGCTTGAGAGGGGTTGAGAAGAGAGAAACAAGATCAAAATTCACCATTTACCTTACAAATTGCTTGATTCTTTGTTCACGGTAGAGGCCCCCAACCAATCAATTTGTGCTGATAGAGTCACTAATGGAGATTGAAGAAAGAGGGAAGCCATTTACCTTACAAATTGCTTGATTCTTTGTTCACGGTAGAGGCCCCCAACCAATCAATTTGTGCTGATGGAGTCACTAATGGAGATTGAAGAAAGAGGGAAGCTCCAATTTCTTCAATTTGGAGAGAATTTTAGAGAATAGCAAAAATTAGCATTGTTTCAGCATAATTTTGGCATAGTATAATTCTCCTATTTTTTTACAAAGACTCGGGTTCTATTTATAGGAGAGGGAGGCTCTAACCAAGACCAATTGATTTCTAGAATTTTCTAGATTTTAGTTTGGTTGAATTTGGACTAGATTTGGACCTAGTTTGGTTCTTTTTTGATTCGGTTTGATCCAAGAGAGAGGAGAGATAAAAATATCACATTATTTTTGAGTTTAAAACTTATTCAAGCATGGAAGTATGCAGCTCCTTGAAGGGACTCCCCTTCCTTACATATGTGTCAAAATGGAATGATTATACCCAAAATATCTCATTTTTTTAGTAATACTCATACCGGTAGCTCACCATTTAAATCGAACCGAGGCTGTGGTCAAGACATGATTACAATGAAATTCTTTCAATTAATCTAGGATGATAATTCCTAGAATTTGAAAGGAAGTCCTCTAATTTTTACAGAAATTTTGCCATAGCTCCACTGTTATGACTGATAAATCTCAATTATTTTAAAGGATAAAGCTTATCATTAAGGGAATGATTAGAATGATCCCTAATTGGATCATTAACCCATAATGGATTGAATCATCAATATTCATGAAATACATAAACTAAAAGTATAGGAAAAAAAAGCCATTAATTTGGCCTCAAGCATAGATTAATCTTGGATTAAGGAAAAGCTTTATGAAAAGGTTCATTTGGATTGAGAATAGGTCATGAGAATGACCATTCTTTGAGTAAGAATAGGTCATGAGAATGACCATTCTTTGAGTGAGAGAGAGAAATTACATAAAAACTATTAAAATTAAGCATAAATGGAAATTTATGTAATTCTTTACTACCATTTATCAATTAACTTCAATAGCATTCAAAAACCATTCCAATTAAGCTTCTCAAGCTTGAGAGGGGTTGAGAAGAGAGAAACATTGAGAATTTATCGAAAAGATCAAAATTCACCATTTACCTTACAATTTGCTTGATTCTTTGTTCACGGTAGAGGCCCCCAACCAATCAATTTGTGCTGATGGAGTCACTAATGGAGATTGAAGAAAGAGGGAAGCTCCAATTTCTTCAATTTGGAGAGAATTTGAGAGAATAGTAAAAATTAGCATTATTTTAGCATAATTTTGGCATAGTATAATTCTCCTATTTTTTACAAAGACTCAGGTTCTATTTATAAGAGAGGGAGGCTCTAACCAAGACCAACTGATTTTTAGAATTTTTCAGATTTCAGTTTGGTTGAATTTGGACTAGATTTGGACCTAGTTTGGTTCTTTTTTGATTCGGTTTTGATCCAAGAGAGAGGAGAGATAAAAATATCACATTATTTTTGAGTTTAAAACTCATTCAAGCATGTGAAGTATGCACCTCCTTGAACGGACTCCCCTTCCTTACATTTGTGTCAAAATGGAATGATTATACCCAAAATATCTCTTTTTTTTAGTAATACTCATAGTTTTTTACTAATAACCCTTGTACATAGTCAACTCTTTATCTTATGTGAGCATTTACTCATTTTTGGGTAATTTCTTTTACAAATTGGATTTATCTCCTCCCCACACATGGATTGATCTTATTGGCCCATAGGAACCTTAATTTAAAATTTCGAAAAAATCTTGACCCTCAGGATAATGCCTCTTGAGCAGATTATACTTGATTTCTAATGCACCTTCTGGAAATCTTTTTGAACTTCTGTTCAGGGGAACTTATATTAATGTAAATTAAGAAAGATAGGAATGGATGTTATGTGAAGTGAATGAATCTGATGTGATGGGATGGAAAATGATGTATCTGGTCAAGAATGGATACACATATGATTTGGAATTGGGTCAAGTAATATGGATTGATGTGGAACAATCTAGAAAGATGTGAGTTCATTATAGAAACTGTATATATGACCTGTTTGTAAATGACTGTTTTGTGTCAAGAATGCTGGGGAAGCATTTTGACCGTCTTGTGATTAAGGTCGTGGAGACCTAACTGGTAAAGTTGCAACTACTGACGGAGAGTCAATGGAGGACGTCTCGCGTAGGAAGGTCGGCCGAGGTCTTGACCAGCCTCGGTTCGATTTAAATGGTGAGCTTCCGGTATGGTGGATGAGGGACCAAGGAAGCGGCCTATGAGTGAAGTGCTAGGTGACTTGCGAAGGATCCTAGAGGGTGCTGACCATACGGTGCTCGGGCTCTAGGTCGCCGAAGATACCCACACATGCGTCGTGGAAGATATTGGAACAAGGAGTAAGAGTTATTTTGTGAAACCGGGCATGGATCTGGTTGATTGACCTTGCTGGTCCTCAACGGATGAGTCCATGGCTCTCTTATATGGATCTGTTGATTGATCCCTATAAGAGAGCCATGGCTCTCTTATATGGATCTGTTGATTGATCTTGCTGATCTTCAACGAGGATTCCATCTTGATTTAATATATTGCCCGGTACTATGAGCTAGGAACTATTGAAAAGGCCCCTGAGTGAACGGGTGGTGAGCGTTCTGGTTGCTAATGATGCCATAAGTACACCGATGAATGAACGATTGAAAATATGGATTCAACCAGAGATTTTGAGGATTGTCATCAGTGACATAATGGTTTCATTAAAGGATTGTTTTAAAGTTAGCTGATGCTGAGAAAAAGGTAATTTCATATTGGGTGTGTAAGTGGCGTGACTAGTTTTATGTTTGCATGAACTTCCGGCTAGGAGGCCTGGGAACTCTTTTCCCTGGTACCCGGGACAAAACCTAACCAAATTCCTAATTGGATCCCATCACTACAATGGTTGGGCTGTTGGCTAACCCATGGAACTGGATGGGGTTAGGTTGGACTGATTGATCTGTAAATCGAGACTCAATTTCTGTTTAGTTCGATAGATGAAGTAAACCCCGGATAAAAAAATTGTTCTATCGAAAAAGAATCAACGACTGTGCCTCTCAATGAGGAAAAAAGCGTTGGTCTCTATGATCCAAGTGCAGTCTTTCTCCCTGATCTGACTATAGGACTTACGGGTTCGGTCAGATGAGCTGAGTTAGTTAAGGCTTTTGACTGCGTTAGGGAAAAGTTATCCTAGTGTAATCGCCCGTGCTTTCCGGGCAACAGAAGTTTTTCTGAGTTCGGTTTGGAAGAATCAAGGAATTAGTCACCTGTTCGGATATCTGTGGTGGGCGAGGCCCCGAGTGTGGGGCCCTGCCCCACGCAAGATGTGCTACTTTCACTGCTAGCACTCCGAATCCATTGCGCGGTGGGGACAGGGATCTTACAGTTGGTATAAGAGCCATGTTGGCTAATGAGGATCAACCAAGAAGCCAAATATGTCAAAAATTCTTCAAGAAGCACTAAAAGGTTGTAATTGTATGATAAAATTCATACAATTTGATATTCAAATTGAAATTCGTAAATTGGTAATTGGGTCTTCAGATGGAAGTACCGCAATTATATGGAATCCGTGACTTGCTTGAGGCCTAGACATGATGGTATTTACTTTATAGTTCCAAGAACCATGACTACCCGTATATACCGAGGGTATAATTGCAGCTCTTTACTGGCAGTATATACGAGTAAATCTAAGACTTGAAATTAGAAGCATTAATGCTATCCAGATGATGAATTCGAATGTGGTTGATATGATTTTTAAATTCTGGTTGTGAACTGATGAGTTGATTTGGATTTTGTTTGAAAAATGATGATTCTTGAAATTTGGTTGAAATGTAATAAGCTGAGCAAAACCACAATGAGGATGAATGGGACGAGTCCCTGTGATGATGTTCATAACTGGAATGACGTTAATAACTCCAGCAAATCACTATAAGATTAGTGGATTGTGCTGGCAGATTGTTGCTGTTAACACTTGACCCAGTGGATCAAGTTAAAGGAGGTCAAATTAAAATCTGCATAAATGAAAAATTTCCATGAAGGACTGTTCAGATAGAAATTTTGGTCTAATGGAACATTATTGTGATAAGGAATTGAATGTTATGATCTGAGTGAATTGTTATTTAATAATGAGTTTTATATAAGGGATCTGTATCCCAGGATTCTATTTGGGTTCACCAAAATATAAGGAACCCATAATCAATTGGATCTTAAGAAAAAGAATTCTCCTCTAGTTTTGCGAGATGAGAACATCTCGAGTTTTTTAAGTGGGGTAGAATGTAAGATTCCTCCCCAGCCTCGCAGGATGTCCAGTATCTTTCCCTGTAGTCAAATCCCTCTTGAGAAATATCAAAGATCTTGTTTCTACCTGTTTTGGCCTAGAGAGAGAAAATATTCTAGAGAGAGATTATTTAGATTTTGAATATTTTTGGATAGAAAAAATTCTCATCCTATTAATATAAGTTCTCCTAAACAGAAGTTCAAAAAGATTTCCAGAAGGTGCATTAGAAATAAAGTGTAATCTGCTCAAGAGGCATTATCCTGAAGGTAAAGATTTTTTTGAAATTTTAAATTAAGGTTCCTATGGGCCAATAAGATCAATCCATGTGTGGGGAGGAGATAAATCCAATTTGTAAAAGAAATTACCCAAAAATGAGTAAATGCTCACATAAGATGAAGAGTTGACTATGTACAAGGGTTATTAGTAAAAAACTATGAGTATTACGAAAAAAATGAGATATTTTGGGTATAATCATTCCATTTTGACACATATGTAAGGAAGGGGAGTCCCTTCAAGGAGGTGCATACTTCACATGCTTGAATGAGTTTTAAACTCAAAAATAATGTGATATTTTTATCTCTCCTCTCTCTTGGATCAAACCGAATCAAAACCGACGAATCAAAAAGGAACCAAACTAGGTCCAAATCTAGTCCAAATTCAACCAAACTGAAATCTAGAAATTTTAGAAATCAGTTGGTCTTGGTTAGAGCCTCCCTCTCCTATAAATAGAACCTGAGTCTTTGTAAAAAAAATAGGAGAATTATACTATGCCAAAATTATGCTGAAATAATGCTAATTTTTACTATTCTCTAAAATTCTCTCCAAATTGAAGAAATTGGAGCTTCCCTCTTTCTTCAATCTCCATTGGTGACTCCATCAGCACAAATTGATTGGTTGGGGGCCTCTACCGTGAACAAAGAATCAAGCAATTTGTAAGGTAAATGGTGAATTTTGATCTTTTCGATAAATTCTCAATGTTTCTCTCTTCTCAAACCCTCTCAAGCTCGAGAAGCTTAATTGGAATGGTTTTTGAATGCTATTGAAGTTAATTGATGAATGGTAGTAAAGAATTACATAAATTTCCATTTATGCTTAATTTTAATGGTTTTTATGTAATTTCTCTCTCTCACTCTCAAAGAATGGTCATTCTCATGACCTATTCTCAATCCAAATGAAGCTTTTCCTTAATCCAAGATTAATCTATGCTTGAGGTCAAATTAATGGCTTTTCTTTTCTATACTTTTAGTTTATATATTTCATGAATATTGATGATTCAATCCATTATGGATTAATGATCCAATTACGGATCATTCTAATCATTCTCTTAATGATAAGCTTTATCCTTTAAAATAATTGAGATTTATCAGTCATAGCAGCGGAGCTATGGTAAAATTTCTATAAAAATTAGAGGACGTCCTACCATATTCTAGGAATTATCATCCTAGATTAATTGAAAGAATTTCATTGTAATCATGGAGAAATTATTTTTTATGTTATGCATATTTTAGGAATTATCATCCTAGATTAATTGAAAGAATTTCATTGTAATCATGGAGAAATTGATTTTTATGTTATGCATAATTGATGAATTAAGAAAAAGAGGATTTCTAGTAATTAAATTTTATGTTAAAAAGAGTAATCCCCATCGTATGAGTATTCTTAAAGGGTTATTTTCATTCTAGACATAGAAAAATGTATACTAGAAATATTTATTTATAAAAGTGTGATTTTCATCATAATTGATTTTTATGCATAAGTAGATGCATAAAAGAATTTTTTTAATATTAAAAGTGTGATTTTCATCATAAAGGATTTTATGCATAAATTAGATGCATAAAAGAAATTTTTTTATATCAAAAGAATGATTTTCATCATAAATGATTTGTATGCATAAACATATGCATAAAAGATTTTTTTTATATTAAAAGTGAGATTTTCATCATAATTGGATTTTATGCACAAATTAGATGCATAAGAGAAATTCTTTTATTCTAAAAGTGTAATTCCTACTAAATTGGATTTATGCATGGAAAGATGCATAAAGAAATTATTTTAACCCAAAAGTGTTATTCTTATCAATTTTGATTTTATAAATAAAAAGATGCATAAAGAATTTTATTTTTAATTCAAAAGAGTTATTCTTTTCAATTTTGATTTTATGCATAGAAAGATGCATAAAGAATTTTATTTTTAATTCAAAAGAGTTATTCTTATCAATTTTGATTTTATGCATAGATAGATGCATAAAAGATTTATTCTAAAAGTGTTAATTTCATTAAGATGAAAATTTATGCATAGAAAGATGTATAAAAGATTTATTTTTATTTCGAAAGTATTATTCTCATTAAATTAGAATTTATGCATAGTAAAATGCATAAAAAGATTATTATAAAAGTGTTATTCCTACTAAAGTTGTCTTTATGCCTAATAAGATGTGTATGAGATGTGATAGGATGTGATAAGATGTGTATGAGATGTGCTAGGATGTGATAAGATGTATACGAGAAGTGATAGGACGTGATAAGATGCGTATGAGATGTGATAGGATGTGATAAGAGGTGTATGAGATGTGATAGGATGTGATAAGATGTGTATGGGAAGTGATAAGATGTGATAAGATGTGTATGAGATGTGCTAGGATGTGATAAGATGTGTATGAGAAGTGATAGTATGTGATAAGATGCGTATGAGATGTGATAGGATGTGATAAGAGGCGTATGAGATGTGATAGGATGTGATAAGATGCGTATGGGAAGTGATAGGATGTGATAAGATGCGTATGGGAAGTGATAGGATGTGATAAGATGTGTCTGAGAAGTGATAGGATGTGATAAGATGCATATGGGATGAGTTAGGATGTGATAAGATGAGTAAGGATGTGATAAGATGTGTATGGGATGAGGTAAGAAGTGTATCTGATGGGATGAGATGTATATGGATTGTGATAGGGCGAGAATGGATGTGATGTAAAAGAATAGATGTGAAGGCGTATGTGGTTATATGAATGGGAATGTAGAAATGGATGTATGGATGTGGATGTATGAATGTGAACGTGGATGTGAATGTATGATATAGATGTATGGATGTGGATGTGGATATGGATGTGTATGTATGGAAGTGGATGTATGAATGTAGATATGGAATGTGGATAAGGATATGGATGTGAATATGAATGTAAGAATGTGGATGTATGTGAATGTGAATGTGGATGTGTGAATGTGGATATGGATGTATGGATGTGGATGTATGAATGTGAACGCAAATGTGAATGTATGATATGGATGTATGGATGTGGATATGGATGTATGGATGTGGCTGTATGAATGTGAATGCGGATGTGAATGTATGATATAGATGTATGGATGTGGATGTATGGATGTAGATGTGAATGTGGATGCATGAATGTGGATGTAGATGTGAAAATGGATGTATGGATATAGATGTGGATGTGGATGTGGGTGTGGATGTATGAATATAGATGTGGATGTATGGATGTGGATATGGATGTGTATGTATAAATGTGGATGTAAGAATGTGGATGTAGATGTGAAAATGGATGTATGGATGTAGATGTGGATGTGGATGTGGATGTATGGATGTGGAGGTGGATGTATGAATATGGAAGTGAAAATGGATGTATCGATGTGGATGTATGAATGTGGATGTGAAAATGGATGTATGGATGTAGATGTGAATGTGGAAGTATGAATGTGGATGTGGATGTGGATGTATGAATGTGGATGTAAAAATGGATGTATGGATGTAGATGTGAATGTGGATGTGTACGTGGAATAATGAATGCAAAAATGTATGTGAATGGATATGAAGTCAATATGAACGAATGGATGAGATGAGATGTTATGTGAATCAGAATGTAAATGAATAATATAAGATGTGAATGAATGAGATGTAATGAGAAATGGATGTGATGAGACGTAATGTAAATTAAGAAAGATAGGAATGGATGTTATGTGAAGTGAATGAATCTGATGTGATGGGATGGAAAATGATGTATCTGGTCAAGAATGGATAAACATATGATTTGGAATTGGGTTAAGTAATATGGATGGATGTGGAACAATCTGGAAAGACGTGAGTTCATTATAGAAACTGTATATATGACCTGTTTGTAAATGACTGTTTTATGTCAAGAATGCTGGGGAAACATTTTGACCGTCTTGTGATTAAGGTCGTGGAGACCTAACTGGTAAAGTTGCAACTACTGACGGAGAGTCAATGGAGGACGTCTCGCGTAGCAAGGTCGGCCGAGGTCTTGACCACAGCCTCGGTTCGATTTAAATGGTGAGCTACTGGTATGGTGGATGAGGGACCAAGGAAGCGGCCTATGAGTGAAGCGCTAGGTGACCTGCGAAGGATCCTAGAGGGTGCTGACCATACGGTGCTCGGGCTCTAGGTCACCGAAGATACCCACACGTGCGTCGTGGAAGATATTGGAACAAGGAGTAAGAGTTGTTTTCTGAAACCGGGCATGGATCTGGTTGATTGACCTTGCTGGTCCTCAACGGATGAGTCCATGGCTCTCTTATATGGATCTGTTGATTGATCTTGCTGATCTTCAACGAGGATTCCATCTTGATTTTTATATGTGAAAATATTGCCGGGTACTATGAGCTAGGAACTATTGAAAAGGCCCCTGAGTGAACAGGTGGTGAGCGTTCTGGTTGCTAATGATGCCATAACTACACCAATGAATGAATGATTGGAAATATGGATTCAAACAGAGATTTTGAGGATTGTCATCAGTGACATAATGGTTTCATTAAAGGATTGTTTTAAAGTTAGCGGATGCTGAGAAAAAGGTAATCTCATATGGGGTGTGTAAGTGGCGTGACTAGTTTTATGTTTGCATGAACTTTTGGCTAGGGGGCCTGGGAACTCTTTTCCCTAGTATCCGGGACAAAACCTAACCAAATTCCTAATTGGATCCCATCACTACAGTGGTTGGACGGTTGGCTAACCCATGGGACTGGATGGGGCTAGGGATGGGGCTAGGCTGGACTGATGGATCCGTAAATCGAGACTCAATTTCTATTTAGTTCGATAGATGAAGTAAACCCCGGACAAAAAAATTGTTCTACGGAAAAAGAATCAACGGCTGTGCCTCTCAATGAGGAAAGAAGCGTTGGTCTCTATGATCCAAGTGCAGTCTTTTTCCCTGATCTGACTATAAGACTTACGGGTTCGGTCAGATGAGCTCAGTTAGTTAAGGCTTTTAACTACGTTAGGAAAAAGTTATCCTAGTGGAATCGCCCGTGCTTTCCGGGCAACAGAAGTTTTTTCGAGTTCGGTTTGGAAGAATCAAGGAATTAGTCACCGGTCCGGATATGTGTGGGTGAGGCCCCGAGTGTAGGACCCTGCCCCGCGCAAGATGTGCTACTTCCGCTGCTAGCACTCCGAATCCATTGCGCGGTGGGGACATGGATCTTACAGTTGGTATCAGAGCCAAGTTGGCTAATGAGGATCAACCAAGAAGCCAAATATGTCAAAAATTTATCAAGAAGCACTAAAAGGTTGTAATTGTGTGATAAAATTCATACAATTTGATATTCAAATTGAAATTCGTAAATTGGTAATTGGGTCTTCAGATGGAAGTACCGCAATTATATGGAATCCCTGACTTGCTTGAGGCCTAGACATGATGGTATTTACCTTATAGTTCCAAGAACCATGACTACCCGTATATACCGAGGGTATAACTGTAGCTCTTTACTGGCAGTATAGGAGAGTAAATCTAAGACTTCAAATTATAAGCATTAATGCTATCCAGATGATGAATTCGAACGTGGTTGATATGATTTTTAAATTCTGGTTGTGAACTGATGAGTTGATTTGGATTTTGATTGAAAAATGATGATTCTTGAAATTTGGTTGAAATGTAATAAGCTGAGCAAAACCACAATGAGGATAAATGGGACGAGTCCCTGTGATGATGTTCATAACTAGAATGACGTTAATAACTCCAGCAAATCACTATAAGATTAGTGGATTGTGCTGGCAGATTGTTGCTGTTAACACTTGACCTAGTGGATCAAGTTAAAGGAGGTCAAATTAAAATCTGCATAAATGAAAAATTTCCATGAAGGACTGTTCAGATAGAAATTTTGGTCTAATGGAACATTATTGTGATAAGGAATTGAATGTTATGATCTGAGTGAATTGTTATTTAATAATGAGTTTTATATAAGGGATCTTTATCCCCCAGGATTCTATTTGGGTTCACCAAAATATAAGGAACCCATAATCAATTGGATCTTAAGAAAAAAAATTATCCTCTAGTTTTTCGAGATGAGGACATCTCGCGTTTTTTAAGTGGGGTAGAATGTAAGATTCCTCCCCAGCCTCTCAGGATGTCCAGTATCTTCCCCTGTAGTCAAATCCCTCTTGAGAAATATAAAAATTTTAAATTAAGGTTCCTATGGGCCAATAAGATCAATCCATGTGTGGGGAGGAGATAAATCCAATTTGTAAAATAAATTACCCAAAAATGAGTAAATGCTCACATAAGATAAAGAGTTGACTATGTACAAGGGTTATTAGTAAAAAACTATGAGTATTACTAAAAAAAAGAGATATTTTGGGTATAATCATTCCATTTTGACACATATGTAAGGAAGGGGAGTCCCTTCAAGGAGGTGCATACTTCACATACTTGAATGAGTTTTAAACTCAAAAATAATGTGATATTTTTATCTCTCCTCTCTCTTGGATCAAAACCGAATCAAAAAAGAACCAAACTAGGTCCAAATCTAGTCCAAATTCAACCAAACTGAAATCTGGAAAATTCTAAAAATCAGTTGGTCTTGGTTAGAGCCTCCCTCTCCTATAAATAGAACCCGAGTCTTTGTAAAAAAATAGGAGAATTATACTATGCCAAAATTATGCTGAAATAATGCTAATTTTTACTATTCTCTTAAATTCTCTCCAAATTGAAGAAATTGGAGCTTCCCTCTTTCTTCAATCTCCATTGGTGACTTCATCAGCACAAATTGATTGGTTGGGGGCCTCTACCATGAACAAAGAATTAAGCAATTTGTAAGGTAAATGGTGAATTTTGATCTTTTCAATAAATTCTCAATGTTTCTCTCTTCTCAACCCCTCTCAAGCTTGAGAAGCTTAATTGGAATGGTTTTTGAATGCTATTGAAGTTAATTGATGAATGGTAGTAAAGAATTACATAAATTTCTATTTATGCTTAATTTCAATGGTTTTTATGTAATTTCTCTCTCTCTCACTCAAAGAATGGTCATTCTCAAGACCTATTCTCAATCCAAATGAAGCTTTTCATAAAGCTTTTCCTTAATCCAAGATTAATCTATGCTTGAGGCTAAATTAATGGCTTTTTTTTTCTATACTTTTAGTTTATGTATTTCATGAATATTGATGATTCAATCCATTATGGGTTAATGATCCAATTAGGGATCATTCTAATCATTCCCTTTATGATAAGCTTTATCCTTTAAAATAATTGAGATTTATCAGTCATAGCAGCGGAGCTATGGTTGGTAAAATTTCTGTAAAAATTAGAGGACTTCCTACCATATTCTAGGAATTATCATCCTATATTAATTGAAAGAATTTCATTGTAATCATGGAGAAAATAATTTTTATGTTATGCATAATTGATGAATTAAGAAAAAGAGGATTTCTAGTAATTAAATTTTATGTTAAAAAGAGTAATCCCCATCGTATGAGTATTCTTAAAGGGTTATTTTCATTCTAGACATAGAAAAATGTATACTAGAAATATTTATTTATAAGAAGTGCGATTTTCATCATAATTGATTTTTATGCATAAGTAGATGCATAAAAGAATTTTTTTTAATATATTAAAAGTGTGATTTTCATCATAAAGGATTTTATGCATAAATTAGATGCATAAAAGAAATTCTTTTATATCAAAAGAATGATTTTCATCATACATGATTTGTATGCATAAGCATATGCATAAAAGATTTTTTTATATTAAAAGTGAGATTTTTATCATAATTGGATTTTATGCACAAATTAGATGCATAAGAGAAATTCTTTTATTCTAAAAGTGTAATTCCTACTAAATTGGATTTATGCATGGAAAGATGCATAAAGAAATTATTTTAACCCAAAAGTGTTATTCTTATCAATTTTGATTTTATAAATAGAAAGATGCATAAAGAATTTTATTTTTAATTCAAAAGAGTTATTCTTTTCAATTTTGATTTTATGCATAGAAAGATGCATAAAGAATTTTATTTTTAATTCAAAAGAGTTATTCTTATCAATTTTGATTTTATGCATAGATAGATGCATAAAAGATTTATTCTAAAAGTGTTAATTTCATTAAGATGGAAATTTATGCATAGAAAGATGTATAAAAGATTTATTTTTATTTCGAAAGTATTATTCTCATTAAATTAGAATTTATGCATAGTAAAATGCATAAAAAGATTATTATAAAAGTGTTATTCCTACTAAAGTTGTCTTTATGCCTAATAAGATGTGTATGAGATGTGATAGGATGTGATAAGATGTGTATGAGATGTGCTAGGATGTGATAAGATGTATACGAGAAGTGATAGGATGTGATAAGATGCGTATGAGATGTGATAGGATGTGATAAGAGGTGTATGAGATGTGATAGGATGTGATAAGATGTGTATGGGAAGTGATAAGATGTGATAAGATGTGTATGAGATGTGGTAGGATGTGATAAGATGTGTATGAGAAGTGATAGTATGTGATAAGATGCGTATGAGATGTGATAGGATGTGATAAGAGGTGTATGAGATGTGATAGGATGTGATAAGATGCGTATGGAAAGTGATAAGATGTGATAAGATGCGTATGGGAAGTGATAGGATGTGATAAGATGTGTCTGAGAAGTGATAGGATGTGATAAGATGCATATGGGATGAGTTAGGATGTGATAAGATGAGTTAGGACGTGATAAGATGTGTATGGGATGAGGTAAGAAGTGTATCTGATGGGATGAGATGTATATGGGTTGTGATAGGGTGAGAATGGATGTGATGTAAAAGAATAGATGTGAAGGCGTATGTGGTTATATGAATGGGAATGTAGAAATGGATGTATGGATGTGGATGTATAAATGTGAACGTGGATGTGAATGTATGATATAGATGTATGGATGTGGATGTGGATATGGATGTGTATGTATGGAAGTGGATGTATGAATGTAGATATGGAATGTGGATAAGGATATGGATGTGAATATGAATGTAAGAATGTGGATGTATGTGAATGTGAATGTGGATGTGTGAATGTGGATATGGATGTATGGATGTGGATGTATGAATGTGAACGCAAATGTGAATATATGATATGGATGTATGGATGTGGATATGGATGTATGGATGTGGCTGTATGAATGTGAATGCGGATGTGAATGTATGATATAGATGTATGGATGTGGATGTATGGATGTAGATGTGAATGTGGATGCATGAATGTGGATGTAGATGTGAAAATGGATGTATGGATATAGATGTGGATGTGGATGTGGGTGTGGATGTATGAATATAGATGTGGATGTATGGATGTGGATATGGATGTGTATGTATAAATGTGGATGTAAGAATGTGGATGTAGATGTGAAAATGGATGTATGGATGTAGATGTGGATGTGGATGTATGGATGTGGAGGTGGATGTATGAATATGGAAGTGAAAATGGATGTATCGATGTGGATGTATGAATGTGGATGTGAAAATGGATGTATGGATGTAGATGTGAATGTGGAAGTATGAATGTGGATGTGGATGTGGATGTATGAATGTGGATGTGAAAATGGATGTATGGATGTAGATGTGAATGTGGATGTGTACGTGGAATAATGAATGCAAAAATGTATGTGAATGGATATGAAGTCAATATGAACGAATGGATGAGATGAGATGTTATGTGAATCAGAATGTAAATGAATAATATAAGATGTGAATGAATGAGATGTAATGAGAAATGGATGTGATGAGACGTAATGTAAATTAAGAAAGATAGGAATGGATGTTATGTGAAGTGAATGAATCTGATGTGATGGGATGGAAAATGATGTATCTGGTCAAGAATGAATATACATATGATTTGGAATTGGGTTAAGTAATATGGATGGATGTGGAACAATCTGGAAAGACGTGAGTTCATTATAGAAACTGTATATATGACCTGTTTGTAAATGACTGTTTTATGTCAAGAATGCTGGGGAAGCATTTTGACCGTCTTGTGATTAAGGTCGTGGAGACCTAACTGGTAAAGTTGCAACTACTGACGGAGAGTCAATGGAGGACGTCTCGCGTAGCAAGGTCGGCCGAGGTCTTGACCACAGCCTCGGTTCGATTTAAATGGTGAGCTACCGGTATGGTGGATGAGGGACCAAGGAAGCGGCCTATGAGTGAAGCGCTAGGTGACCTGCGAAGGATCCTAGAGGGTGCTGACCATACAGTGCTCGGGCTCTAGGTCACCGAAGATACCCACACGTGCGTCGTGGAAGATATTGGAACAAGGAGTAAGAGTTGTTTTCTGAAACCGGGCATGGATCTGGTTGATTGACCTTGCTAGTCCTCAATGGATGAGTCCATGGCTCTCTTATATGGATCTGTTGATTGATCTTGCTGATCTTCAACGAGGATTCCATCTTGATTTTTATATGTGAAAATATTGCCGGGTACTATGAGCTAGGAACTATTGAAAAGGCCCCTGAGTGAACAGGTGGTGAGCGTTCTGGTTTCTAATGATGCCATAACTACACCGATGAATGAATGATTGGAAATATGGATTAAAACAGAGATTTTGAGGATTGTCATCAGTGACATAATGGTTTCATTAAAGGATTGTTTTAAAGTTAGCTGATGCTGAGAAAAAGGTAATTTCATATCGGGTGTGTAAGTGGCGTGACTAGTTTTATGTTTGCATGAACTTTCGGCTAGGGGGCCTGGGAACTCTTTTCCCTGGTACCCGGGACAAAACCTAACCAAATTCCTAATTGGATCCCATCACTACAGTGGTTGGATGGTTGGCTAACCCATGGGACTGGATGGGGCTAGGGATGGGGCTAGGCTGGACTGATGGATCCGTAAATGAGACTCAATTTCTATTTAGTTCGATAGATGAAGTAAACCCCGGACAAAAAAATTGTTCTACGGAAAAAGAATCAACGGCTGTGCCTCTCAATGAGGAAAGAAGCGTTGGTCTCTATGATCCAAGTGCAGTCTTTTTCCCTGATCTGACTATAGGACTTACGGGTTCGGTCAGATGAGCTCAGTTAGTTAAGGCTTTTGACTACGTTAGGAAAAAGTTATCCTAGTGGAATCGCCCGTGCTTTTCGGGCAACAGAAGTTTTTTCGAGTTCGGTTTGGAAGAATCAAGGAATTAGTCACCTGTCCGGATATGTGTGGGTGAGGCCTCGAGTGTAGGACCCTGATCCGCACAAGATGTACTACTTCCGCTGCTAGCACTCCGAATCCATTGCGCGGTGGGGACATGGATCTTACAGTTGGTATCAGAGCCAAGTTGGCTAATGAGGATCAACCAAGAAGCCAAATATGTCAAAAATTTATCAAGAAGCACTAAAAGGTTGTAATTGTGTGATAAAATTCATACAATTTGATATTCAAATTGAAATTCGTAAATTGGTAATTGGGTCTTCAGATGAAAGTACCGCAATTATATGGAATCCCTGACTTGCTTGAGGCCTAGACATGATGGTATTTACCTTATAGTTCCAAGAACCATGACTACCCGTATATACCGAGGGTATAACTGTAGCTCTTTACTGGCAGTATATACGAGTAAATCTAAGACTTGAAATTATAAGCATTAATGCTATCCAGATGATGAATTCGAATGTGGTTGATATGATTTTTAAATTCTGGTTGTGAACTGATGAGTTGATTTGGATTCTGATTGAAAATCGGATGATTCTTGAAATTTGGTTGAAATGTAATAAGCTGAGCAAAACCACAATGAGGATGAATGGGACGAGTCCCTGTGATGATGTTCATAACTAGAATGACGTTAATAACTCCAGCAAATCACTATAAGATTAGTGGATTGTGCTGGCAGATTGTTGCTGTTAACACTTGACCTAGTGGATCAAGTTAAAGGAGGTCAAATTAAAATCTGCATAACTGAAAAATTTCCATGAAGGACTGTTCAGATAGAAATTTTGGTCTAATGGAACATTATTGTGATAAGGAATCGAATGTTATGATCTGAGTGAATTGTTATTTAATAATGAGTTTTATATAAGGGATCTTTATCCCCCAGGATTCTAGTTTTACGAGATGAGGACATCTCGCGTTTTTTAAGTGGGGTAGAATGTAAGATTCCTCCCAAGCCTCTCAGGATGTCCAGTATCTTCCCCTGTAGTCAAATCCCTCTTGAGAAATATCAAAGATCTTGTTTCTACCTGTTTTGGCCTAGAGAGAGAAAATATTCTAGAGAGAGATTATTTAGATTTTGAATATTTTTGGATAGAAAAAATTCTCATCCTATTAATATAAGCTCCCCTGAACAGAAGTTCAAAAAGATTTCCAGAAGGTGCATTAGAAATCAAGTATAATCTGCTCAAGAGGCATTATCCCGAGGGTCAAGATTTTTTTGAAATTTTAAATTAAGGTTCCTATGGGCCAATAAGATCAGTCCATGTGTGGGGAGGAGATAAATCCAATTTGTAAAATAAATTACCCAAAAATGAGTAAATGCTCACATAAGATAAAGAGTTGACTATGTACAAGGGTTATTAGTAAAAAACTATGAGTATTACTAAAAAAAAGAGATATTTTGGGTATAATCATTCCATTTTGACACATATGTAAGGAAGGGGAGTCCCTTCAAGGAGGTGCATACTTCACATACTTGAATGAGTTTTAAACTCAAAAATAATGTGATATTTTTATCTCTCCTCTCTCTTGGATCAAAACCGAATCAAAAAAGAACCAAACTAGGTCCAAATCTAGTCCAAATTCAACCAAACTGAAATCTGGAAAATTCTAAAAATTAGTTGGTCTTGGTTAGAGCCTCCCTCTCCTATAAATAGAACCCGAGTCTTTGTAAAAAAATAGGAGAATTATACTATGCCAAAATTATGCTGAAATAATGCTAACTTTTACTATTCTCTTAAATTCTCTCCAAATTGAAGAAATTGGAGCTTCCCTCTTTCTTCAATCTCCATTGGTGACTCCATCAGCACAAATTGATTGGTTGGGGGCCTCTACCATGAACAAAGAATTAAGCAATTTGTAAGGTAAATGGTGAATTTTGATCTTTTCAATAAATTCTCAATGTTTCTCTCTTCTCAACCCCTCTCAAGCTTGAGAAGCTTAATTGGAATGGTTTTTGAATGCTATTGAAGTTAATTGATGAATGGTAGTAAAGAATTACATAAATTTCTATTTATGCTTAATTTTAATGGTTTTTATGTAATTTCTCTCTCTCTCACTCAAAGAATGGTCATTCTCAAGACCTATTCTCAATCCAAATGAAGCTTTTCATAAAGCTTTTCCTTAATCCAAGATTAATCTATGCTTGAGGCTAAATTAATGGCTTTTTTTTTCTATACTTTGAGTTTATGTATTTCATGAATATTGATGATTCAATCCATTATGGGTTAATGATCCAATTAGGGATCATTCTAATCATTCCCTTTATGATAAGCTTTATCCTTTAAAATAATTGAGATTTATCAGTCATAGCAGCGGAGCTATGGTTGGCAAAACTTCTGTAAAAATTAGAGGACTTCCTACCATATTCTAGGAATTATCATCCTATATTAATTGAAAGAATTTCATTGTAATCATGGAGAAATTGATTTTTATGTTATGCATAATTGATGAATTAAGAAAAAGAGGATTTCTAGTAATTAAATTTTATGTTAAAAAGAGTAATCCCCATTGTATGAGTATTCTTAAAGGGTTATTTTCATTCTAGACATAGAAAAATGTATACTAGAAATATTTATTTATAAAAGTGTGATTTTCATCATAATTGATTTTTATGCATAAGTAGATGCATAAAAGAAATTTTTTTAAATATTAAAAGGGTGATTTTCATCATAAAGGATTTTATGCATAAATTAGATGCATAAAAGAAATTCTTTTATATCAAAAGAATGATTTTCATCATAAATGATTTGTTTGCATAAACATATGCATAAAAGATTTTTTTTATATTAAAAGTGAGATTTTCATCATAATTAGATTTTATGCACAAATTAGATGCATAAGAGAAATTCTTTTATTCTAAAAGTGTAATTCCTACTAAATTGGATTTATGCATGGAAAGATGCATAAAGAAATTATTTTAACCCAAAAGTGTTATTCTTATCAATTTTGATTTTATAAATAGAAAGATGCATAAAGAATTTTATTTTTAATTCAAAAGAGTTATTCTTTTCAATTTTGATTTTATGCATAGAAAGATGCATAAAGAATTTTATTTTTAATTCAAAAGAGTTATTCTTATCAATTTTGATTTTATGCATAGATAGATGCATAAAAGATTTATTCTAAAAGTGTTAATTTCATTAAGATGGAAATTTATGCATAGAAAGATGTATAAAAGATTTATTTTTATTTCGAAAGTATTATTCTCATTAAATTAGAATTTATGCATAGTAAAATGCATAAAAGGATTATTATAAAAGTGTTATTCCTACTAAAGTTATCTTTATGCCTAATAAGATGTGTATGAGATGTGATAGGATGTGATAAGATGTGTATGAGATGTGCTAGGATGTGATAAGATGTGTACGAGAAGTGATAGGATGTGATAAGAGGTGTATGAGATGTGATAGGATGTGATAAGATGCGTATGGGAAGTGACATGATGTGATAAGATGTGTATGAGATGTGCTAGGATGTGATAAGATGTATATGAGAAGTGATAGTATGTGATAAGATGCGTATGAGATGTGATAGGATGTGATAAGAGGTGTATGAGATGTGATAGGATGTGATAAGATGTGTATGGGAAGTGATAGGATGCGATAAGATGTGTATGAGATGTGATAGGATGTGATAAGATGCGTATGGGATGAGTTAGGATGTGATAAGATGAGTTAGGATGTGATAAGATGTGTATGGGATGAGGTAAGAAGTGTATCTGATGGGATGAGATGTATATGGGTTGTGATAGGGCGAGAATGGATGTGATGTAAAAGAATAGATGTGAAGGCGTATGTGGTTATATGAATGGGAATGTAGAAATGGATGTATGGATGTGGATGTATGAATGTGAACGCGGATGTGAATGTATAACATAGATGTATGGATGTGGATGTGGATATGGATGTGTATGTATGGAAGTGGATGTATGAATGTAGATGTGGATGGATGAATGTAGATATGGAATGTGGATAAGGATATGGATGTCATTGAGCTCAGTTTGCAAGAATGGCAACCATGAGAGCTATCATTGCTATGGATAAGGATATGGATGTCATTGAGCTCAGTTTGAAGAATGGCAACCATGAGAGCTATCATTGCTATGGCTGCAACAAAGGGTTGTTCTTTACATCAGATGGATGTAAAGAATGCCTTCTTGTATGGTGATTTGCAAGAAGAAGTATACATGATGCAGCCAAGCTATGAGAGTGATGCACACCCAAATTTTGTGTGCAGGTTATGCAAAGCCTTGTATGGTTTGAGGATTGGGGAGTATATTGCTACCATTGGATTTCAGATATCCAATGTAGATATTTCACTTTATGTGAAAAGACAGATAGAGGGATCATGCTATTAGTCATCTATGTGGATGACTTTTATGTACAGCCTCTTATCTACTCATTTTGGGGTGTGTACTTATCTTTTGTATCTGGCACACATTTGTTTATTGTGGTCCTATATGATGAGGCATGTACTGGTTAATAAAGGCCTTTGGAATGTGGTCAGTGTTAGTGAAACTTGTCCTATTTCACAATTACTAGTGCAACCAAGTGCTGCAGGTACATCTGAAGTAGAATCTAATATAAATTTGGCTCCTCCACGCACCACCAGTACCTCCCACTGCTACTCAAGCAAGATGGGATGGTGAAAGATCCTTGCCCCCTCTGTGCGTCGAATTCTAGGGTGCTAGTAGCAGAAGTAGAAACTTCTTGCATAGGGCAGAGCCTCCCACTCGGGGCCTCACCCATGAATGTCTGGACAAGAGACTAATCCCTCGGTTCTTCAAAATCCAAACCTGAAAAAACTTCCCTCGCTCAGAAGGCATAGGCAATTCCTCCAAGAAAAATTATTCTAACGTAGTCAAGAGCCTTAAATTACCCTTTTTCATTCCGACCAAACCCGCAGATCATATGGCCAGCGGATCAAGGGAGGGACTTGCACTTGGATCATAGAGACCAACGCTTTTTTCCCCGTCAAGAGGCACAGCTGTTGATTCTTTTCCATAGAACAAGGATTATCCGTGATTTACTTCACTATAGTAACTTAGCAGAATTGAATTTTATTTTAGGAATCCATCAGTCCAGCCTATAATTTCATGGATTAGCCAACCGCCCAACCACTTTATTGATAGGATCCATTTAGAAATTTGGTTATGTTTTCTCGGGTACCATGGGAAAGAGTTCCCAGGTCCCCTAGCCGGCACTTCAAGCAAAATTCAAGGTAGTTACACCACTACACACCCAATATGAAATTACCTTTTTCACAGATTTAAAGCAAAACTAGAATGAGATCATAGTACTTAGATCATAATCCTCCAAAATATCCAGTCCAATTTCCAATCATTTCCTCCTTAGCATACCTATGGCATCATCGGCAACTAGAATGCTCACCACACCTGCTCACTCAGGGGCCTTTTCAATAGTACCTAGGGATATAATCACATAAAATCCAAATGGACTCTCCGTTGAAGATCAACTAGATCAATCAACAAGATCCATGTAAAAGAGCCATGAACTCATTCGTTTTTGAAGACCAGCAAGGCCAATCAACTAGATCCATCCTCGTGTTTAGAAAACAACTCCAACTCATTTTCTTCCCCGATGCATGCATGGGTATCTTCGGTGACCCAGAGCCCAAGCACGGTCAGCACCCTCTAGGCTCCTTCACAGGTCACCTAGTGCTTCACTCATAGGCTGCTTCCTTGGTCTTTCATCCACCATACCGAAAGCTCACCATTTTAATCAAACCGAGGCTGGTCAAGACCTCGGCCGGGCCTTGCCACACAAGACATCCTTCATTGACTCTCTGTCAGTTGTTGTTGCAACCTTTTCACTTACGTCCTCACCACCACGATCTTAATTGACAAGATAGTCAAAATGCTTCCCCAGCATTCTTGACATAAAACAGTCTTTTATAAAAAAAACAGGTTTCATATACAAATATAGTTTCCAACAACTCCCATCTTTCCACATCGTTCCACATCATTTCTCATTATTCCACATTCTTCTACATTAATTTACATCGCACATTCCACATCCATTCATATCCCTTCCCATCGTCCTACATCCATTCACATCATATCACATATATTCACATCCATTCACATCCACTCACATCATATCACATCCATTCAGATCCATTCAGATCCATTCACATCACATCACATCCATTCACATCCATTCTCATCCATTCACATCTATTCACATCCAGTCACATCTATTCACATCCATTGCTCACATCATATCAAATCCATTCTCATCCACTCACATGATATCACATCTATTCACATCCATTCACATCATATCACATCCATTCTCATCCACTCACATCCATTCACATCATATCACATCCATTCTCATCCACTCACATGATATCACATCTATTCACATCCATTCACATCCACTCACATCATATCACATCCATTCACATCATATCACATCCATTTACATCCATTCATATCATATCACATCCATTCAAATCCATTCAGATCCATTCACATCACATCACATCCATTCACATCCATTCTCATCCATTCACATCATATCACATCTATTCACATCCACTTACATCATATCAAATCCATTCTCATCCATTCACATCTATTCACATCCACTTACATCATATCAAATCCATTCTCATCCATTCACATCTATTCACATCCACTCACATCCATTCACATCCATTCACATCCATTCACATCCATTCTCATCCATTCACATCATATCACATCCATTTATATCCATTTACATCCATTCATTTAGGTTGAAAGTACAATTACTCTACTTTCGATACTGATAGAGCTTTAATTACTTGGCTTAGTTAGTAACTTTTTCTCGATTCCAATAAATCTAAGTATCAGAGGGTTGTTGAAGGCTTAAAAAGGAAAAACAAATTTTATCAGAACTTTATAATAAAAACTCAAAAAGAGCATTTACGTATTGTGTTTTCATTCCCTAAGCTTCATTAATGAAGACTTTTAATCGATGAATTGGATTTTATAGATGGACGTCCCATGTTTAAATCTAGATTCTCATTCAATGGGCCAATAGGATTAATCCAAGTGTTTGGATGAGATAAATCCAATGAATAAAAAAAAACCCAAAAATGAGTAAATGCTCACATAAGATGAAGAGTTGACTGAGTACAAGGTTTATTAGTTAAAAATTAAGAGATTTTACTTAAAAAATGAGATATTTTGGAGGAATGATGAATTTTTGACACCTTGGTAAGGAGAGGGGGACCTTTAAGGTGGGCGCCTCCCTCACATGTGTGGGAGGGTTTTTAATTCAAAAATATTAAGATATTTTTATCTCTCCTCTCTCTTGGATCAAACTGGATCAAAATGGCAGCTAAACTGCTTCAAATCTTGGTAAGGAGAGGGGGACCTTTAAGGTGGGCGCCTCCCTCACATGTGTGGGAGGGTTTTTAATTCAAAAATATTAAGATATTTTTATCTCTCCTCTCTCCTGGATCAAACTGGATCAAAATGGCAGCTAAACTGCTCCAAATCTTGTCCAAATTCAGCCAACAAACTGAAGCTGGAAAATTTTAGAACTTAGTTGGACTCAGTTAGTGGCCTCCTTCACCTATAAATAGACACTCATTATTTTGTATTCTCATTTGTGAGCTATACCATGCCAGTATTACATTAAAATAAGCATATTTTCTATTATCCCTTAAAAATCCTCTACTTTTGGAGATATTGGAGCTTCTCTCTCTCTCTTCAAAAATTCTTGGAGCTTTCTTCTCAACATATTAAACCAATTGATTGGTTGGGGGCTTCACTTCTAGATAAAGAAGCAAGACAAATCTAGAGGTAAGGAACAATTTCAAGGTTTTGATTAATATTCTCAAAGATTTCACTTCTCAACCCCTCTCAAGCTTGAATAAATAATTAATTAAAGAACAAAGAAATTTTTGGTAGTTATATTTTTATGCAAAGAGAGAAATTTCCATGATAATGGAAATCCATGTAATTAAATGGGAAAAGAGGAATTTTGGTATATTAAAATAATGAGTATTTTTATTTAATTTAAAGGAGAATTTTAGATAAATTTATTTTATGCATGAGAAAATTTTAAATGATAAAAGAGGAATTCCCATGACATTTGGAATTCTGTCATTTAAATGGTAAAAGTGGAATTCTTGGCATATTTGAAATAATGAGTATTTTTATTTAATTTAAAGAGAAATTTTAGATAAATTTATTTTATGCTTGAGAAAATTTTAAATGATAAAAGAGAAATTCGCATGACATTAGGAATTCAATCATTTAAATGGTAAAAGTGGAATTCTTGGCATAATTGAATTAATGGATATTTTTATTTAATTTAAAGAGAAACTTTAGATAAATTTATTTTATGCATGAGAAAATTTTAAATGATAAAAGAGGAATTCCCATGACATTTGGAATTCAATCATTTTAATGGTAAAAGTAGAATTCTTGGCATAATTGAATTAATGGATATTTTTATTTAATTTAAAAAAAGAATTTTTTGTGGTATTTAAGTAGAGAAAGATTTAAATTAAATATTGGTGAAAAAAGAGGAATTTTCACCATAATTCCACCTAGAGATTTAGGGTTGATAAATTAAATTGGTAGAAAGAATATCCTCAGTTATTTTATGTGGATAAATCACCAAATTAATATTACCCAAAATTAGATTAAACAAAAGAAGAGTATTTCATAAAAATCCAATATTCTCATGTAAAACCATCTCTTAATCTATTATGGTTAAGAGAAGGAATAAAATTCATAAAGTTGGAATTTTCTTACGGCGGTTAGAAGTTCAGTAGATGTTTATCCGAAGAAAATCCTTAGAATCAAAGCTAGAAATCGAATAATTTTGGTTAGACCACGACTATGGGAGGGATGGCCACTAAACTACTTGTCCATCTCTCGATCTAAATCTAGCAAAAACTTCATGACCATATCCAGTTCATAATACAAAGAATAAACTACCGTTGAATTAACCTAGTTTTTCCTTGACCAAAATCACCAAGAATCTATTTGGACATTTAGTCAAATGATGGGTAGATTACCTTGATGAGAGATTAATGATTCTCATTATGAAAATATGGATTAAGGAAAAAGGGTTTTGTGGAACCAATCTCAAACCGGGAATTTTACTTGCATATAGAAGCTCTATTTTCTTTTAAAGGACTGTTTTATGCCAAAATGCTAGAGGAAGAATTTGGTATGTGTTTAACTAAGAAGAGGCTCGTTGGCAATAGCTAGCAACGGGGAGTCATTGATGGACGTCGCTCGCACGACAAAGCCTGTCGCCGCGGTCTTTTCCATCCTTGGTATGGTTAAAATGGTGCGCTTTTTGTACAATGGGTGAGGACCGACGAAGCGATCCCTGAGTGAAGTGCTAGGATACCTAAGTAGGATCCTAGAGGGTTCTAACCAGGTGTGATGCACAGGCTCGTGGTTGCTAGGACACCCATGCGTGCGTCGAGGAAGATTCAGATAAACTGAAAAGAATGACTTTTGTGAATCAAATTTTGATATTGGATCTTGTTGGTTGACCAGCTAGTCTTCAACGGAGAGTCTAGATGATATATTTTGTAATACAATGGACTCAATATTTTGGAGGATTATGTTCAGTAATACTATGATTTTCATTGAAAGATTGTTTTAAAGACAGTCGAATCTGTTATAATGGCAATTTCATATTGGGTGTGTAAGTGGTATGCCTACTTTCAATTTTGCTTCAAGCGCCAGCTACTAGGGGGCCTGGGAACTCTTTTCCTTGATACTCGGGTAAAACATAACCAAATTTTTATAAAGGAATCCCACCAATACAGTGGTTGGGGGGTTGGCTGGGTTGGATCAGGGGATTCCTATGATACAAATAAGTTACGATTAGTTAAGTCCTAGGAAGACTCTTGTTCTGTGGGAGAGAATCAGTGGGTTGTGCCTCGTTAAAGGAGGAGAAAAGCAGAAATTCTATGGACCAAGTGCAAGTCTCTTCTTTGATCTGACCATGTGACTCCGAGTTCGGTCGGATCAGTTTGAATATTTAAGACTTTGACTCATTAAATCAATTTCCCCCATTAGAAGATTTTCCTGGTGGAATCGCCGGTGCCTTCCAGGCACGAGGGAAGTTTTTCCAAGTTTGGTTTCGGAGGAACCGCCAGGCTAGTCTCTTGTCTGGATATCCGTGGGCGAAGCCCTGAGTGTGGATCCCTACCTCGCATGAGAGGCTGATGCTACTTCCGTCGCCAACGCCCTCGAAGGGGGAATCGTGGAGGGGGCGGGGGCAGGGGTCTCACATAAGGTCTCTAATACACATATTCAATTAATTCCTAATGCACATTGGAAAATTCATTTTGATCTTCTACTTTAGGGAAATTTATCTAGATTTTAGGAAAAATTTTCTATCCAGAAATATCTCAATTTTGAATTATCTCTCTCTAAAACATTTCCTCTCTCTAGGCCAAAACAAGGGAAAACAATATCTTTTTCCATTTCTTTGGGGGGATGATTATAAGAGACTGAAGGGGAGGTTCTTACACCTTTACATATCAAAAAGCTGGAGGGAGAAATCTTACAGATGGAAGAGATGCATAGGCACATGCATTGCTTGCACTTTATGTGAAGTGAAGCATTATTCCTCATATTTGGCATGTAAGACTTCAAAACAGGCATGGGATGCACTTGCTGCATTATACCAGGTGTGCAATGAAGCACGTGTTACATATCTATGCAAATAGTTGGAGTCTGAGCACATGAATGAGGGAGACTCAATGGATAGCTTCTTGACCAAGATCAAAGATTTTAAGGAGCAGCTCGCTAGTGTGGATAAGATATATCCTGATAGTACATTCGTGCCCACAGTTCTCAATGCATTGCCGGATTCTTATTAGAGTTTTACCTCTAGCCTTAGACTCATGATGAAGGGAAATCCGAATTCCCTTACATTTGATGAGCTAGTTTTAGTACTCTTGCAAGAAGAGCAATCTAGGTAAAACAGATATGTTATGCGAGTTGGCGACGACAAGCTTTTGTTGGCAGTCAGAAAGGCAAAGGTAAAGCTTCTTTCGCATGGTGGCTATAAGCTGAAATCATAATCCTCAGGTAAGGATGTAGAGAAAGAAGGTGATAAGCCTAAAAATAAGGGCAAGTGTCACTATTGCAGGAAACCAGGGCACTAAATAAATGAGTGCAAGAAAAAGCTAGAGAAGGAGAAAAAGAAAGAATCAGTTATGGTTGTGGCTAATGCATCTACACCAAGTACAGAGAAGAAGGAATCTGTAAGTTTTTCTCAAGATAATTTAGGCATGGACTGTACATTGCAATTTTGACCCTTCTGTTCATGATGTATGCATGTCACTGGTAGAATCGGATGCTTGGTACTTTGACAGTGGTGCTAGTAAGCACATTACTTCACAAAAAAATTTGTTCTCATCTCTTGAATCTATTCCAAGTGCAAGAACTGTCACATGTGCAAATGGTTCCTCATATCTTATCAAAGGAGTTGTTAGAGTTGTGCTCACTACTGCAAATGGGGGCACATTTACTCTTTTGAAAGTTTTATATGTGTCAGGCATTAAGAAGAACTTGCTATTAGTTTCAGCCTTAGCCTTGTGAGGCTTGATGGTGGTGAAATTTATGGATGACAAATGTACGGTTCAGGATAGAAATGATGGTTATTCTATCATTACCTCAGGTACCTTATTTCATGGCCTATACAAGATGCATATATGAGTGAAAAAGGCATAGGGCATCAATGCATAGTGCCATACACATCTCAAAAAAATGGTGTGGCTGAGAGGAAGAACAGGTCTCTCATGGAGATGGTACAATGTATGGTGAAAGCCTAAGATTACCTCATAGTTTTTGGTTAGAGGCAACTATGTGTGCAAACTATATGTTGAACAAATACCTTACCAAGGCCTTGCAGTATAAAACTCCTTATGAAGCTTGGCATGGAAAGAAGGTAGTTAAATGCATATTTGTGGGATATAGTTCAAAATGCAAGGGATATAGACTCTATCATCCAGCCTCAAAGCAGATTTTGGTAAGTAGAGATGTTGTTTTGGTCAAAAACTTAGTTCAGCCCATGCTTTCATGCAAAAAACAACACAATGTATGCTCACATGACATGTTTGATTCGCTCCTACCTTTGTTTAATGGAGGGCAGCCATATGTAGAGCAATTGAATGCTCAACCAAGTGCTGAAATTCAGCTTTTGCAGATGCAAAATCAGCCTAAAAATCATCCTTGTGATGAGGCAATTATTGAGGATATAGTGGATGAGGAGAGAGCAAGCATAGAAGAATCTAGGCGTATGCCAAAATGGCTTGTGCAGACATTGAGGGATAGCAAAAGTTGGCAGCTCCTTTACCTAGCATAACTCGTGTAGGTTCTCATCATGCAGATTATTCTCATCTAGATCATGCTCTCATTTCTACTTTATGCAATGAGGAGGAACATGTTTCCTCTAAGGAAGCACAGGATGATGATCATTGGATGCATGCTATGCAGGATGAGTATAACTCTATACTCAAGAATGACACCTGGTATTTGACAGATCTACCTCATGGCAAGAAGGCCATTGGTACTAAGTGGGTTTATAAGTTAAAATGCAAAGTAGATGGTACCATTGATCGCTATGAGGCCAGACTTGTTACAAAGGGGTATGCCCAGTCAAAAAGGAATTGATTATGATAAGACCTTTGCACCCACATCTCGTATGACTACCATTAGGTGTCTCATTGCTTTAGCAGCACATCATGGGTGGAATGTACATCAATTGGACATTAAGATTGCATTCTTGAATGGTGATTTACATGAGGAGGTGTATGTATCGCAACCTCCTGGTTTTGCTGTGAAAGAAAGGAGAAGAGTCTAAAGTATGCAAGTTGAAAAAGGCTCTTTATGGCCTTAAGTAGGCTTCTAGAGCATGGTATGAGAAGATTCATGCATACTTGGTTGCAAATGATTTTTGTAATATTCCAATAGAGAGTACCCTCTATGTGAAGAGGAGTAAGAACACATTTTTTATCATTGTTCTATACGTTGATGACATGCTGCTCAATCACAAGACCGGATATAGATTAGATTTTATCCTTTAAGGCTAATTACAATCATCATTTGAGATGTCAGATTTTGGGGCCCTTGCATTATTATTTGGGGATTCACTTTATGCAGTGCAATGATGGCATTGTTATGCTGCAGTCTAAATATATACAGAAGCTATTGAAGAGGTTTAATCTTGAAGACTGTAAACCTATGGCTACACCTATGGAGACAGGTACTCAATTTTGTAAGATTCCTCCCTCCGGCTTTTGAGGTGTGTAGGTATAAAAACCTCCCCTTCTGATCTTATAATTATTCCCCTCTCTGAAATAAAAGAAAGATCATGTTTTGGCCTAGAGAGAGAAAATATCTAGAGGGAGGTAATTCAAAATTGAGATATTTTTGAATATAAAAATCCTTTCCCCTAAAACAGATATTCAAAAAGAAATTTCCAATGTGCAACTGGAAAAAATTGAAATCACGTAAAAAGGACCTTAACCTAAGGGTCCAGATTTTTTGAAATTTTTGAATTAAGATTCCTACGGACCAATTAGATTAATCCAAATGTAGGGAGGAGATAAATTGAAGAATAAAAGAAAACCCCCCAAAAATGAGTAAATACTCACATAAGATGAAGAGTTGACTAAGGACAAGGTTATTAGTTAAAAAAGAAGAGATATTTAGAAGAAATGATGCATTTTTGACACCTCAGTGTGGGGGAATTTCCCTCATGAAGGAGGCACCTATTTCACATGTGTGGTTGAGTTTTAAACTCATAAATAATAAGATATTTTCATCTCTCCTTTCTCCTACTTCAACTAGATCCAAGAAAAATCTAAACTGACCAAAAAATGGTCAAAAATTGACCAAACTGATCTGGAAAATTCTAGAATCAGTTTGCTTGGTTAGAGGCTCACTTTTTCTTATAAATGAAGCCTCCCCTTTGTAAATGGTTAGTAGTGTTTTATGCACTGTTACTTTACTCCTCCCTCCCCAGAGCCAAAAACTGTGAATTTATTAATAATTCATTAGTTATTAACCATTTTCTCTTCAAAAGAATTGGTGGCCACTCTTGTTGTTGCAAACAAGAGTAGATCCCTCAAACCATCAAGCCAAAGGAAAGCTCACAAAAATTCATGTAAGCTAGAAATCCTACTTTTTCTTTATTCCATTTAATGGTTTTCTAATTTTTGTTTTCTTTAAAATGAAAAATGATGCTATGCCTTGTTGGAAAGGCTTTCCCCCTCTCTTCATTCTTGAATTCAGCCTTTCTTTATCCTAGATGTGTAATCAAATGGTTAGAATTAAACTTTTCATATTGTTTCTCTTTAAAAAGTGGAATTTGATTACTTTAGAACGCTTTAAACCATTTGGGATAATTTCTAAGTAACTTGAGAATGAAAAAAAATTAAAAAATGGTCAGCCATACAAAGGAGGTTAAATTTTCTTAAATTTTATGAAATAAGTTTTATCTTTTATTATTCAAAAAGAGTAATCCCCATCGCTTGTGTATTCTAAAAGTGTTATTTTTATTCTATGCATGGAAAATGCATATTAGAAATATTTTTATAATAAAAGTGTTATTTTCATTAGAATTAATTTCTATACATAGAAAGATGTATAGAAGTGTTATTTTCATTAGAATTAATTTCTATACATAGAAAGATGCATATTGGGGATGTGAATGAACGATAAGGGACGCGAATGAATGTGTTAGCATGTGAATCGGGATGTGAATGAATGAGATGTGATGTGAAATGGATGTTATAAGATGCGATGTAAACTGGATAGATGTTAATGTATGTGAAGTGATGAGATGTATGAGTAGATACAAGTAGATGTGATGATCTGATGAGGAAAATGAAGAAATAAGTGATGAGATAGAAAAAGATGTGATTAGATGAGAATGGGAATACTTATAAAATGAATGCGGATTGATGTGGATTGATGTGTGGGTAATGTGGATTGATGTGGATGGATGAGTGGATAATGTGGACTGATGTGGATGGATGTATGGAGGATGATGTGGATTGGTGTGGATGATGTGGATGGATGTATGGATGATGTGGATTGATGTGTGGATAATGTGGATTGATGTGGATGAATGTATGGAAGATGTGGATTGACGTGTGGATTGATGTGGATAGATGTATGGAAGATGTGGATGGATGTGTGGATAATGTGGATTGATGTGGATGGATGTATGGATGATGTGGATTGGTGTGGATGATGTGGATGGATGTATGGATGATGTGGATTGATGTGTGGATGAAGATGTATGGAAGATGTGGATGGATTTGTGGATAATGTGGATTCATGTGGATGGATGTATGGATGATGTGGATTGGTGTGGATGATGTGGATGGATGATGTGGATTGATGTGTGGATGATGCGATTGGATGTGATTTGATGTGGGAATGATGTGATGTGATAGGGATCGAGATGAAGAAAAAAAATTTGTGGGAAGATGAGAAAAGATGGGGATAGCCTCTTTTTTGAAATTCAATAATAGAAAAAAATCCCAACACCTTTCCAAATATTGCTTTTCTCACCAATAAGTGCATCATGTCCTTATGTTTCTCATAAAAGACCCGAACTATTAAGTCAGATCAATCTTGGGCAACCTGACCCGGCAGTAAGGCATTGGTTATTTCATCCCACTTAGGATTGCAAGTGAAGGTAATAAATAGGTCAAGTTTACCCATCTTCCTAACAATTGCCATTGAATCCTAGTACAATTGATGCATATATCTAGGCCCCCCAGTATATGAAGATGGTAGAACTACCCTGTGTCCCACAATGCCCCCAGAGACTCTATTGACCCCATCACTTGAATTAACCATATCTGCAAGACCTTGGTATATTTCAGCACGCAATGCTTTCTAATTACTGCATATCCATACTAATTTAGATTCTTCCATGCTACTATATGCATCAACAATGTATTGTTGCAATAGTCAACCACTGTGCAGAAGGCATGCATTTGTATCTTCCCTTATATGTAGTCTATATGCATAATATTACCGTTGAGTTACAGTCTTTGTCTCCTCATTTGAACCTTGTCTATTCCTACCATTGAGTGGAATTCCAACATGCGAACATCCTCTCCTCGAGGAAATAGAAGAACATATAATAGAGGCATATATGAACGGTGCAGGTTAGATTTTTTTTTATAGCACGTGTGCGCGACACTATTTGAATATCGCTATGCCCCACATGTAAATCATCCCCTTGATCCGGCATGATAGCTACTACCTCACTTCTTGTAGGGGAGTTCTTCTGGGATTTCCCTGATTTGGGCTAGATGGGGACCTTGATTTGACTAATAGGAAGGGGTTAGTCTTTGCACTCTCGGTCCTTGACTTCCCTGTCCCCTTGACATGGCAGGAGTTGGGCTATCTGTGGTGACCAAAAGGTCACAACTAGTGACCTCAATGTGCATACATACACCCAATGGCAACTGTTGACCTCCTTGTAGCACACACAGTGTCTGCACACAACCAATCTGTCTTCCTGCAGTTCTTAAAACAGAGTTCTGCAGAGAATCGATGACTTACCCGCAGTGCTCGAAATTACCTGCTTCTGAAAAACGGAGGTCTTGACGCACCCGAAACGTGTTTTCGGCCCAAAATCAAAGTCCACTAGGATAGTATAGTTGCCCTATAGCTTTACTCCCGCGAAGAAAGCTCCTCAATCAGAGATTGTTTGTCGGTGCCTCCCGTAGAGCTCCTGACAAGGGTGTAGTCGCCAACACAAATAGGGAAGAGTAGTTGAAGCTCTTACCCTTGTACCGCTTCCTGTGCTTCTCTTGCTTGCAGCTCAGACCTGCATGAACCAGGCTCTGATACCATGAAAAGATTCAGGGGAGAAGAGAGCTTGAGCTCTTGCAAGCACACACACACTCACAAAACCCTAATAGAGAACACACAAGGTGAGAGGTTGAAAATCTTCTTCTTCTTCACTTAACACTCAACACACCATATACAAAGATAAGAGTACACACATATGAAAGGGTACTTAACCAAAATACATATTAGAGTTCTTTATAGTGTGAACCCAAGTAAATGAGCTAGCGCTATAACTATGCCAGTCTCTATGCTAGTTAGTAGTTAAATATCAGTCTAATATTACCTACTATAATTTCTATTGGGATAACAACTTATCCAAGTTAGAGGAAAGAAAAAACCAAATGTAGGTTTAGAAACACAAACCTTGGGCTCGTCAAGAAGGTGCACTAGATGTTTTATGAAAGATTTTCTCCCCATACATTTTTGACACACCTTCTTTTTGTTTGATGAAACATAAGTATGGGTTGTCCAAAAGGACAATACTAACTCCTCCACCTCATCTATGATTATTCCCTTTGTGTGTATTTGTCATTAACACAAATGCAAGCAAATATCAGGGTTTAGCACTCAGAATGGAGGGCTTACATGCATTCTCAAAGGGAGAAGCCACCATGAAAGCTTGAGAGAGCTCAAAGCTATAAATCTTGATTAGTATTGGTTAATTCCCATTAGACTATTACACATTGTCTTTTATACTTGGACCCTTGTTCACACTCATTAACTAATGGCCTTCACACTTGACCATGCCCATGGGCCTCCATCAACTATTTACACTTTTTTGGCCTTCCATTTAGCCCCATAGGCTCATGGCCCTCTTCCTCATGCGCGTGGCCCATTATTTACGTCTTTGTTTTACAAACCATCCCCACCCAATAAGTTTTGTCCTCGAAACTTGGGCATCATCATCATTTAATGTAGCATTGGAGATCAAGAAGCCACGCATGGACATGATTTCACCAAAGTTGGAAGCATCACTTTCCATAGGCTGAAAACTATGTAAAATGTCCCCAAAACAGTCCCAAACAAGTGCTCAAGGTTGACACTTCGCATGCATGAAGCTTCCAAAATGTAAGATCCCTGACCCGACTGCGCAACAAATTTGGGGGTGCTAACAGTGGAAGTAGCACTTCTTGCACAGGGCAAGGTCCCACACTCAGGGCCTCGCCCACCACGGATATCCAGACAAGAGACTAATCCATCGGTTCTTCCAAAACTGAACTCAGAAAAACTTCCCTTGCCCGGAAAGCACGGGCGATTCCTCCAGGATAACTTTTCTCTAGCATAGTCAAAAGCCTGAACTAATTGAACTGATCTGACCGAACCCATAAGTCCCATAATCAGATCAGGGAAAAGATTGTACTTGGATTATAGAGACCAACGCTTTTTTCCTCATTGAGAGGCACAATCGTTGATTCTTTTCCATAGAACAATTTTTATCCAAGATTTACCTCATCTATCGTACTATACAGAAATCGAGTCTCGATTTACGGATGCATCAGTCCAGCCTACCCCATCCAGTCCCATGGGTTAGCCAACCGCCCAACCACTGTAGTGATGGGATCCAATTAGGAATTTGGTTAGGTACCAGGGAGTTCCCAGGCCCCCTAGCCGGATATTCATGCAAACATAAAACTAGTCACACCACTTACACACCCACCCAATATGAACTTGCCTTTTTCACAGATTCAACAATCTTTAAAACAGTCATTTAATAAAACCACAGTGTTACTGATCATAATCCTCTAATTATCAAGTTGAATCCTGATTTCCAATTCCTTCCTTCACTCATCGGTGTACCTATGGCATCATTGGCAACCAGAACGCTCACCACCTGTTCACTCAGGGGCCTTTTCAATAGTTCCTAGCTCAAAGTACCCGACAATATAATCACATAAAAATATCCAGATGGAATCTCTGTTGAAGATCATCAAGATCAACCAACAGATCCATATAAAAGAGCCATGGACTCATCCGTTGAGGACCAGCAAGGTCAATCAACCAGATCCATGCCTGAATTTAGAAAACAACTCTTACTCCTTGTTCCAATATCTTCCCCGACGTACTCGTGGGTATCTTCGGCAACCCAGAGGTCGAGCACCGTATGGTCAGCACACTCTAGGATCCTTCGCAGGTCACCTAGCGCTTCACTCATAGGCCGCTTCCTTGGTCCCTCATCCACTGTACCGGAAGCTCACCATTTAATCAAACCGAGGCTGGTCAAGACCTCGGCCGACCTTGCTACGCGAGCTCGATGACTCTCTATCTCAGCAGTTGCAATTTAAACATATAGGTCCCCACGACCTCATTCATTTTCTTCCGATTCTACTAAATTTCTAATCGTAAGGAAATTTGAACTTTGTGAATTTCATTCCTTCTTTTTCATAGTAGATTAAGAAATGGTTTTATTATAGAATATTGGATTTTAATGAAAATACTCTTCTTCCATTTAATCTAATTTTGGGTAAATACCAATTTAGTGATTTAACCACATAAAATATCTAAAGATATTCTTTCTTCCATTCTTAATTTATCAACCCTAATTCTTTAGGAGGAATTTTGGTGAAAATTTCTCTTTTGTCACCAAAATTTAATTCAATTCTTTCTCTATTTAAATACCATAAAAATTCTTCTTTTAACTAAATATCAATATCCATTTTTTTGAATGAGCTTAAAATTCCTCATTTAATGATTGGATTTCAATTATCATGGGAATTCCTCTTTTATCATAAAATAAATTTATCTAAAATTTTTCTTTAAATTAAATAAAAATATGCATTATTCCAACAATACCAAGAATTCCACTTTTACTATTTAAATGATTGATTTCCAAACATGATGGGAATTCCTCTTTTATCATTTAAATTTATTCATGCATAGAATAATTTATCTAAAATTCCTCTTTAATTTCAAATAAAAATATCCATTAATTTAAATATGATAAGAATTCCACTTTTTCCATTTAAATGATTAAAATCCAAATATAATGGGAATTTCTCTTTTATCATTTAAGTTTTTCTTATGCATAAAAATGAATGCAACTAAAATTTCTCTTAAAATTAAATAAAAATATCCATTAATTGAAATATGACAAGAATTTCACTTTTTTCATTCAAATGATTGAATTTCAATTATAATGGAAATTCTTCTTTTATCATTTAAATTTATTCATGCATAAAATAATTTATCTAAAATTTCTCTTTAATTTTAAATAAAAATATTCATTATTTTAATATACCAATTTTTTTTTCTGTTCCTCCATTAAAATACATGGATCTCCATTATCATGGGAGTTCCTCTTTTTGCATAAAAATGAAATTACTAAAAAAATCTTCTTTTTCTCTAATTGATTATTTATGCATAAACATTAAAAATTAATTTTCTATGGATGTGATGAGAATTATTCTTTTAGCATAGGATGACTAATCCTAGAATATGGTAGAAAGTCCTCTTTTCATATTATGCATAAAAATGATTTATGTATTAATTTTCCAAAAATTTTACCATAGCTCCACTGCTATTACTGTTAATTTTTTATATTTTTTAAAAGAATAAGATTAGTAATATGATTATGATAAAGTAGCTATCATTTGGACCTAATTTCAATTTATGAAATTAATCATAGGTTTATCATAATTTTATTAACATATAAGTATTAAAAAGCCATTTTCTAACCTCTAGCTTAACTAGCATAGAGTTTGATCTTTAAATTTGAGAATTTATCAATGAGAAGCTTCATTTGAATAAGAATTGGTCATAGGAATGACCATTCTTTTGGGGGGAGAGAGATATACATAAAAACATCCTAAATTAAGCATAAAGATAAACTTTTTGTGATTAATCGTTAGAATTCTTTAGATAGCTTCATTTGCATTGAAAAACCATTCATTTGAATACTTCTTAAGCTTGAGAGGGGTTGACAAGTGAAAACATTGAGAGTATTTAGAATTTTTATATCAAAAAAATATCTCAATATTGAATTACCCCTCTCTAGAATTTTTCATCTCTCTAGGCAAAAACAAGGAGAAACAATATTTTCTTGTATTCAGAAATAGGGAATGATTACACGGGATTGAAGTAAAAGCTTATTCATTATTCAGGCTGAGGAGGAATCTTACACTGCTCAAGTGTGAGATCGCATTCTATATATTTGGCCTCATGTTGCACACATAAAGAAGGGATCCAACAACCTGCTGATACAAACTAGCATCAAAAGAGTCTCCTACATCTTGAAGACTAAGTCTGTGAGGTCCCTATCCCCACCGCGCAATGAATTCAGGGGTTCTAGCAGCAGAAGTAGCACTTCTTACGTAGGATAGGGTCTCACACTCGGGGCCTCGCCCACGGATATCCGGACAAGAGACTAATCCATTGGTTCTTCCAAAAATGATCCCAGAAAAACTTCCCTTGCCCAGAAAGCACGGGCGATTCCTTCAGGATATCTTTTCTCTAATGTAGTCAAAAGCCTTAACTAACTGAACTTATCTGACCGAACCCGTAAGTCCCAAATCAGATCAGGGAAAAGATTGCACTTGGATCATAGAGACCAACTCTTTTTTTCTCATTGAGAGGCACAACCGTTGATTCTTTTCCATAGAACAATTTTTGTCCGAGATTTACTTCATCTATCGTAATATAATAGAATTGAGTCTCAATTTAAGGATCCATCAGTCCAGCCTAACCCCATCCAATCCCACGGGTTAGCCAACTGCCCAACCACTGTAGTGATGGGATCCAATTAAGAATTCAGTTAGGTTTTGTCCCGGGTACCAGGGAAAAGAGTTCCCAGGCCTCCTAGCCGAATATTCATGCAAACTTAAAACTAGTCACACCACTTACACACCCAATATGAAATTGAATTGCCTTTTTCTCAGCATCAGTTATCTTTAAAATAATTATTTAATGAAACCATTGTGTCACTAATCACAAATCCTCAAAATCTCCGGTTGAATCCTTATTTCCAATCATTCCTTCATCGGTGTACCTATGGCATCATTGGCAACCAGAACGCTCACCACCTGTTCACTTAGGGGCCTTTTCGATATTTTCTAGCTCATAGTAACCGGCAATATATTCACATATCAAAATAGAATCTCCGTTGAAGATCAGCCAGATCAACCAATGGATCCATATAAAAGAGCCATGGACTCATCCGTTGAGGACTAGCAAGGTCAACTAACCAGATCCATGCCCGAATTCAGAAAACAACTCTTACTCCTTGTTCCAATATCTTCCCTGACGTACGTGTGGGTATCTTCGGCGACCTAAAACCCGAGCACCGTATGGTTAGCACCCTCTAGGATCCTTCGCAGGTTACCTAGAGCTTCACTCATAGGTCGCTTCCTTGGTCCCTCATCCACTGTACTGGAAGCTCACCATTTAAATCAAACCAAGGCTGGTCAAGACCTCGGCCAACCTTGCTATGCGAGACGTCCTCTGTCGACTCTCCGTCAGCAGTTGCAACTTTAACAGATAGGTCTCCATGACCTCATTCACAAGACGGTCAAAATGCTTCCCCAGCATTCTTGACATAAAATAGTCATTTAAATACAGATTTCACATACAAATATAGTTCCAACAATATTTCCATTTTTTCTCATCACTCCACATCCTTTCACATTAGTCCCCATCTTTTCTCATCTTTCCACAATTTTTTTTCTTCATCGATCCCTATCACATCACATCATTCCCACATCAAATCACATCCAGTCGCATCATCTACACGTCAATCCACATCATCCATACATCCATCCACATCATCCATGCCAATCCACATCATCCATACATCCATCCACATCAATCCACATTATCCACACATCCATCCAAATCTTCCATACATTCATCCACATCAATCCACACGTCCATCCACACCATCCATACATCCATCCACATCTATCCACATTATCCACACATTAATCCACATCATCCATACATCCATCCACATCATCCACACCAATCCACATCATCCATACATCTATCCACATCAATCCACATTATCCACTCATCCATCCACATCAATCCACATTACCCACACATCAATCCACATTCATTTCATAAGTATTCCCATTCTCATATAATCACATCTTTTTCTATCTTATCACTTATTTCCTCATTTATCCTCATCATATCACATCTACTTGCATCTACCCATACATATCACTTCACATACATTAACATCTATCCAGTTTACATCGCATCTTATCACATCCATTTCACATCACATCTCATTCATTCACATCCCAATTCACATGCTAACACATTCATCCTTATCGTTCATTCACATCCCGAGTCACATGTTATCATATTCATTCACATCCTATATCATTCATTTACGTCCTGATTCACATGACCACATCTCATCTATTCATTCACATTTATCTGATTCGCATCACATATCATCACATCTAGTTACCTCTCATTCTCATCACTTCTATTCTCTCATCACATACATCCATCCATTCTTTCCTATCTATCTGATTCACATTACATCTCATCACATCTATTCACATCACATTCTCGTCACTCCTATTCTCATCGCATTCATCCATCCATTTATTCCCATTTATCTGATTCGCATCACATATCATCACATCTATTCACCTCACATTCTCGTCACTCCTATTCTCATCACATTCATCCATCCATTTATTCCCATTTATCTGATTCTCATCACTTCTATTTACCTCACATTCTCATCACTTCTTTTCTCATCACATCTATTTACCTCTCATTCTCATCACATCTATCCATAAATTCTTTCCCATCTATCTGATTCGCATCCCATCTCATCACATCTATTTACCTCTCATTCTCATCACTTCTATTCTCATCACATCTATCCATAAATTCTTTTCCATCTATCTGATTCACATCCCATCTCATCACATCTATTTACCTCTCATTCTCATCACTTCTATTCTCATCACATCCATCCATCCATTCATTCCCATCTATATGATTCGCATCCCATCTCATCACATCTATTTACCTCTCATTCTCATCACATCCATCCATCCATTCTTTCCCATCTATCTGATTCGCATCCCATCTCATCACATCTATTTACCTCTCATTCTCATCACCTCTATTCTCATCACATCCATCCATCCATTCATTCCCATCTATCTGATTCGCATCCCATCTCATCACATCTATTTACCTCTCATTCTCATCACATTCATCCATCCATTCTTTCCCATCTATCTGATTCGCATCCCATCTCATCACATCTATTTACCTCTCATTCTCATCACTTCTACTCTCATCACATCCATCCATCCATTCATTCCCATCAATCTGATTTGCATCCCATCTCATCACATCTATTTACCTCTCATTCTCATCACATCCATCCATCCATTCTTTCCCATCTATCTGATTTGCATCCCATCTCAACACATCTATTTATCTCTCATTCTCATCACCTCTATTCTCATCACATCCATCCATCCATTCTTTCCCATCTATCTGATTCGCATCCAATCTCATCACATCTATTTACCTCTCATTCTCCTCACTTCTATTCTCATCACATCCAAAATAGAAAGAATTAAAAATTTCTTTTATGCATCTATTTATGCATAAAAATCAATTTTGATGAAAGTAACACTTTTATAATTAAAAAAATCTTTTATGCATCTATTTATGCATAAAAATCAATTTTGATGAAAGTAACACTTTTATAATCAAAATATTTCCAATATGCATCTTTCTATGTATAGAAATTAATTCTAATGAATATAACACTTTTATTATAAAAATATTTCTAATATGCATTTTTCTATGCATAGAATAAAAATAACACTTTTAGAATACACAAGCGGTGGGGATTACTCTTTTTGAATAATAAAAGATAAAACTTATTTCAAAAAATTTAAGAAAATTTTGCCATAACCTCCTTTGTATGGCTGACCATTTTTCATTTTTTTTCATTCTCAAGTTACTTAGAAATTATCCCAAATGGTTTAAAGCGTTCTAAACTAATTAAATTTCACTTTTCAAAGAGAAACAATATGAAAAGTTTAATTCTAACAATTTGATTACACATCTAGGATAAAGAAAGGCTGAATTCAAGAATGAAGAGAGGGGGAAAGCCTTTCCAACAAGGCATAGCATCATTTTTCATTTTAAAGAAAACAAAAATTAGAAAACCATTAAATGGAATAAAAAAAAAGTAGGATCTCTAGCTTACATGAATTTTTGTGAGATTTCCTTTGGCTTGATGGTTTGCAAGATCTACTCTTTTTTGCAACAAGAGTGGCCACCAATTCTTTTTAAGAGAAAATGGTCAAAAACTAATGAATTATCAATAAATTCACTGTTTTTGGCTCTAGGGAGGAGCAAAGTAACAATGCATAAAACACTATTAACCATTCACAAAGGGGGAGGCTTAATTTATAGGAAAAAGTGAGCCTCTAACCAAGCAATCTGATTCTAGAATTTTCCAAATTAGTTTGGTCAATTTTCGACCATTTTTTGGTCAGTTTAGCTTACTTTTTGGATCTAGTTAAAGCAGGAGAGAGGAGAGATGAAAATATCTCATTATTTGTGAGTTTAAAACTCAACCACACATGTGAAATAGGCACCTGCTTTATGAGGGAAATTCCCCCACACTGAGGTGTCAAAAATGCATCATTTCTTCTAAATATCTCTTCTTTTTTAACTAATAACCTTGTCCTTAGTCAACTCTTCATCTTATGTGAGTATTTACTCATTTTTGGGGATATTTTCTTTTATTTTTCAATTTATGTCCTCCCTACATTTGGATTAATCTAATTAGTCCATAGGAACCTTAATTCAAAAATTTCAAAAAAATTTGGACCCTTAGGCTAAGGTCCTTTTTACCTGATTTCAATTTATTCCAATTGCACATTGGAAGTTTCTTTTTGAATATTTGTTTCATGGGAAACCATTTTAGACACTAGGAGGATTTTTATATCCAAAAATATCTCAATTTTGAATGACCTCCCTCTAGATATTTTCTCTCTCTAGGCCAAAACAGGGTAAAACAGGATCTTTCTTTTATTTCAGAGAGGGGAATAATTATAATATCAGAAGGGGAGGTTTTTACACCTGCACACCTCAAAAGCCAGAGGGAGGAATCTTACATCCTACCTCACTTAAAAAACGCGAGATGTCCTCATCTCGCAAAATTAGAGGAGAACTCTTTTCCTTAAGATCCAACTGATTCTGGGGTTCCTTATAGTTTGGTGAACCCAATAGAATCCTAGGATAAAGATCCCTTATATAAAACTCATCATCAGATAATAATTCACTCAGATTGTATCATTCAAATCCTTATCACAATAATGGTCAATTAGACCGAATTTTCTATCTGAACAGTCCTTCATGGAAATTTTCAATTATACAGATTTTTAATTTGACATCCCTTAACTTAATTCATTGGGTCAAACGTTAATAGCAGCAATCTGCCAGCACAATCCACTAATCTCATAGTGATTTGCTGAAGTCATTAACATCATTCCAGCTATGAACATCATCACAGGGACTCGTCCCAGTCATCCTCATTGTGGTTTTGCTTAGTTTATTACATTTCAACCAAAATTCAAGAATCTTCATTTTTCAATCAGAATCCAAATCAACTCATCAATTCTCAACCAAAATTTAAAATCATATCAACCACATTCAAATTCATCATTTGGATAGTATTAATGCTTATAATTTCAAGTCTTAGATTTACTCATATATACTGCCAATAAAGAGCTGCAGTTATACCACCCTCGGTATATACGGGTAGTCATGGTCCTTGGAACTATAAGGTAAATACCATCATGTCTAGGCCTCAGTTAGGGATTCCATACAATTGCAGTATTTCCATCTGAAGACCCAAATACCAATTTACGAATTTCAATTTGAATATCAATTCGTATGAATTTTTTTCACACAATTATAACCTTTTACTGCTTCTTCATAAATTTTTGACATTTTTGGCTTCTCGGTTGATCCTCAGTAGCCAATTCGCTCTGATTCCAGTTGTGAGGTCCCTATCCCTACCGCGCAATGAATTCAGGGATTCTAGCAGGCGGAAGTAGCACTTCTTGCAGCAGGGCACGGTCTCACACTCGGGGCCTCGCCCACGAATATCCGGACACGAGTCTAATCCATCGGTTCTTCCACAACCGATCCTGAAAAAACTACCCTTGCCCGAAAAGCACGAGCGATTCCTCCAGGATAACTTTTCTCTAACGTAGTCAAAAGTCTTAACTAACTGAACTGATCTGACCAAACTCGTAAGTCCCAAATCAGATCAGGGAAAAGATTGCACTTGGATCATAGAGACCAACGCTTTTTTCCTCATTGAGAGACACAGTCGTTGATTATTTTCCATAGAACAATTTTTGTTTGGAATTTACTGCATCTATCGCACCATAACAGAATTGAGTCTCAATTTAAGGATCCATCAATCCAGCCTAACCCCATCTAGTGGGTTAGCCAACCATCCAACCATTGTAGTGATGGGATCCAATTAAGAATTTGGTTAGGTTTTGTCCTGGGTACCAGGGAAAAGAGTTCCCAGGCTCCCTAGCCGGATATTCATACAAACTTAAAACTAGTCCCACCACTTACACACCCAATATAAAATTGCTTTTTTCTCAGCATGAGCTATCTTTAAAACAATCATTTAATGAAACCATTGTGTCACTGATCACAATCCTCAAAATCTAGGGTTGAATCCTTATTTCGAATCATTCCTTCATCGGTGTACATATGGCATCATTGGCAACCAGAACGCTCACCACCTGTTCACTTAGGGGCCTTTTTTGATAGTTCCTAGCTCATAGTAACCGGCAATATATTCACATATCAAAATGGAATCTCCGTTGAAGATTAGCAAGATCAACCAATGGATCCATATAAAAAGGCCATGGACTCATCCATTAAGGACCAGCAAGGTCAACCAACCAGATCCAAGCCCGAATTCAGAAAAGAACTCTTACTCCTTGTTCCAATATCTTCCCCGACGTACGTGTGGGTATCTTCGACGACCTAGAGCCTGAGCACCGTATGGTTAGCACACTCTAGGATCCTTCTTAGTTCACCTAGCGCTTCACTCATAGGCTGCTTCCTTGGTCCCTCATCCACTGTACCGCGAAAGCTCACCATTTAAATCAAACCAAGGCTAGTCAAGACCTTGCTACACGCGAGACGTTCTCCGTTGACTCTTTGTCATAGCAGTTGCAACTTTAACAGATAGGTCTCCACGACCTCATTCAAAAGACGGTCAAAATGCTTCCCCAACATTCTTGACATAAAACAGTCATTTAAACTGGTTGATATTGCACACTATATTATTGATATTAGAAAGTGGAAGTAAACTGGTTGAGATTGCACATATATTATTGATATTAGAAAGTGGAAGTAAACTGGTTGAGATTGCACACTATGATATGTTGGTATGTGCTGAACTTCTTGAGAAGGTGATGTTTCCTGAGTTGCACACCATAATTAGTCATTGTAATAATATCCATGGACCATGTGGAATACTAAATCTGTGCTCTCCTTGCATGGTTATTAAAACGAGAGGTGCAAACATCGGTACCCTCAAAATTGTTCCGAGACTACTAATGTTGACGACAATGGATATCCAACTTACATGTGGTAAAGGATCATAGGGTGGATAGTCAATGGGTTGTTCCATATAACCCTTTTCTATCTATGAGGTACAAAGCCCATATTAACATAGAAGTATGCTCTACCAATATAGTCATAAATTATTTATATAAGTATGTATACAAAGGACATGATAGAGCTACTATAGAGTTGCAAGACACACACGGGATTATTGAGATGAGGTTAGGCAATATTTGGATGCATGATACGATTAGAGGCATGCTGGTGCATATACCAATATGATTTGCATGAGATGAAAAGCCTGATATACAAAGGTTGCATGTCCATCTCCCGATGCACAATAATGTGATATTCAATGATGAGGATGATTTGCGTGATGTGATTATTTTTGATAGAAACCAAAGAATATCTTTGACCGAATGGTTCAAAGCTAATCAATTATATACGGATGCAAGTAGCCTCCTATTAGTTGATTTTCCTTGCAAGTGGGCATGGAATTCAGCTCTTCGATCATGGAATAAAAGGAAAAGAGGAAATATGATCAAACGTATGTATAATGTTAGTCCGAGTGTAGGTGACCAATATTACTTACGCATGTTACTTACAATGTGCAAAGGTTGTAAATATTTTGAGGATTTACGAACAGTGAATGGACACATTAGGAACTCAATGGAGTCTTCTTGGGCCCTTTTATTTGGCAGTTTAAGGAAGTCAAACCTTTTCTCTTAAGAAGAAACGTTTTCTAATTTGAAGCCTCAAAACGGCTACTTTATTCTAATTTGAATTTTGGGGGAAAAATGGAATTTAAAATCTAGCGAATAAAACCATATCATGTAACATATCTATGGAAAGCTCTTGATGCGTAGATCACGGATCTGTAATCTCCGCTCAAATCGGAGCTTGTATGTAGAAGTTATGGAGGTCCGAAAATTGTAAAATTGCCCCCTCCCCTTTTTGGGGGAAAAAGTGCACCCTTTGACCACTCTTACACCTCTCTTACAAACCATTGGTTTTTGCTTACATGGCGGGCTCCTATTTGTCAAAAAGTTAAACGTTTCCATAACCTCATGGCAAATTAAAGGGCCCAAAAAGACTCCATTGAGTTCCTAATGTTTGTATCCCTATTTTAAGGCTGTATGTGAAGCCAGAGGAATGCTAGAGAGGGATGAGGAGTGGTATAGGTGTCTCCAAGAAGTTGCATTTTAGAAAACAGTATTCTAGCTACGTCAATTGTTTGTCATTATAATGGTTTTTTGTGAGCCTATATCCCCTGGACACCTTTGGAATAAATTCTCCATTAAGATTTCAGATTATTTTTTTCATTCCTTGCAGCCAAAAAGGGTGTGCAGATATTGGTGTTTGTCATTCTATAGCGAAGAATTAAGCTCTGTTGAATGCAAGACCTCTTACAACAGTATGAAAAGTGGCTGTATGATTTTGAAGGGTTGCATGTTCCTAATAGATCAAGTGTTTCCAGTATCAACAATGGATTGCTGATGGAAGAGATGATGTTTAAATAGGCTGATTTTTTTGTTACCATGAAAGGAGTCTAAATAGTTGTCAATCAAGAGCATTTGATACTATCCTTGAGGCTTTTTCTTTGAACTAGGATGGTGTTTGTTTCCTTGATGGACTAGGTGGATCAGGCAAAACCTATCTTTATAATGCCTTATTGTCACGATTACGTGGAGAGAATCAAGTTGCATTGGCATGTGCGTCGTCTCGAATAGTTGCATTGTTACTTTTAAATAGTTGTACAATGCACTCACGTTTTAAAATTCCATTGGTGCTCAATGCTTCTAGCACATGTGGTATCAAAGCTAACAGCCCACTGGCGAAGGTGTTGAAGCTTGCAAGATTAATCATTTGGGATGAGGCTCTAATGATACATCATTTGGGATGAGGCTCTAATGATGCATTGGTACACATATAAAGCACTGGGCAAGACATTGAAAGACATTGTGTAGAGTGATACAGTGTTTGGTGGGAAAGTTATGCTCTTTGGTGGTGACTTGAAGCAAATCTTACCGGTTGTGAAAGGGATCATGTGAGGATATTGTTGATGCAAAGTTATGCCGGTCACATATTTGGAGATATGTGAATGTTTTAAAGCTCACCTAAAACATGCGGGTTAGACAGAGTGCTAATGATTGTACAGAACAAGAATTTGTCAAATGTACATTACAAATTAGAGATGGCTCTATAGGCCATCCAAACAATGAAGGCAGAGTGGTAATACCACCATGAATGTTAATCCATGGGAACTCCATATTGAGTTTGGTAGAATGGCTCTATAGGCTATCCAAACAATGAAGGTAGAGTGGTAATACCACCATGAATGTTAATCCATGGGAACTCCATATTGAGTTTGGTAGAATGGATATACAAAGATCTTCATAGAGTGGAGGATTATGTATTCTTCTTGAAAGACCATGCTATACTTGCACCACAAAATCTAGAGGTTAATGAGGTTAATGAACCAGCCTTGAGTGCATTGCCCGGCCTTAAAAGAGAATACCTCAGTGTTGATTCATTTTCTTCTTCTGAGAATGACATAATATTATATCCAATCGAGTACTTGAACAGATTTGAACTTGGGTGGTGGTTACCCTCTTCATTGCTTGATTCTAAAGATTAATTCTCCTATCATGCTACTCCGCAATTTGGATCCTCAAGGCGGGGACTTTGTAATGGTACCAAATTGATATGCAAGAAATTTTACTCAAAGGTGATAGAAGCAAAAATCATTATAGGTACAAACATTGGAGACAGGGTCTTTATGCCCACGATAACATTCATACCTACTATGTTGCAATTGCCTTTTGACATGAGAAGGAGACATTTTCCTATAAGGTTAGCTTTTGGTATGTTAATAAATAAGTCCCTAGGACAAACATTGAGTGTATTGGGACTCTATCTGGCCACACAAGAATTCACACATGGCCAGTTGTACGTTGCTATGTCACGTGTTAGATCATCTGATGCAGTGACAGTGTGTGTAAAGAATTATATGGAACAGGAAAGTAGCATAGAAGGTTCAACCGAAGTCTTTAACCAATGTTGTCTACAAGGAGGTCTTCCAAATGACATGAATCAAAATATAAATTTAATCTATGCCCAAAAGGTAGAGAACAAGCTATTGATACAACAGCTTACAAATGCTAGAGACTACATTCATAGATATCTCTGTATCAATGAAGTAAGCATTTGAAAAGAGAATGTTTGCAATGATGTGACATGTGTAATCTATGTTGTCTTTCTGTGCAATTTGTAACATGCCCATCTTCAATAATATTACATGCCCATGAATTTGTGGTCTTTTGTGATGTAAAAATCAACAATTTTAATAAACGAGCTGTTCCAACTTAGAATCTTAGAATTCTGAGTCCAAATTCAGAATTTACGTGTAATTTTGCCAAAATATAGGATTTTACAGCATCCAAAACTGTGAGATCCCACTGCCCCCTCTGCGAACCAGATTCCCGGATGGTAGCAACGGAAGTAGCTTCCTCATGCGCGGGGCAGGTTTCCCACTCGGGGCCTTGCCCTTGAATGTCCGGGCACGAGCCTAAGCTGGTGGTCATTCCGAAAACCGAAACTGGGAGAATTTTCCATGCCCGAAAAACGGGGATGATTCCACCATTTTGAATTTCTTAACGAATTTTTCTAACAAAGTCAAGATTAAACTAACCTTCATCTGAATAAACCAGATAGAAGGAAAACTATAACAGACTTAACTTGAAGGAATCAATGCTTTTTTCCTAATTCAAAGCATTGATTCCTTAGAAGGGAAACTATAACAGACTTAACTTAAAGGAATCAATGCTTTTTTCCTAATTGAATTAGGCACAGCCGTTGATCTATTCATTTGAGAAGTCTTCAAATTATTATTTAACTATTCGAGTTCTAAGCGTAATCCTATCGATCAATTTTATTATTAAAACTCTACTGATTCCAGCCCCATCCGGCCCATGGGTTAGCCACCGCCCAACCAGTGGAATAGTAGAACTAGACAAGTACTCACCCACCCATAATTGAAAGTCTTTCTTAACTTTTGCTTTAGAATATTGATACTCACACACTCCTCTTTAAACTTTAATTTATAAAACAATCCATTGACAAACAATTACTGGGTACAGATGTCACAACTCAAAATTTCCATTCAATCCTTGATTCTCACAAAACAGTATCACTCTGGACTCTCTGTTGAGACCAGCAGGTCAACAACAAGATCCAGTAAATATAACAGATTACAATAAGTTTCTCGTCATCATACATACATATCTTCCACGACATACGCATGGGTGTCCTCGGCACCGTGAGCCTGTGCATTGCCGGGTGTTAGAACCCTCCAAGATCCTCCTTAGGTGTCTTGGCACTTCACTCAGAGACCGCTTCGACCGCCCTCTTCGACAGAGCAAGGTCACACACGAGATAAAACACCCAGAAATCTGCTTCATTAAGCTTGAAAAAAGCCTAAAAAATACTGAAAAATATGGGATTTGAGGAAAAAAATTATCTGTAAATTTCTTCTTGAAATTTTTTGCCTTTTCATCTTCCGGAAAACCTTTGGTTTTCAGTTTTCCCAAAACCTTTTGGCTTTCCGAATTCCGGAAAAACTTTTGACCTTCTGTATTCCGGAAACCTTTGACCTTTCACATTCTGAATTTTTTTGTCTTTTCATTTTCCCAAAACTTTTGGCTTTCCGTATTCCGGGAAAACCGTTGGAATCCCAAAATTTTTTGATCCTTTGTATTCTAAATGCGTTCGAGGTAATTTAAATTTTTTTAAAAATTCTTGAAAATTAGTGGAAAACTAGACAAAGGTTATTTTAAATTTTGGAAAAATGTGGGGTTGGTGTTTGGCATGTGGTGTGTCCATTCAGGCGCCCATGACCATTCAAATTCCTTTAAAATATATATTTTTTGACCCAAAAAATTAGGAAAATCCATTAAAATTATAAATTTTCATTGGATTTGAGAATTGTCGGGCAGAATTGGAAATTTCGTGAATGATGGGATTCTCAAGAAAAATTAGAAATATTTTGAAATTATTTTTAAAAATCCTAAAAATTGATATGTTTAAAATATCAATGGTATTTTGGTAAATTTAATTGCTATTTTTTTTTGGAAAAATATAGGTTTGGAATGCCATAAGATAGGTTTGGTGGAATTCAAAATTATCATATTTTGAGGCCTATAAAATTAGGAAAAATTATGAAAAAAATCATGATAATTCTTTTTCTTGAGAATTTAATATTTTTGAGGGTTATTTAATGTTAAAGTACATTTTCTCGTGCTGACATTAGATAGATGCGGGTTATTTGCATATTATTAATACGATTATACCTCGTATTAATGGATATTTATGTTTGGATAAATTCTAAACGATGTATTCAATCATGATTTTTTATCATTATTTAGCCATTCTTTTTGGACATGTTCCTTAATTTCTTTTGATGGCTATAATTTACGTTCAAAGTGTATTTCACCTTTGACACTTTTCCATGATAATTTATTTTGCACTTTTTTAAGTGTGGTTTGTGCGGGGCATGGGGCACACTCAAGGGGGCTTGGGGGCTTGGAGGCTTGGAGGCTTGGGCTTATGAGGCCAAGGCTATGTTATGCTCTCTTGTGTAGAGGTTCATATCTACTCATCTACCATTTCACATTATAGCTACATGCTATTGGATTGGAGTTATACCTCTCTTGATGGTATGGGACATCAAGGTAGAGGTATGATGTATTTCATTTATGATTCATGTGTGCATCCCTTGGGCTCGGGGTTGGTTGGGTGGTTGAGTGGTTGGGTTGGTTGGGTTGGTTGGGTGGTTGAGTTTATGCCTATTTTATGCATGTTTATGCATAACAATTATCTAGAGAGATCTTAGGGTTTTAACACTATTCTTCTGGGTAGGCCATGCAATTTGAAGATTTCCTTGAGGAACACTGGCCACATCTGCTGCAGTGTAGGTTTCTTTTACTGGAATCAGATGGGCAACTTTGATTAGTCTAACTACCACGAAGATGGAGTTGTAACCTGATTGCACTGAAGGTAATCTAGTAATAAAATCCATACTGATGCATTCCCACTTCATTTGGGGGATGTCTAATGGATGTAACTTTCCAGGAATTTTTACTCTCTCGGCTTTGACTTTCTGACAAGTCAAACATTGACGTACATGATTAAGTACATCCTTTTTTAGACTAGGGCCAAAGAAGCTTTTCTTCACAAACATATAGGTTTTGATGAAACCTGGATGTCTTGCAATAAGACTGTCATGGGCTTCATTCAGAATTTGACCCTTAGTTCCCTCATCATTAGGAATGCATAGCCTGCGATTATAATACATAATTCCATCATCCAAGCTGTACCCTTGAACTCGGTTCAACTCCTGTGGAGTTTTGCTTTCCTGCATAAGTAGGGTAGCAATAGGACCAAAGAATCTATCCTGCATGATCTTCTCTCTTGCTTCAATAATCAAAGGATTTGACACTACAGTAATTGCAAGCAAGGAGGCTTTTCTGCCTAGGGCATCTGCTACCACATTTTCTTTACCTGGGTAGTACTTGATTCAAAATCAAATTCCTGCAGGGTTTGCATCCACCTTCTCTAGCGCATGTTGAGATCCTTCTGAGTGAAGATCCACTTTAAGCTCTGATGATCTGTCATCAAAGTGAATCTTTGACCTAGTAGGCAATGTCTCCACAACTTTAGGGCATATACTACTGAAAGTAGTTCTAGGTCGTGGTGAACAGCATAATTCCTCTCATGTGTTCTGAGTTTTTGGGATTCATAGGCCACTGCATGACCTTCTTGCATGAGCATAAAAGATATTTTTTATATTAAAAGTGTGATTTTCATCATAAATGATTTTATGCATAAATTAGATGCATAAAAGAAATTCTTTTATATTAAAAGAGTGATTTTTATCATAAATGATTTGTATGCATAAACATATGCATAAAAAATATTTTTTTATATTAAAAGTGTGATTTTCATCATAAATTATTTTATGCATAAACTAGATGCATAAAAGAAATTCTTTTATATTAAAAGAGTGATTTTCATCATAAATGATTTGTATGCATAAACATATGCATAAAAGATATTTTTTTATATTAAAAGTGTGATTTTCATCATAAATGATTTTATGCATAAAAGAAATTCTTTTATATTAAAAGAGTGATTTTCATCATAAATGATTTGTATGCGTAAACATATGCATAAAAGATATTTTTTATATTAAAAGTGTGATTTTCATCATAAATGATTTTATGCATAAATTAGATGCATAAGAGAAATTCTTTTTCTAAAAGTGTAATTCCTACTAAATTAGATTTATGCATGGAAAGATGCATAAAGAATTTCTTTTAACCCAAAAGTGTTATTCTAATCAATTTTGATTTTATGCATAGAAAGATGCATAAAGAAATCTATTTTTAGTTCAAAAGAGTTATTTTCATCAATTTTGATTTTATGCATGAGAAGATGCATAAAAGATTGAATTTTAATTCAAAAGTGTCATTCTCATTTAAAATGAATTTATGCATAGGAAGATGCATAAAAGATTGATTTTTATTTCGAAAGTGTTATTCTCCTTAAAATGGAATTTATGCATAAATAGATGCGTAAAGAAATCTTATATCAAAAATAAGAATTCTCTTGTATTCTATAAATTGATATGAGGATGTGAAATGAACCAGATAAATGAAAATGAACGAAGAATGGATGGAGATGTATGTATGTGAAAGAATGGATGTAGATATATGTATGTAAAAGAATGGATGTAGATGTATGTATGTGAAGGATGTATGGGAAAGGAAAGATGTATATGTATGTGATAAGTATGGATGTGGATGTGGATGTGGAAATGGATGTATGGATGTAGATGTGAATGTGGATGTATGGATGTGGATATGGATGTGTGGATGTGGATGTATGGATGTGGATGTGGATGTGGATGTAGATGTGGATGTGGATGTATGGATGTGGATGTATGAATGTGGATGTGGATGTATGAATGTGGATGTATGGATGTGGATGTGGATGTATGGATGTGGATGTGTGGATGTGGATGTATGGATGTGGATGTGGATGTGGATGTATGAATGCGGATGTGGAAATGGATGTATGAATGTGAATGTGGATGGGGAAATGGAAGTGTGGATGTGGATGTACGAATATGGATGTATGAATGTGGATGTGAAAATGGATATATGGATGTAGATGTAAATGTGGATGTGGATGTGGATGTGGATGTATGAATGCGGATGTGGAAATGGATGTGGATGTATGAATGTGAATGTGGATGTGGATATATGAATGTGAATGTGGATGTGTGGATGTGGAAATGGAAGTGTAGATATATGAATGTAGATGTGAATGTATGAATGTAAATGTGGATGTATGAATGTAGATGTGGATGTGATGTGGATGTATGAATGTGAATGTGGATGTGGATGTGGATGTATGAATGTGAATGTGGATGTATGAATGTGGATGTGGATGTATGAATGTGGATGTGAAAATGGATGTATAGATGTGGATGTGAATGTGGAAATGGATGTATGGATGTGGATGTGGATGTGGATGTATGCACGTGGAAGTGGATGTATGGATGTGGATATGGATATGTATGTATGAATGCAGATGTGAAAGTGGATGTATGGATGTGGAAGTACGAATGTGGATGTGTATGTGGAATAATGAATGCAAATGTATATGTGAAATGATGTGACGTCGATATGAGTGAATGGATGAGACGTGATGGCATGTGAATTGGGATGTGAACAAATGGTGTAAGTGTGGGGCCTATCCCCCAGGCAGGTCATCAGTGTCCACTGCCTCACTAGATGAGCTCGATATCTCAACACGCCCCCTTGAGCTCAACTCAATCTTATGTACACCAAGCAAAGCCCTGAATCTGCGGAGCTTCTCTGTACCCAACGCTTTGGTGAAGATGTTAGCGACCTGATCGTGTGTGCTGACATAAACAAGGTCAATGTCTTTTGCCAAAATCTTCTCTCTGACAAAATGGTAGTGGACCTCTATATGCTTTGTGCAAGCATGAAAAACTGGGTTCCTAGCCAACTGTAGATGTTGTCACAGAAAATAACAACTTGTCTATCCACTGATAGACCCAAATTTGCAAGTAGCTTTCTCAACCAAGCTACCTCACATGCTGCCATAGCAGCACCTCTATACTTGGCCTCTGTACTGGATAGAGCAACTGCAGGCTGCTTCTTGCTGCTCCAAGTCACAGCAGCACTCCCCAAAGAAAACATGAAGCCACTAGTAGATCTTCTATCTGAGATACTACCAGCCCAATCAGCATCTCTGTACCCATGTACACATATCTCTGGCCCAGTTTCATAAAATAGTCCACAATGCAAAGTAGACCTCACATACCTCAGTATGCATCTCAATGCATCCAAATGCGGTTTTCAAGGAACCTGCATAAATTGACTCACCAACCCAACAGCATAGCTCAAATCTGGCCTGGTTATCGTCATGTAGATCAAGCTTCCTACTATGCGCCTATACATAGGAGGATCCTCCAAAATCTCTCCTGAATCTGCACTCAACTTGCCATTCTAATCCAATGGCACTGAGATAGGCTTACAGCCTATCATACCATACTTGGACAACATGTCCAAGCCATACTGTCTCTGTAGTAATCTAATACCATGTGGTGACCTAATCACCTCAATGCCCAAGAAATATCTGAGCTCCCCCAGATCCTTCATCTCAAACTTCTGTCTAAGCAAGATCTTTACATCAAAGATCTCTACATCAAGGTCCCCTGTAATGATCAGGTCATCTACATAGATGACAACAAGCACAACCCCTCTATCACTGTGTCTCACATACAATGAGAAATCTGCATTGGCTACATGAAAGCCAATAGTGACAAGATATTCAAAAATCTTGTCAGACCATGCTCTTTGGTGCTTGTTTTAAGCCATACAAGGCTTTCTTCAACTTGAACACATGCTCGGGGTGACTCACATCCTCATAACCAGCAGGTGGCTGCAACATATACACCTCTTCCTGCAAATCCCCATGCAAGAATGCATTCATTACATCCATCTGATGTAATGACCGTTGCTTTGACGTAGCCACTGCTATCCCAACTCTCACTATTGCCATCTTGGCAACTGGGCTAAAAGTTTCCTCATAATCAATGCCATATGTCTGCGCATATCCTTTTGGCTACCAATCTAGCCTTGTATATGCTTATGCTTCCATCACTGTTATGTTTTACTTTGTACACCCACTTGCATCCACCAATGGCAATTGCACTAAATCCCAAGTCTCATTTCCATAAATCCCAAGTCTCATTTCCATATAGTCTATCCATCTCCTCATCCATAGCTTTCTCCCAACACACATTTCCAATAGCCTCATCAATGCACGTGGGCTCTACAACCTGCACAACCTTTTCCATGTATGCATAGTGATGTGCCACATAACCATCATAGGTAAACCTCTGCACAGGATTCTTCACTCTCCCAAATCTTTGTAGCTTTGCATTCATGGCTTACATAGCCTTCTTTACACCAGGTGTTCTCATAGCTGGGATCCCAAGCTCCTCATCAAGGCTCATCTCTGAGCCACTAGTCTCTCCATCAACATGAGAATGCCCTGTAGAAATGTCAGGCATACTAAGGGGCTCAACCACTTTCTCTTTGCCTTTATGTGATGTACTAATCACATTTGTGGGACTGGTATTATAACGCAGCCTGCCACTCCATGGTCTATCAAACTGAACCACTAGATGAGGACTCTCTTGGTCCCAAGACTGTGATTGCTAACTTACATTTTGTGCCACCACATTTCCACTCACATCAGTCCCAATAGCTTCTTTTTCAGCAGCTGGTATCTTTTTCAGCAGCATACCAGCTGCTCGTCTCATAAAAAACAACATCCTTGCTTACCCTCAACTCATGTGTAGCAGGGTTATAACACTTGTATCCCTTTTGCTCAAGGGAATATCCAATAAACATACATTTTTCAGCTTTTGGATCTAGCTTAGTTCTCAGCTCATTTGGCACATGCACATATGCAATGCATCCAAAAAGTTTTAGATGAGACAAATCAGGTTTTCTACCAATAAACCTCTCCTCTGGAGTTACATCATGGAGTTACATCATGTATGGCTGCAGTTGGAGTCCTATTCATGATGTAAACTGCTATAGAAATAGCCTCACCCCAATAGCTATGCGGCATATTCTTCTCTTCCATCAATGCTCCCGCAATCTCAGCAATGTGCCTGTTTTTCCCCTCAACAACTCCATTTTGCTGCGGAGTGTATCTGCATGTAAACTGTCTCCGAATACCATTTTTCTTCAAAAATTCAGAGAACTCATTGGAGAAGTACTCTCCCCCTCCATCTGACCTTAGGCACTTTACATATTTCCTTGTTTGCTTTTTAACCATAACTTTGAAATTCTGAAAGTGAGTGAACACCTCACCCTTCTCCTTCATGAAGTATACCCACACTTTCCTTGTGTGGTCATCAATAAATGTCACATAATACCTGCAGCCTCTCATAGACATGGTCTTCGTAGGACCCATACATCTGAATGCACAACATCTAGTGCATTTTTGCTCACATTTCTGTTACGTGGAAATACATGCTTTGTTTGCTTTCCAAATTGGAATGCTTCACATATTCTCTGCATACCTTCAACTTTAAATTTTGGCAGCCCTGTCACAATTCCTTTAGTCTGCATAGACTTTGTTCTCTGCACATTCACATGCCCAATTCTTTTATGCCAAATGTCTGTGTCTGCACAACAATTCTTGAACCATTTGCAAACATTGCAGCACTCACTTCATGCATGTTTACATTCAATGTAAACATTCTGCCCACTCTGTTGCCTTTTGCAACCAACCTGCACTTATCTTTAAAATCTTCAACATAACAACCACCATCAGGATTAAACCGAACCTGCAAACCCTGCTCAATCATATGGCCAACTAAAACCAGATTCTTTGTTATGTTCGGAACATGAAGTACATCTGTGAGGTACTTCACTTTGCCATCCTGCATAGACAATGGCACATCTCCAACATGGGCAATTGGATGAGAAGTGTCATCTCTTGTTTCCACAAAACTTGGTCTTTCAAGGTTTTTCATCTCCTTAAACCACTCCCCCATGACTTGTCATGTGGTTCGAAGCACCTGAATCAATGTACCATACATTATCTTTATGTGCTGCTTCAACATTTTCAGACATGGCATTAACGACGTTGCATAACAAACAACCTTTCATTATCCTCATTGTTTCTGCTCGAGGATGCATAGTTGTTTTGCTACAATTTCCCATTTTGCATGTCAGCCTGCTTCTTATAACAATCTGTCTGCACATGTCCAAGCTTACCACAATAAAAGCATCCACGTGTATCATTATACTACCTTTGCCAATTTCCACGACCTCTTTCACTCCCCCTGCCTCTGAATTGGCCTCTTCCACCTGCGTGTTGTTGTTGTTGTTGTTGTGAATTCTGGGACTGTTGTTGTTGCTGCTGTTGGTCATAATTTTGATTACTTGTTCGGCCACCTCCTTGGCTGCGTCCACAGCCTCCTCTACCTCGTCCTCTTCCTGAACTTGTGTAGAAGGCCTATTGCTCTGAACTGTTTTTGTTTTGTGAAGATTGTTGGTCTTCACACCCAAGCTCTTCTCTTCTATGATCAACATAGACACCAAATCTGTAAAATTGGGAATGTTTTCCCGAGTCTGAATAGACGTCTTGAATGCCTTGTATTGTGGCCCAAGACCACGTAGATAGACTTCCACCTTATCATCATCATCTATTGAAACACCAATAGATGCAAGGGATTTCAGAATACCCTTGATCTTCAATGCATAATCATTCACAGACATACTCTTTTTCTCCACAGTATGAAGTTCATTCTTCAACTGTATCTTTTGTGCCTTGGTATTCGTTTCATAGAGTTTTACCAAGGTGTCCCACGCCTCCCTGGGGAACTTGGCATCCTGTATGTGCCCCCAATCATTGTTGAAAATACAAGTGAATAGGGTGTGTGTGGGAACAAGCTCTTGGATAGAGGCTGTAAAAGAAGAGATGTAATTGTGAAAGAACCTGTGAAAAGGTTAGAAGAATCTACTGGGAGAGAATAATGGGTAGCATGAGGGAATTTAGGAGTGTGGAGATATTCTGGGAGATATTCAGGGAAAAGAGAAGAGGTGGAGAGAATCAGGCAAGAGGTGGAGATATTCTGGGAGTGAATCATGGAGAAATCAATGGGATTTGATGCTTGATGTAAACTCTATAAATTGAGGCATAGCCCTAATGAGAATTTGCTGGTTTTTGAGTATCCATGCCTACATTAATCTATTTGCTAATTACCCACTAATTACGTCTTAATTATTTCTTAATCACTTTGTTAATCATGTTGATTCTAGTGTTTGATCCACCATAGCTCATCATTTTGCTCAAATTTCAACATGGTATTAGAGCCATGCCTAGAATCAACCAGATTTATGAGCCCATTAGTGAATTAATTAGGATTAGTAAGTAATTAGCAAAAAAATCAGTTTTTAGTGAGTTTTTCATCTTTCCCTTCACCCCCAGCCAGTGGAGGGTCTCTAGCATCTAGCACAATCAAAATTAGAGCAAGCCCTTCTAGCACATAATAGCCAACCCTAAGCTCTTCAAGCCTATGCAAAAAACGCAGCAAACCGCTAGCGCGTTTGGGAGAATTTGTCATTTCTGCAGGCGCCGTTTTTCTGAAGCAAAATAGAGATTTCTTCAAGCACAGTTCAAATGTTTCTAATTCCTCTTAGCACAAAGGGTAATCAAGCATGCTCTACAAGCTGGTGAAGACAGAAATCAATTTCATCAAGTCTACAGAGAGATCCAAGCTCTTCATCAAATCTGCAGGTGACTTTGGTAAAACAGAGATTAAGCTTTCATTATTTGGTCAAATCTTGTGTTTCTTGGCTTAATCCTCTACTAGACTCATTGCTATTGATGCCTTTGAAAGCATTTGAGCTTATTTGAAGTCTAAGGCACCAGATCTGGACTCCCCGCATACTCTGTTTTCTGCACACAAAACAGAGCATTAATTTACTAATGAGTGATTAATCAGTGCTAATCACTGTATTTTGGTGCAATTGAGGGTTCAAATTAACCATTAGGTATCTGATACAGATCCCTATAACTTCAGATTGCAAATCGGAGTTGGTTTGATACTCCAACCATCCCGTACAAATTGGTTACCCTTAATTTAATATAATTTCTGGAAAAATTGTGCTGATAAAAATTGTGAAAATCATCATTTTGCATTTAACCCTTGGTTAATGCCTGTAAATCTCACTCAAATTCAAGATTATTCATAGCCAGAGTTGCATTTGGAATGTGCATGAAAATGAATGCTATACGCATTATGTATTGGGCACATTTTATCAGTGTAAAAATGGGAACAGACACTGCCCTTGTCCAGATTAAGGCAAGAGGTAAGACCTCCCGCATAAATTTGGGTTTGCATTGCATAATGACAAAAAATAAACATAAAAAGCCCAAAGGAACTGTCAGCAAAACATTGAAACATGTTGCTCACATGGAGCAAAATGACCTGACGGACGAGCTCATGGCCCCAGCCATGAAAGAAGAAGAATATCTCTTCCCAAGAAGAGGATCCACACCGAGAAGAAGATCTGAAGGAAGACATGGACACGAGAAGAGAAGCTGCCACAAGAAGAGAAGCTGCCCCGAGAAGACTGGAAGAAGAGACGAACGCGTGGAGAGATGCTGCCACGAGAAGAAGACTGAAGAAAAGAGAAGATGTGAGGCTCCAAAGAGTGAGGAGCCATGTGAAAATCTCTGAGAGAGAGAGAGAGAGAGAGACCCCACAACCCAATGTAACCTGCCCCAATAAAGTAAAACCACCTCTGAGCCACCGATGATGTAGGCCACGTGGTAGATGTATGTGTGAGCACTTTAGTCAAGGTCGCGGGCACTTATAGTAGCCTTGGACACATAGAGAGAGAGAGTGTCAAGGACTATGGAGTTTAGGGACTTGAGGCACTGGTCACGGACTGTCAAGTAAGAAAGAAACTTGATACATGGTCCAGGTGTGCTGAGATAACTTGAGGGAAGGAGTAGACACTGGTCGCGGACTACCAAGTAAGGGGAGGCAAACTTGGTATAGGGTCTAGGTGTACTAGGACTATTCACTTGAGGGGAGGTGTTGAAAATACAAGTGAATAGGGTGTGTGTGGGAACAAGCTCTTGGATAGAGGCTGTAAAAGAAGAGATGTAATTGTGAAAGAACCTATGAAAAGGTTAGAAGAATCTACTGGGAGAGAATAATGGGTAGCATGAGGGAATTTAGGAGTGTGGAGATATTCTGGGAGATATTCAGGGAAAAGAGAAGAGGTGGAGAGAATCAGGCAAGAGGTGGAGATATTCTGGGAGTGAATCATGGAGAAATCAATGGGATTTGATGCTTGATGTAAACTCTATAAATTGAGGCATAGCCCTAATGAGAATTTGCTGGTTTTTGAGTATCCATGCCTACATTAATCTATTTACTAATTACCCACTAATTACGTCTTAATTATTTCTTAATCACTTTGTTAATCATGTTGATTCTAGTGTTTGATCCACCATAGCTCATCATTTTGCTCAAATTTCAACAATCATGGTGTCCTTTATACTGATAGAGAGCCAATACATAACTTTTCTAGCTCCTTGGTTCCAATCCTTAAACTCTTTCACATCTGCAGGAGTCGGATTGATCTCCGGTATCTCCAGTTCCTCTTCATGCTCACCTTCTATATAGTCCTAGTAACCCTTTCCATCATGAAATTTGTCAGCCTGAACCTCCAAGCATGGAAGTTATTCTTATCAAGCTTCTTAGCAACAATTTGATTTATGCCATCATTTGACATCTTGCCAAATACACAAATTTACCAGAAACAGCACTCTGGTTTGTCCTGCGCACAAACTGATGTATTTTCTGTAGCGGTACTGTAGTACACTCAAATGTCACAACCAAAGACCTCAATGTGCATACATACACCCAATGGCAACTATTGACCTCCTTGCAACACACACAGTGTCTGCACAGCCAATCTGTTTTCTTGCAGTTTTTAAAACAGAGTTCTACAGAGAATCGATGACTTACCCCGCAGTGCTAAAAATTGCTTGCTTTCTGAAAAACGAAGGTGTCCTGACGCGCCCGAAATGCTTTTTCGGCCCAAAAAACTTTGTCGTCGATAGGACAGTATACTTGCCCTATAGCTTTACTCCCGCGAAGAAAGCTCCTCAATGAGAGATCGTTTGCCGGTGCCTCCCGTAGAGCTCCCGATAAGGGTGTAGTCATCGCCAACACAAATAAAGAAGAGTAGATGAAGCTCTTACCCTTGTACTGCTTCCTGTGCTTCTCTTTCTTGCAGCTCAGCCCTTAGCATGAACCAGGCTCTGATACCATGAAAAGATGCAGGGGAGAAGAGAGCTTGAGCTCTTGCAAGCACACACACACTCACAAAACCCTAAAAGAGAATACACAAGGTGAGAGGCTGAAAATCTTCTTCTCCTTCACTCAACACTCAACACACCATATACAAAGATAAGAGTACACACATATGAAAAGGTACTCAACCAAATACATACTAGAGTTCTTTATAGTGTGAACCCAACTAAATGAGCTGGCGCTATAACTATGCCAGTCTCTAGAATGGCTCACACAGCCAGTCATCCCACTGGCCACATATCACCCATGATCTCAACAACCATGCCAGTGGTGTAAGTGTGGGGCCTATCCCCCAAGCGGGTCATCAGTGTCCACTGCCTCACTAGATGAGCTCGATATCTCAACACATAAGACTCAAAGTATTTGGGATGAGTGGTTGCCTCTTGTTGAATTTGCTTACAATAGTACATATCATGCTAGCATTGGAATGTCGCCATTTAAGGCTTTGTATGGGTACAAGGTGAATGTACCAAGCATGATTGCCAAGCAAGAGGATGTGAATCCAAGTGCCAAGGAAGAGGTTGAGAAGATACTTACACTTCTTCAACAATGCAAAGAGAACATGAAGCGTGCTCAAGAGAGGATGAAGATTTATGAGTGAGGACCAACATAGGAGGCCAATGGAGTTCAAGGAAGGGGATTTTGTGTTTTTGAGAATCCCTAAGTCTAGATATGCCTCTCTTAAAGGCAACACCAACACTAAATTGGCTCATCTATATTATGGTTCATACAAGGTCTTGAGGAAGGTTGGTGAAGTGGCATACCAACTCTTGCTTCCACCAACAACAAGGATACATGATGTCTTCCATGTATCTCAATTGAAGCTTTATGTGGGATTGGAAGTGCAAGTCTTTGATGAGCTACCACCCATGAATGAAGAGGGCATGATTGAGTATGTTCCGGAAAGGGTGTTGGGCACTAGAGAAAGAGTGTTGCGCAACCGTTCCATTGTGGAATACCTCATCAAATGGAAGGGTTTACCCGAGGAAGAAGCTTCATGGTAGCCCACATCAATGTTGGAAGGTCATGAAGAGGTTTGGCATGCAAATGAGGGATGAAAATGGAGCGGACATCAGTGAATATACTTGCTGGAATTTTTAGAAATTCACTATTATGGAGCCCTAAACATGATAGCTATGAATGAACGTATGCTTACTGTTGTCCACTGTGCGTTAATGGAAAACGCTGATTTGGAGATGTACTTGGTTGATCCAAAACTGGTAGACTGCATGTCCTTGGTCTTGGCTCTGCAATCTCTGTCTCTGAATGATTATGAATGATCCATGACTTGCTTTTATATAGGAAGCAAGTCGTAATCAAGTCGATTTTCACTTTTCAGGCCATAAAAAGTCATCAAAAATGTCATAAAATGTGTTCGTATTGTGCCCATAATATAGGGCCACCAAATTTGCTCCAAACTGCCCATATACGACCTCTAACTTTGCCCTTAAGGCGGCTGTAAGGAATAGTCATGTCTATGTGGCATCGGATTAACGTGTGCACGTGACAAAAACATAACATGGTATACCTGTTTTACGCACACCTGGTGCTAGGCAGGATAGATATGTGCCACCACATGCTAGAGTGATAGGTGTTCAGAGTGATCCGCATGCATTGCGGAGATCCCAAAGGGTCAGATATCCAGTTGACAAGTTGACATACCGTGATTTTGCTATGCATTATGCATATATGATGTCTTTGGTGAAGCATGTGGAACCTACATGCTATACAGAAGCTATTGGAAAGCATGTATGGGAGAAAGCAATGGATGTTGAGATGGACGCATTGGTTCATAATGACACATGGGATTTGGTTGCATTACCACAGGACAAAAATGTTATTGGTTGTTGCAAATGGGTTTACAAAGTGAAGTGCAAGTCAGATGGTTCCATTGAGCGACATAAAGCAAGATTGGTAGCTAAGGGTTATGCACAAACCCAAGGTTTGAACTATGATGAAACATTTAGTCCAGTGGCAAAGATGGGAACAGTGAGAGCAGTCATTGCTATGGCTGTAGCAAATGGTTGGGAAATGCATCAAATGGATATGAAAAACGCATTTCTAAATGGTGATCTACAAGAAGAAGTGTATATGGCACAGCCAAAAAGGGTATGTATACCCAAAGTATCCCACTCATGTATGCAGATTGAAGAAGGCTCTATATGGTCTGAAGCAAGCACCTCGTGCTTGGAGTGATAAGATGAGCAGATATCTTATCTCCCTTGGATTTCAGGTTTCTACAGCAGATTCTTCACTCTATGTGAAGAAAACAGATCATGGGATTGTTTTACTTATCATCTATGTGGATGACTTGATTATCACAAGTGATCATGGTACATATGTGATGCATGTCAAGAAAGCATTGAGTGGGCAGTTTGACATGAAAGACTTGGGTGAACTGAGATACTTTCTTGGAATTGAAGTGATCAAAGACCATGTGGGTACATGGTTAGTGCAACGCCAATATGCATTGGATATATTGGCAAAATATGGCATGACAGGGTGTAAGCCTATGATTACACCTTTGGAGCAAAATGTGAAGTTACGGGCTGATTTTGGTGAGGAGTTGGATGATCCATCTATGTACAGAAAGATGGTTGGTAGTCTCATTTACATGACTATCACACGCCCGGATTTGAGTTATGCTATGGGGCTAGTAAGCCAGTTTATGCAGAGCCCCAGAAAACCTCATTTGGATGCAGTGAGACGCATTATGCGATATGTAAAGACCACTGCACATTATGGTCTTCTATATGAGAATGGTAAAGGCTTGGATATACATGGCTACACAGATGCTGATTGGGCAGGTAGCTCATATGACAGGAGGTCTACTAGTGGTTATGCCTTTACACTTGGAAGTGCCGTGGTGAGTTGGAGTAGCAAGAAGCAACCTACAGTTGCTTTATCTAGTACAGAGGCTGAATACTGGGGTGCAGCCATTGCTACTTGTGAAGGAATATGGTTAAAGAGTCTCTTAGCAGATTTGGGTGAGCCTATTGATGGTAAAGTTGTCATTCATTGTGACAACATTAGTATACGGTTGGCAAAGAATCTAGTGTTTCATGCACGGACCAAACACATAGAGGTCCATTATCACTTTGTCAGAGAGAAGGTGTTGGATGGTACAGTTGATCTACAATATGTGAAGACTAACGAGCAGGTGGCAGACATCTTTACAAAGCCACTTAGTAGGGAGAAGTTTGAGTACTTCCGTACTATGTTGGGAGTACGTGGGATGAGCTTGAGGGGGAGTGTTGAGAGCTTTGATAGCCCAAGCTCATCTACATCTTCATCTATGGCAGTACATCATGAGCTTCAGAGGGGCTGTTGAGATTCAAGCTCGTCGTCGATGTCAGTGTGTGCCAGCTATGCTATGTGCTGGCATGTTAGGCAGGAACATGTGTGAGACATAAATGACCACGTCCAACTGGTCATAGTGTGTGGACATTAGCTAGGGTTAGATGTGTGTGGACACAACTCATAGTGTGTTGTGTGTATTATGGATCATGGCTTTATGCATTGTGGGAGAAGAGAGATGGCTTCCCTCTATGGTTAGGGTTTGCAATATATATTAGGGTTTGCTCCTGTGTGTGTGTCTCCTCTCCCTCTAACTATTTTTCAACACTTCCCATTTTTTAACTTTGAAGAAAAATTTCTTTAGGGACCAGTCAGTCAACTATTTTTTAGTTACATCAACCCCAAAAGTAACCCCTAGGTGTTTAACAATATGTCCCTATTAATAACCTCACAACCTCATCTTTCTAGATCAAAATCATTGTCCTCAGATAGACTTATAATTTGGATTTATGGATATTACATTTGAAACCACAGGCATCTGCAAAATCTTGAATAATGCATAAAGCCTGTCTCACATTATCATTATCAACTTTCAAGAAGAGTAGAGAATCATCTACAAAGCATTGTATGATCAACTACTCAGCATTGCTTCAGACTAGCTACTCTCCCTTTACTACAAAGCATTGTATAATCAGGTGCTCAACATTGCTTGAATTCAGACTAGTTCCTCTCCCTTTGGCATAAGCATGTTCCAATGCCACTATCAAAATGTGAGAAGCAATAACAAATAATAAAGCAAGAGGATAGACCTATTCATCACCTGAAACTGTAAGATCCCCATCCCCACTGCGCAACGGATCCTGGGTGCTAGCAGCGAAAGTAGCACATCTTGCGCAGGGTAGGGTCCTACACTCGAGGCCTCGCCCACGAATATCCGGACAGGTGACTAATTCCTTGGTTCTTCCGAAACCGAACTTAGAAAAACTTCGCTTGCCCAGAAAGCACAGGCGATTCCTCCAGGAAAAAATTTTACTCTAACGTAGTCAGGGTCATTATTGACCAAACTGATCCAACCGAACTTAAAGTCACTTGGTCAGATCAAGGAAGAATTTTGCACTTGGATCATAGAGATCAATGCTTTTTTCCCCATCGAGAGGCATAGCCATTGATTCCTTTTTCCATAGAACAATTACTATCCGGGATTTACTTCATCTAGCGTACTATAATAGAAATTGAGTCTCAATTTACGGATCCATCAGTCCAACCTAACCCCATCCAGTCCCATGGGTTAGCCAACCGCCCAACCACTATAGTGATGGGATCCAATTAGGAATTTGGTTAGGTTTTGTCCCGGGTACCAGGGAAAAGCGTTCCCAGGCTCCCTAGTCGGAAGTTCATACAAACATAAAACTAGTCACACCACTTACACACCCAATATGAAATTGCCTTTTTCTCAGCATCAGCTAACTTTAAAACAATCCTTTAATGAAACCATTATGTCACTGATGACAATCCTCAAAATCTCTGGTTGAATCCATATTTCCAATCATTCATTCATCGGTGTACTTATGGCATCATTGGCCAACCAGAACGCTCACCACCTGTTCACTCAGGGGCCTTTTCAATAGTTCCTAGCTCATAGTACCCAGTAATATTTTCACATATAAAAATCAAGATGGAATCCTCATTGAAGATCAGCAAGATCAATCAACAGATCCATATAAGAGAGCCATGGACTCATCTGTTGAGGACTTGCAAGGTCAATCAACCAGATCCATGCCCGGTTTCAACTCTTACTCCTTGCTCCAATATCTTCCACGACGCATGTGTGGGTATCTTCGGCGACCCAGAGCCCGAGCACCGTATGGTCAGCACCCTCTAGGATCCTTCGCAGGTCACCTAGCGCTTCACTCATAGGCCACTTCCTTGGTCCCTCATCCACCGTACCGGAAGCTCACCATTTAAATCGAATCGAGGCTGGTCAAGACCTTGGCCGACCTTGCTACGCGAGACGTCCTCCATTGACTCTTCGTCTCAGCAGTTGCAACTTTATCAGTTAGGTCTCCACGGCCTTAATCACAAGATGGTAAAAATGCTTCCCTAGCATTCTTGACATAAAACAGTCATTTACAAACAGGTCATAAATACAGTTTCTATAATGAACTCGCATCTTTCCAGATTGTTCCACATCAATCCATATTACTTAATCCAATTCCAAATCATATGTGTATCCATTCCTGACGAGATACATCATTTTCCATCCCATCACATCAGATTCATTCACTTCACATAACATCCATTCCTATCTTTCTTAATTTACATTACGTCTCACCACATCCATTTTCTCATTACATCTCATTCGTTCACATCTTATATTATTCATTCACATTCTGATTCACATGACATCTCATCTCATCCATTCGCTCATATCGACTTCATATCCATTCACATACATTTTTGCATTCATTATTCCACATACACATCCACATTCGTACATCCACATTCACATCTACATCCATACATCCATTTTCACATCCACATTCATACATCCACATCCACATCCACATCCACATTCATACTTCCACATTCACATCTACATCCATACACCCATTTTCACATCCACATCGATACATCCATTTTCACATCCATATTCATACATCCACCTCCACATCTACATCCATACATCCATTTTCACATTTACATCCACATTCTTACATCCATATTCACATCTACATTCATACATACACATCCATACATCCACATCTATATTCATACATCCACACCCACATCCACATCCATACATCCACATCCACATCTACATCCATACATCCATTTCACATCTACATCCACATCCACATCTACATCCATACATCCATTTTCACATCTACATCCACATTCATACATCCACATTCACATCTACATCCATACATCCACATCCATACATCTATATCATACATTCACATCCGCGTTCACATTCATACATCCACATCCATACATCCATATCTACATCCATACATCCATATCATACATTCACATCCGCGTTCACATTCATACATCCACATCCATACATCCATATCCACATTCACACATCCACATTCACATTCACATACATCCACATTCTTACATCCATATCCACATCCATATCCTTATCCATATTCCATATCTACATTCATACATCCACATCTACATTCATACATCCACTTTCATACATACACATCCATATTCATACATCCATATCCACATCCACATCCACATCCATACATCCATTTTCACATCTACATCCACATTCATACATCCATATTCACATCTACATCCATATCCACATCCATACATCTATATCATACATTCACATTCGCGTTCACATTCATACATCCACATCCATACATCTATTTCTACATTCCCATTCATATAACCACATATGCCTTCACATCTATTCTTTTACATCACATCCATTCTCGCCCTATCACAACCCATATACATCTTATCCCATCAGATACACTTCTTACCTCATCCCATACACATCTTATCACATCCTAACTCATCTTATCACATCCTAACTCATCCCATATGCATCTTATCACATCTTATCACTTCTCATACACATCTTGTCACATACTATCACTTTTCATACGCATCTTATCACATCCTATCACATCTCATACACCTCTTATCACATCCTATCATATCCTATCACTTTTCATACGCATCTTATGACATCCTAGCACATCTTATCACATCCTATCACTTCCCATACGCATCTTATCACATCCTATCACATCTCATACACATCTTATCACATCCTATCACTTCTCACACACATCTTATCACATCCTAGCACATCTCATACACATCTTATCACATCCTATCACTTTTCATACGCATCTTATTACGTCCTATCACATCTCATACACAACTTATCACATCCTATCACTTTCCATACGCATCTTATCACATCCTATCACATCTCATACATCTCTTATCACATCCTATCACATCTCATACGCATCTTATTAGGCATAAAGACAACTTTAGTAGGAATAACACTTTTATAATAATCCTTTTATGCATTTTACTATGCATAAATTCTAATTTAATGAGAATAATACTTTCAAAATAAAAATAAACCTTTATTACATCTTTCTATGCATAAATTTCCATCTTAATGAAATTAACACTTTTAGAATAAATCTTTTATGCATCTATCTATGCATAAAATCAAAATTGATAAGAATAACTCTTTTGAATTAAAAATAAAATTCTTTATGCATCTTTCTATGCATAAAATCAAAATTGAAAAGAATAACTCTTTTAAATTAAAAATAAAAATTTTTATGCATCTTTCTATTTATAAAATCAAAATTGATAAGAATAACTCTTTTGAATTAAAAATAAAATTCTTTATGCATCTTTCCATGCATAAAATCAAAATTGATGAGAATAACACTTTTGGGTTAAAATAATTTCTTTATGCATCTTTCCATGCATAAATCCAATTTAGTAGGTATTACACTTTTAGAATAAAAGAATTTCTCTTATGCATCTAATTTGTGCATAAAATCCAATTATGATAAAAATCTCACTTTTAATATAAAAAAAATCTTTTATGCATACAAATCATTTATGATGAAAATCATTCTTTTGATATAAAAGAACTTCTTTTATGCATAAAATCCTTTATGATGAAAATCACACTTTTAATATTAAAAAAATCTTTTATGCATCTACTTATGCATAAAATCAATTATGATGAAAATCACACTTTTATAAATAAATATTTCTAGTATACATTTTTCTATGTCTAGAATGAAAATAACCCTTTAAGAATACTCATACGATGGGGATTACTCTTTTTAACATAACATTTAATTACTAGAAATCCTCTTTTTCTTAATTCATCAATTATGCATAACATAAAAACCAATTTCTCATGATTACAATGAAATTCTTTCAATTAATCTAGGATGATAATTCCTAGAATATGGTAGGAAGTCCTCTTTTCATGCTTTGAATGAAATTATTTTATGTGTAATTTTTACAGAAATTTTGCCATAGCTCCGCTGCTATGGACTGATAAATCTCAATTATTTTAAAGGATAAAGCTTATCATTAAGGGAATGATTAGAATGATCCCTAATTGGATCATTAACCCATAATGGATTGAATCATCAATATTCATGAAATACATAAACTAAAAGTATAGAAAAAAGCTATTAATTTGGCCTCAAGCATAGATTAATCTTGGATTAAGGAAAAGCTTTATGAAAAGCTTCATTTGGATTGAGAATAGGTCATGAGAATGACCATTCTTTGAGTGAGAGAGAGAAATTACATAAAAACCATTAAAATTAAGCATAAATGGAAATTTATGTAATTCTTTACTACCATTCATCAATTAACTTCAATAGCATTCAAAAACCATTCCAATTAAGCTTCTCAGGCTTGAGAGGGGCTGAGAAGAGAGAAACATTGCGAATTTATAGAAAAGATCAAAATTCACCATTTACCTTACAAATTGCTTGATTCTTTGTTCACGGTAGAGGCCCCCAACCAATCAATTGGTTTGGTGTGCTGATGGAGTCACCAATGGAGATTGAAGAAAGAGGGAAGCTCCAATTTCTTCAATTTGGAGAGAAATTTAGAGAATAGTAAAAATTAGCATTATTTCAGCATAATTTTGGCATAGTATAATTTTAGAAGCCGTGCTTTTCTCTGTGCTCATAGTGATACTTGTCTCTCTTGTGATCCTCCATTTCACGCGGCCGAAGCTTCGTATTTTTTTACAAAGACTCAGGGAGGCTCTAACCAAGACCAACTGATTTCTAGAATTTTTCAGATTTCAGTTTGGTTGAATTTGGACTAGATTTAGACCTAGTTTGGTTCCTTTTTGATTCGGTTTGATCTAAGAGCAAGGAGAGATAAAAATATCACATTATTTTTTAGTTTAAAACTCTTTCAAGCATGTGAAGTATGAACCTCCTTGAAGGTACTCCCCTTCCTTACATATGTGTCAAAATGGAATGATTATACCCAAAATATCTCATTTTTTTAGTAATACTCATAGTTTTTTACTAATAACCCTTGTACATAGTCAACTCTTCATCTTACGTGAGCATTTACTCATTTTTGGGTAATTTCTTTTATAAATTGGATTTATCTCCTCCCCACACATGGATTGATCTTATTGGCCCATAGGAACCTTAATTTAAAATTTTGAAAAAATCTTGACCCTCAGGATAATGCCTCTTGAACAAATTATACTTGATTTCTAATGCACCTTCTGGAAATCTTTTTGAACTTCTGTTTCATGAGAACTGATATTAATAAGATGAGAAATTTTTCTATCCAAAAATATTCAAAATCTATATAATCTCTCTCTAGAATATTTTCTCTCTCTAGGCCAAAACAGGTAGAAACAAGATCTTTGATATTTCTGAAGAGGGATTAGACTACAGGAGGGGAAGATACTGGACATCCTGAGAGGCTGGGGAGGAATCTTACAGAAACCCCCCACTACCCTCTCATTCTTCATCAACCTTGAATGTCAACCCAAAGTAAGGGTATATATAACTTCAAAATCCCAATTTTTCCATCACCCTAGCCATAAATGACAAATGCATCACCCTATCATATGCCTTCTCCAGGTCAAGTTGCAATAAGATACACTTCTGATGTGTCCTCAAGGCAAGGTCTCTCTCCAACTTAGCAACATAAATATTGTCATAGATTGGCCTACCTTATATGAAGCCATATTGCCTCTTGGAGATTACTTCTTGGAGAATAGGGGAAATTCTTAGGGCAATAATTTTGGCTAGGATTTTATATATAGCAGTCACCACCAGCAGAGTGATGGGTCTCTGACAGGCTTCTTATTAGGAATGAGTTTCACCTCTCCCTTTGAGATCCTTATCTAGTCTGCTGCCTGAGGTGAAGGCCTCTCTGAAAGTTTTCCACACTAATTCCTTTAGTGATGACTAGAAAGAAATGAAAAACTTAACTAAAAAACCATCCCACCCAGGTGATTTCTCTCTTCCTAGCTTTTGAAGGGCATCCCAACATTCATCAGCTTCAATATCTCTCTCAAGCCACTTGGACTTGTCAGGATCCACTTTATTGTTGACTAGACCTAATAGTTTGATCTCAGCTTGGAATATTTTGCCTGAACAATCCTCTTTAAGACTAAGAGTTGAGACCAAGAATTCCCCCCATTTTTTGGCAATCAGCTTCAATATCTCTCTCAAGCCACTTGTCAGGATCCACTTTATTGTTGACTAGACCTAATAGTTTGATCTCAGCTTGGAATCTTTTTCCTGAGCAATCCTCTTTAAGACTAAGAGTTGAGACCAAGAATTCCACCCATTTTTCGGCAATCAGGAAAATTCCCTCTACGCCTTTCCCATTTTCATCCAATACCCTTCCCATTACTTCCTTGCAATTCTTCACCTTAACCATTTTGAAGAGATACCTATCAGGATTCCTCTTATTATTAAAAGTTTTTCATTTATATATGCTATCCTCTCTCCTTATAAATTTCTCATCTTCACTCTTCAAGCCTGCTTGACACTTAAAATACTAGGCAGTTTCCTCATCTATGAATTTCCCTATTTGCCTCTTTTTCTAAAGACTCCCTAGAAGTTCACTCCATCTATTTCTTTCTTGTCTTATTTCCTTAGCTCTCAATTTCCCAGCCCCTCTAATTATGCCCTACATCTCGTTGGTAAAAAGCCAACAAGAGCCTGAGAGGTTCCTCTCATTTTAAATCTCTCTATTGCCTCTTCAATCTGTCTTACAAAGAGCTCATCCTTAAGCAACAGGTTCCTTAATCTTAGTTTCCTAGTTGGAAACTTGTTTAATTTAGCCTCTTCCCATCCCAGTATATGCCAACTGAAAAGATACAGGGGAGAAGAGAGCTTGAGCTCTTGCAAGCACACACACACTCTGACATCCAAAACACCGGTTCTCACTTTGAGCTCATCCCTCTAAATCCTTGAAATAGGTGGGGCTCCTGAGAAAGTGTTCTAGGGGAAGGGTCTTCCTTCACTCTTGAATCTTCTCGCATCCTGATTCTGATTTGGGCCTTACTACCTCTTAGGAGGAGGAAAGTTTGAAGTACTTCTCATGGTTTGGAATCTTTTAAAGTTAGAGGGTGCAAGCTTTGGCGGGACCTTAACAACAAAGGCTTTGGCAAAGTCCTTTGCCATTCTTACTGCTTTGGCCATTGAGATAGGTTTGGCATTCTTTACTACGGTGTCCAATGGCTCGTTCATTCCTCGAATGAACCTGGCCATCAGCTGCTCTTCATCCAACTGCGGCGGGGAAAATTTGAGGAGAAGGGCAAAAGCTTGATGGTACTCTTCAATTGTCCGGCTATCCTGCTTTAATTCTAAGAATTCATTCATTTTAGTTTCAAGGAAGCCTGGAGGACAAAACCTCTTTCTGAGGTAAGCTTTAAGATCAGTCCAGGTCTGGGTATTTTGGTCGAGACGGTTAGTCTCGCAGTGATTCCTCCAAGAAGCGACCCTGGCCATTTCCACAATCTTTAACCTGGCGAGAGCCATCTTGCTTCTCTCATTGTAGCTAGTTACATCAAAGTATTCCTCCATTGCTTTAATCCACTTTTCCACTACTTCACCTAATTGTTCCCCTTCACCCTTGAAGGGACCAGGTTGGGATCTGTGCAAGGCTTTTCGAACATCCGGATCTAACTCTTTGTTCATCGGTTAGAGGATCCGGTTGCCTTGCACGGGCCGCGCGCCTCATGACTCTGACAAAACGAGATTTTCATCAACTTAGCTTTGACAACAGAATTATGATTATTTAATCTTTGTGATTTATTCTTTAAACAGATAATTATTTCATCATACTTCATGAAACAAGATTAACCATATTCACAATCATGGCTAAGGAAATATTTTGCCTGAGCCTCTAACTCTGACTAGTACTGACATTAATACATCGTCCTCCACAAAACCACTTATACCGACGTCACTCAAGAGGATCAAGAAAGTAAAGACTCTCAAAATGACGTGCGAATCTCACTCTGCTTACTTTGCTTACTCGGGTCGTAGCAGAGTTGATGAGGTGGTCGAATGTAAAGGCTATCATATCCTGACTCTGGGAGAGTTCAGGAAGGCCAGATAGATTCGGGGTATCCATCTATAAATTTCCAATTCAATTTATGAGTTTTCCATTTTTGAAGTTCATTCAACATAATATAAACAAGTGAAAACATTATTTCTTAGATTTACTTTAAAATTCTTAAGCAATTTTTGTCACTGTTACGTAGATTATAACAGCGCTCTGATACCAACTGTGAGATCCCACTACCCCCTCTGTGCATCGGATTCCCGGATGGTAGGAAGTAGCTTCCTCATGCGTGGGCAGGGTTTCCCGCTCGAGGCCTCGCCCTCGAATGTTCGGGCACAAGACTAAGCTGGTGGTCATTCCGAAAACCAAAACTGGGAGAATTTCCCATGCCCAAAAAATAGGGACGATTCCACCATTTTGAATTTCTTAACGAATGTTTCTAATGAAGTCAAGATTGAACTAACCTTCATCTGAATAAACCAGATAGAAGGGAAACTTTAACAAACTTAACTTGAAGGAATCAACGCTTTTTTCCTAATTGAATTAGGCACAACCATTAATCTATTCATTTGAGAAGTCTTCAGGTTATTATTTTACTATTAGAGTTCTAAGCGTAATCCTATTTATCAATTTTATTATTAAAACTCTACTGATTCCTACTTAACCCCATTGGAGCCATGGGTTAGCCACCGCCCAACCACTTGAATAGTAGAACCAGACAAGTACTCACCCACCCATAATTGAAAGCCTTTCTTAACTTTTGCTTTAGAATACAGATACTCACACACTCTTCTTTAAGCTTTAATTTATAAAACAATCCATTGACAAACAATTACTGGGTACAGATGTCACAACTCAAAATTTCCATTCAATCCTTGATTCTCACAAAACAGTATCACTCTGGACTCTCTGTTGAGACCCGCAGTTTCTCGTCATCATACATATATATCTTCCACGACATATGCATGGGTGTCCACGACACCGCGAGCCCGTGCATCGCCTGGTCAGAACCCTCCAGGATCCTCCTTAGGTGTCCTGGCACTTCACTCAGGGACCGCTTCATCGGCCCTCATCCATCGTACCAGAAGCGCACTATTTTAACCATACCGAGGCTGGTCAAGACCTGGGCAGGCTTTGCCGTGTGAACTGTACTTTGAACACTCCCAGCCAGCTGTTGCAACTGAACTTCCCTTAGAAAAACACATATACCAGATGCTCCCTCCAGCATTCTGGCGTAAGACAGTCCTTTAAGAAAAATAGGGTTTCTATGCAAGTTTTCAGTTTTGATTTTCTTTTGAATAATACAATGAGTATATCTTAATTCCATATCCCAAGACTTCTAGATCACAGGTCTGGATTCCCAAGCAGAATTCCTCGAATTTTGAATTCTTGATCCTCACATCAAAATCAAAGGTCTCAACTTAGTTTCAGATTCGGTGGGTGATTTGACTGTAGATTATTGAACTGATCACATCGTCTATTCTTGAAACTGACGAAGGAGTTACGTCTTGGTCATAGTCTGATTCAGGGTTTGAGTCTGGAAAGGTTCTCCCTGAACTATCTTTCTTGAAGGTAATATTTCAATTACTACTTTACTGAATTCAAAACTAAATACGAATTTCTATGAGGAATAAATTAGTCATTTATCTAAAATTCCGACTTCGATAGTTTTTCTGAATTTTCTCATTACCATCCTAGAGAATATAAAATGGTATAATTTTCCTTCACTAAGTATTTACTTATTCATTTTTCTAATATTCATGGGATTTAAACATAGGATTAAAGTGAACTCTTATTTTGATAAAAAATATTTTATGCATTATTTTATGCATAAAAATCAATATTGGTGAAAGCAACACTTTTGTAATAAAAAAATTCTTTTATGCATCATTTTATGCATAAAAATCAATATTAGTGAAAGTAACACTTTTACAATAAAAAAATTTCTTTTATGCATAAAAATCCATTTTAATGAAAGTAACACTTTTATAATAAAAATATTCTTTTATGCATAAAAATCCATTTTCATTAAAGTAACACTTTTATAATAAAAATATTCTTTTATGCATAAAAATCCATTTTGGTGAAAGTAACACTTTTATAATAAAAAAATATTCTTTTATGCATCTATTTATGCATAGAATCCATTTTGATGAAATTAACACTTTTGTAATAAAATAATTAATATGCATCTTTCTATGCATAGAATTTAATTCTATTTAAAATCACTCTTTTATAATAAAAAAATAATCAATATGCATCTTTCTATGCATAGAATTTAATTCTATTAAAAATCACTCTTTTATAATAAAAAAATAATCAATATGCATCTTTCTATGCATAGAATTTAATTCTATTAAAATCACTCTTTTATAATAATAAAAATAATCAATATGCATCTTGCTATGCATAGAATTTAATTCTATTATAAATCACTCTTTTATAATAGAAAAATAATCAATATGCATCTTTCTATGCATAGAATTTAATTCTATTAAAAATCACTCTTTTATAATAGAAAAATGATCAATATGCATCTTTCTATGAATAGAATTTAATTCTATTAAAAATCTCTCTTTTATAATTAAAAAATAATCAATATGCATTCTATTAAAAATTATTGTTTATAATAAAAAATAATCAATATGCATCTTTCTATGCATAGAATTTAATTCTATTAAAAATTCACTCTTTTTTAATAGAAAAGTAATCAATATGCATCTTTCTATGCATGAATGAAAATGACACTTTTAGAATACACAAATGATGGGGATTACCCTTTTTAATTAATAAAAGATGAAATTTATTTCACAAATTTTTAGAAAATTTTACCATAACCTCCTTTGTATGGCTAACCATTTTTCAACTTTTCTAACCTTAATCTACTTAGGAATTATCCCCAATTGGCTTAAAGCATTCTAAACTAATAAATTTTCACTTTTAAGAGAGAAACAATATGAAAAGTTTAGTTCCAACAATTAGATCACTTAACTAGGATAAAGAAGGGCTGATTTTAAGAATGAGAGAGGGGGAAAGCCTTTCCAAGAAGGCATAGCATCTGTTTATCATTTTAAGATAACAAACAATTTATAAAACCATTAAAAGAATAAGAAAAAGTAAGATTTGTTACTTACATGATATTCTGCAAGCTTTCCTTTGACTTGATGGTTTGAGGGATCTACTTTTGTTTGCAACAAGAGTGGCCACCAATTCTTTAGAAGAGGGAATGGTCAAAAACTAGTGAATTATTAAGAAATTCACAGTTCTTGGCTCTTGGGAGGAGTAGAGTAACAGTGCATAAAACACTATTAAGCTTCAACAAAGGGGGAGGCTTCTATTTAAAGGAAAAAGTGAGCTTCTAACCAAGCAAACTGATTCTAGAATTTTCCAGATCAGTTTGGCCAATTTTTGACCATTTTTAGGTCAGTTTAGCTTACTTTTTGGAACTAGACTTGAATTAGGAGAGATGAGAGATGAAATATCTCAATTTTTGATAATTTTAAACTCCACCACATATGTGAAGTAGGTGTCTCCTTCATGAGGGGGGAATTCCCATTGTGAGGTGTTAAAAATCCATTTTTTTAGTAATTGCTTTGGTCCTTAGTCCACTCTTCATCTTATGTGAGTATTTACTCATTTTTGCAGGGATTTTCTTTATTTCTTCTATTTATCTTCTCCACACATTTGGATGAATCTAATTGGCCCCTCAAAACCTTAATTTAAATTTTTTTGAAAATCTGGATCCCTAGGATAAGGTCTCTTGAACAGATTATACTTGATTTCTAATGCACCTTCTGAAAATCTTTTTGAACTTCTATTTTGGGGGAACTTATTTTAATAAGAAGAGATATTTTTCCATCCAAAAATATTCAAAATTTGAATAACCTCTCTCCAGAATATTTTCTCTCTCTAGGCCAAAACAGGTAGAAATAAGATATTTTATATTTCTGAAGAGGGGATTGATTACAGGGGAAGATACTTGACATCGTGAGAGGCTGGGGAGGAATCTTACAAAAACAAATATTGGATCGAGCCTATACGTAAATTTTTAGTTATTTTCAGTTAAAAATACGGTAGTAAACTTAAACCTTAATAAAAATGCATGACCAAGTGCCTGATTGACAAATGGTCAGCACCCCTACGACGACTAGGGAGACACCCTGGACATTTTCACCAAAAATGTTTTTTTGCACTATCGGGCGCTCCGACACGCATATCGAGGAGGCCAGCACTCCAAATTAGGGGTCCCAGTCCTAAAAAGATATCGTGCACACACGCAAGCACCCGTACAATGCCCGCAGAAGGACCAAAGGCCGACTGCCCTAGTGTACGTCCACACAGACCGCCACGTGGATGCCCATGATGCCTCTAGCCTGGAAGGTACATGCATACCATAGCTTTTGTCCACGCATAGGTACCATTCCTTTTCCCAGGCCCATACAAGCCACATGTTGGTGTACTTTCATTGTACACTGTCCTTTGCACCTACACTTTGCTCTCCCTTTCCTTGCACTCATACCCGTACCCATACCCATACCTGCACCCTATATAACCCCCCTAATTCCTCGTGGGTCGAGACACCCCAGCACCTTGCTGCTCTACTTGTACTTGTCATTCTGCCTAGTGCTCGTACCCAAAAATCTACACCTGGCTCTTTGTGAGGTACTGTACCTGATAGTCTTCCAGCAAGCCATTTTTGCCCATCTCCAAGTAAGCCCTCTGTAGAATATTTCTTGCCTCCTCTCACCCTTGAGGGTAGAGTGTCCTTAGCTGCTCTCCTCCACGCCCCCCCACCCCCGTGTGAATAGATTTAAAAGAGGACTCCCCCTCCTCTCCCTCTAGCTGTAGCCTTCTCCCTACAAATCCAGTTTAAAGACACCTCTCCGCCCATTAGTGATGACTTTAGTAAGGGTTTTAGCCTCTTAGAGGTGATTCATACCTAGGGATTTTTTGCTCATAACTTGAGCAAACGAGCTCCAAATTGTGATCCGATTGAAGAATTGGATTCGTGGTGTTGTAGACTACAAGAAGGCAAGAAGAATAGTGCCTTCGCAAAAGCACCAAAATATCACCCCAACAAGAGACGTGCACATCAATGAGTCTCGAGAGATTGCTCTAGATGCTGCCCCATGTCTCCCATTGGGAGCTCCACAAGGAAATAATGACCACTTTAGCTTGGTCATTATTTAAAAGGAGATTTTTATTTATTTATTAATCTTTAATGTTAACTTTAAAGACATTAAGAAAGAGATGCTATTTTTCTTTATACCAAAATTCTTGGTGAAATTGTTGTTTTCTTAAGGAAAGTGATGAAATCTGTCATACTGTAATTCAGTTTGTAAAGTGTTATCTTGATTGAGTTAAGAATACAGGTATATATTCTCCACGCCTCGACGCTAACCCCATTTTCATGCTTGTGTAGCCGAGTGACAACGTTAGCGAGGCTGGGAGAGTCAACCCAAGGTATCCCTCATACCATTGGGAGAATAAGATTTCACCAATGGAGGCAAATATTATGATGTTGCCTAGTTCTATGGGCCTAGGCTAGTGCGGTGAATAAGCCCTCCCAGCGCGTAGACATCCCTCTAAGGAGCGGGAGGATCAAGCAATGGAGCTTGAGAGGGCGACAAGCCGGTTTGAGTCCCTGCCAGCTTTGCTGGATGATGAGGTGTATGGTCTCGTAGGGATTGCCCAATCTCTGTAGAGACTGCAAGGCTGAATTCTAGATCATTCGGCAGAATAAAGTAAAGAGCCTAGATTTGGCTATGAATAATTTTAAACACTGTACCTATTTTTTTAAATACTTTTTTTTATATAAATATTGTGTATCATTAATAAAAGACTGTTTAAACAAACCAGTAGGAAACTACCCTAAGTTAGACTTAGTAGACTATCTTAAAGGTTTCCCCTATTTAGGAAGCGCAGGATCTAACAAGTGGTATCAGAGCCAATCTTAGTTCCTAGGACTTATTAGTAGAGATTGTTTTGGAATATATGTTTTACCTAATGTTGATTTATAAAACAACTTACTATAATAATTTGAATTGGTGATTGAATGACTGTAGGAAGAGGGTGACACCTACTCAAGATTCTGAGTCTTCCAGTGCATCTTCTAGATGGCGTGTCTCTCTCCAAATTTTGAATTCCATGATACTATGGTGCAGATACTAGTAAGATTGTCCCTCCCTCATACCTCTCATATCCAAAGAGGGTGGGGTAGAGATCACCTTTGGAATTGCGCGAGCCGAGGTATTTTTTCATCATATCAGACCAAACTGGGAACATCACCATCGATTTAAGAGAATTTGTTGGATTGAAAAGTTATAGATGGTCCGTTTATTTTGGTTCATGGGGGTACTCCCAGGCATGACAGTTTCGTGACCATAGATGGGAATCGCATACCACACGACCGCTAGGTATATGACCAAGTAATGCAGGTCTTACCCAGCGACACGGTAGCCATTTTGGGACACATCCCAATCCAGAGTGTACCACCCTTACCGTCAGTCTTCCGTGTCTTAGAGACTGCAGCAAAGCAGAACCCCCATATTTCACCTATGTTGTAAGATTCCTCCCTCTAGCTTTTGAGGTGTGCATGTGTAAGAACCTCCCCTTCTGATCTTATAATTGTTCCCCTCTCTGAAATAAAAGAAAGATCCTGTTTTACCCTGTTTTGGCTTGGAGAGAGAAAATATCTAGAGAGAGGTAATTCAAAATTGAGATATTTTCGGATATAAAAATCCTCCTAGTGTCTAAAATGGTTTCCCCTAAAATAGAAATTCAAAAAGAACTTTCTAATGTGCAATTAGAACTAATTACCTTAGCCTAAGGGTCCAGATTTTTTTTAAAATTTAGATTATGGTCCAATTAAGGCTCCTATGGACCAATATGATTAATCCAAATGTAGGGAGAAGATAAATTGAAGAATAAAAGAAACCCCCCTCCCCCCAAAAAAAAGAGTAAATACTCACATAAGATGAAGAGTGGACTAAGGACCAAAGAAAACAATTAAAAAACTGAATTTTGACACCTCAATGTGGGGATCTCCCCTCATGAAGTAGGCACCTTTTTCTCATCATTACCCCCAATTTTTAATCAATTAAATGAGATATTTTCATCTCTCCTCTCTCCTATTTCAAAACTAGATCCAAAAAGTAAGCTGAACTGACCCAAAAATGGTCAAAATTTGACCGAACTGATATGGAAAATTCTAGAATCAGTTTGCTTGGTTAGAGGCTCACCTTTTCCTATAAATAGAAGCCTCCCCCTTTGTAAAAGCTTAATGGTGTTTATGCACTGTTACTCTGCTCTCCTGTCCTGAGCCATCTATATTGAATTTTTTAATAATTCAATTGTTTTTTGCCTAATCCTCTTCAAAGTGAATTGGTGGCCACTCTTGCTTCAAACAAGAGTAGAACCCTCAATCCCTCAAGCCAAAGGAGAGCTTACAAGCTCCATGTAAGCTAATTTTCTTACTTGTTTAATGAAGAATCTATGGTTTTCTTAATTTTTATGTTTTGCAGATGTTGAATTAAATTCAAATGCTATGCCTTTGATAAAAAGGCCACCCCCTTCTCCTCTTTACATTCCAACATTTCTTAATCCTAGAAAGATTAACTAAAGGATTAATTAAACTCTTTTTATTGTTTACTCTCTTGAATTTAGAAAATTGTGTAGATTAGAGTTCTATAAATCTCATTTGGGTTACTTTAAGTTAAATAAAGAATGATAAAAATGAGAAATGGTTAGCCATACAAAGGAGGTTATGGAAAAATTTTCTAAAATTTTATGGAAAAGATAGTTTGTTTTTATGTTATTCCAAAAAAGAGTAATTCCCACCATTTTTGCATCTAAAAGAAATATTCTAATTACTCCATGTACATATTCACCTATGAATATGCATGGATATCACTGATATTAATTATTAAATTTGATTTTTATGCATAGAAAGATGCATAAAGGAAATTTTTTATTACAAAAGTGTTATTCCCATTAAATTTGATTTTTATGCATAGAAAGATGCATAAAGAAATTTTTTATTACAAAAGTATTATTCTCATTAAATTTGATTTTTATGCATAGAGAGATGCATAAAGAAATTTTTTTATTACAAAAGTGTTATTCTCATTAAATTTGATTTTTATGCATAGAAAGATGCATAAATGAATTTTTTTATTACAAAAGCGTTATTCTCATTAAATTTGTTTTTTATGCATAAAAAGATGCATAAAGGAATTTTTTATTACAAAAGTGTTATTCTCATTAAATTTGATTTTTATGCATAGAAAGATGCATAAAGGAATTTTTTTTATTACAAAAGTATTATTCTCATTAAATTTGATTTTTATGCATAGAAAGATGCATAAAGGAAAATTTTTTTTATTACAAAAGTGTTATTCTCATTAAATTTATTTTTTTATGCATAGAAAGATGCATAAAGGAATTTTTTTTATTACAAAAGTGTTATTCTCATTAAATTTGTTTTTTATGCATAGAAAGATGCATAAAGAAATTCTTTTTATTTTAAAAAAATTGTTTCTATTAAATTTGATTTTATGCATGAATAGATGCATAAAAGGATTTTCTTTATAAAAGTGTTATTCCCATTGAAGTTGATTTTTATGCATAAATAGATGCATAAAAGGATTTTTTCATAAAGTGTTTTTCCCACTGAAGTTGATTTTTATGCATAAATAGATGCATAAAGAATTTTTATATCAAAATTAGAATTCTCTTAAATTGTATGAGTATTTGATAAATGAATAATTAAATACTCTAAGAGAGAAATTTCTATCATTTTATATTCACACGGATTGTAAAAAGAAAATTCAAGAAATCTATCGAGATTGAAATATTCAGATAAATGATTAATCTATTTTCTCATTGGAATTCGTAACTAATTTAGAAATCAGTTAAGTGAACATTCAAAGAAAGAAATTCAATAAAATAGTATCCGAATTATAAAACCTTTTTTAGAAAGATATATCAAGAAAAATCTTATCTGACTCGAACCTTAAATCAGACTATGATCAAGACCAAACTCTTTCATTAGTTTTGAGTAAAGAAGGTGTGACCAGTTTAAAAAATTACACTCAAAACTCCCACCAAATCCGAAACTAAGTTTGAAACCCTTCGAATTGATCTGTGGATCAAGGTTATAGAATTCAAGGATTTTTGGTATGAAATTCAGAACTCCGATCAAGAAGTTTTGGGGATACTGATTGAAGAAATACTCCTTGTATTTAAAACAAAATCAAGCTAAAAACTTGCATAGAATAGATGTAATGAGATGCGATGTGAATCAGATACATGTGAATGAATAGATGGATGTAATGTGATGTGAATAGATGTGATGAGATGTGATGTGAATAGATGTGATGAGATGCGATGTGAATCAGATAGATGTGAATGAATGGATGGATGTAATGTGATGTGAATAGATGTGATGAGATGTGATGTGAATCAGATAGATGTGAATGAATGGATGGATGTGGATGTGTATGTGATGAAAATGGATGTGAATGTGTATGTGAAAAGTGGATGTGAATGTGTATGTAAAGAATGGATATGGATGTGTATGTGAAGAATGGATATGAATGTGTATGTGAAGAATGGATGTGATTATGTATGTGAAGAATGGATGTGGATGTGTATGTGAAGAATGGATGTGGATGAGTATGTGAAAGAATGGATGTGGATGTATGTGAGAGAATGGATGTGGATGTGTATGTGAAAGAATGTGATGTGACATGAATATATGTGGATGTGAAGTGATAGATATGAATGTATGGATAGATGTGAGTAGTCGTACATGTGAACGATTGGATGGATGTGAATGAATGAGATGAGATGTGTATGAATGAGATATGATGTGGATAGAAGTGATGTGATATAATGTGGATAGAATGCATGTGATGGGATGGTTATGAGATTGAATGTGGTGGATATGAATGAATGAATGTGATGTGATGGATGTAAATGGATGTGATATAAATGAATGTGATGGACGTGAATAGATGTGATGTGATGTGAATCGAGATGTGAATGAATGAGATGTGATGTCATGTGAATCGGGATGTGAGTGAATGAGATGTGATGTAAATTAGGATAGATGTGATATGTGATGTGAATAAATATGATGTGATGAGATGTGGATATGGGTAGATGCGAGTGATGAGATCTGATGCGGATAAATGAGAAAAAATGTGATGAGATGGAAAATGATGTGATGAGAATGGGAATACATATGAAATAAATGAGGATTGATGTGGAACAATGTGGAAAGATGAGAGTTCGTTATAGAAACTGTATTTATGACCTGTTTTTAAATGATTGTTTTATGTCAAAAATGTTGGGGAAGCATTTTGACCGTCTTGTGAATGAGGTCGTGGAGACCTATCTCATAAAGTTGCAATAGCTGACGGAGAGTCAACGGAGGACGTCTCGCATAGCAAGGTCTCAGTTGAGGTCTTGACCAGCCTCGGTTTGATTTAAATGGTGAGCTTCCGGTATAGTGGATAAGGGACCAAGGAAGCGGCCTATGAGTGAAGTGCTAGGTGACCTGGGAAGGATCCTAGAGGGTGCTGACGATACGGTGCTCGGGCTCTGGGTCGTCGAAGATACCCACACGTACGTCGTGGAACATATTGGAACAAGGAGTAAGAGTTGTTTTCTGAATTCGGGCATGGATCTGGTTGATTGACCTTGCTGATCCTCAACGGATGAGTCCATGGCTCTTTTATATGGATCTGTTGGTTGATCTTGCTGATCTTCGACGGAGATTCCATTTTGATTTTTATAAGTGAATATATTATCGGGTACTATGAGCTAGGAACTATTGAGAAGGCCCCTGAGTGGATAGGTGGTGAGCGTTCTGGTTGCCAATGATGCCATAAGTACACCGATGAAGGAAAATTTGGAAATTAGGATTGAACCAGATATTTTGGAAGATTATGATCAATGATACTATAGTTTCATTAAAAGATTGTTTTAAAGACAGCTGAGTCTGTGAAAAAGGCAATTTCATATTGGGTGTATAAGTGGTGTGACTAGTTTTAAGTTTGCATGAATATCTGGCTAGGGGGCCTGGGAACTCTTTTCCCTAGTACCCAAGACAAAACCTAACCAAATTCTTAAATGGATCCCATCACTACAATGGTTTGGTGATTGGCTAACCCACAGGACTGGATGGGGTTAGGCTCAACTGATGGATCCCTAAATTGAGACTCAATTCTGTTATGGTACGATAAATGAAGTAAATCCCAGATAAAAATTGTTCTATGGAAAAGAATCAATGGCTATGTCTCTCAATGAGGAAAAAAGCGTTGGTCTCTATGATCCAAGTGCAATCTTTTCCTTGATCTGACTATGGGACTTATGGGTTCGATCAGATCAGTTCAGTTAGTTAAGGCTCTTGACTACGTCAGAGTAAAAATATCCTAGAGGAATCACCCGTGTTTTTCGGGCGAGGGAAGTTTTTCCGGGTTCGGTTTTGGAAGAATCGAGGGATTAGTCTCTTGTCCGGATACACGTGGGCAAGGCCCCGAGTGAGGGACCCTGCCCCACGCAAGAAGTGCTACTTCCACTACTAGCACCCCAAAATTCATTGCGCAGTGGGGACAGGGATCTTTCAGCTGGTATCAGAGCGAATTGGCTAAAGTGGATCAACCGAGAAACCAAAAATGACAAAATTTATGAAGTAACAGTAAAAAGTTAGAAATGTGTGATGAAATTCATACAAATTGATATTTAGAATGAAGATTCATAAATAGGTAATTGGGTCTTCAAATGGAAGTACCGTAATTGTATGGAATCCGTGACTTGCTTGAGGCCTAGACATGATGGTATTTACTTTAAAATTCCAAGGACCATGACTACCCGTATATACTGAGGGTATAACTATAGCTCTTTACTGGCAGTATAAATGAGTAATTCTAAGACAAGACCGTATTAGGTATTATGGGAAAAATCCCGCATTATGGGAATTTTGAAATTGAGAGGTTTCATGTATTATGGGAATTTCCCACTTAATGTGGGAAAAGTTATTGTGGAATTTCTTAATATAGAACGGAGGAAGGTAGTGTTGAGATAATTTGGTGTTGATAAACACCATTAATAAGAAAGTGGTATTTGTTTCTTTGCAAGGACCTGCACCAATTGAGTTATACACTGCACAAAACTTATGAAACAATTGAACAAATAAGATAGAAACATTATTATATCAAAAAAATGTAGGAGGCACAAAGAAAAATTTCATTCAATAAGTGAAAATAAAAAATAAAGAAGATAGTACCAAAGTACATCTCTTTTGGATATTAGAGTTATAACCTAAAAATCCACATTGTCAATATTGCATCTACAAATGCTACTCCTCATTGAAGGAACCATCAATATGAGCTTCATCCTCACAAGCCAAGCCTAAGCATGCTTTTGCTTTATGGGCTTCCTTTTCTGGTATCTTGATTCTTTTGTATGGTGGTGGATTCCTTGGTCTCCACGACCAAAGAATTGCATCAGCATTTTCCCATACTTGTTGTTCTGCCTCATTAATTTGCCAATATCCCTTCCAACAATCAGCATAAGCTTGAGTATCTGTCAAACCTTTCTTCCTTGCACAAGGTCCCCAATATTGAATCAAGAGTTTCTTGTAATTTGGTGATGTAGGCTCATCATCAATATCCGATTCAGCCATAGCAAGCCAAACTAGATAGATGTTTGTGTCATCTGGGTGCAGCATGACAAAGTGTCCTTGCTGAACATGTAGCATAGGGTTAAATGCCTCCCTTGGTTTATCCCGTGCAGGCCCACAATAATGATCATTATGTTCTTCAATACCTAAGAATCTTTGTGCCTACAATTGTTCAACATTCATATCATCTAATTGATGGGACCCTTCAGATTTTGGCCAGAAATCTGTGTACTTTCTTACCTCTGATTGTATTGGTTTTCCAAGCTCTTCGATTACATTACTCCAATAATATATCACGGGCCTATAATATCTTGGCACAAATGAACCATTACTTAGATTCTGCCAAAATTTTATGTAACCCTTCAATCCTGATATTACTTCTGCATGCATCTTTATATGCTCGGCCATTGGTAGTAGAGGTGGATCTCCTTTTGGTAACCTTGGTTTACCTTCACTGTCTGTCTTCCAAAGACGGATACTTCCACTCCAATTACGAATAGCTACATGTGCCTTAAATTGCATTACCGGTCTGTCTCCTTCCATGAAGAACCTGAATAGAAGTGGTTTGGAGTGACCTATAAGTGCTTCTTGCCCATCACAAATGTAGCCATCACAATATGCCTTGAAGTCAGGGACCTCTGTAAGCAAGAAGGGAGCTGGAGAAGAAGTTGAGCTGGTTCTTAAAGTATCCATCAAATGTGGTAAAGTAAAGGTTTGCCCCACTCTTAATTTCTCTGAAAACCTACTAAACATGGCATCTATATCCTCATGTGTACGTCCGACCATTAGAAATCCCAACTGTACAGTTTTGAAAGCACCTCGTGCAACAAGCAATGACAAATAGGCAAATAAGTACCGATTTTTATTTTCTCCAGCACAATTATCTAGTTGTAGCAACAAGTTTTCTGGCAACTTGCGAAACGAGGAAACCCAATTCATTCTGTCTCCCTGATTTATACATGGTTCAACAATGGGATCTTTACCATCACTCATATTGTGGTTGTCTAAAGCTGTCCTTGAATTTAAAACATGTAGAAGTGAAACATTGCTCCTTGGAAGCCCATTTGTTACTAGATCACCAAGAGGATGCTTATCCATCCTCTCTAAGTTATGTAAACAACTTGCAATTGAGCCAATTGTTAGATTGGGATCAGATGGCCATAAACCATTCAAAATAAAGTGTCCATAATGACCTTCTGCATGGCCATGAGTGATCATACCAATCAATGCAATTGGTAAATTATATCCCAAATCCACACCCTTGGGAAGGACCCGTAGTCTGGGAATGGCTGTTTTCTTTTGATCCATCTTGTCATGGATGATGCATACATACTTTTGTGGTTGGGTTTTCGAAAATATGCACCATGCATAGTATAAGCTCCTGCAACTTTGTTGTTGTCGCATGTGAATACCTCTTTCACTGAGGAGCCTTGCTCTTTCTTCTAGACTAGGTTTGGCTTCTAGTTTTGCCTTGAGACCACTATACAAGGTGCACTTAGAGAACACACTTGCCTTTGTTAGGGACACTTGTGGGTACTCTTTATTCCAAATTCTACTAAACGATGACTTTGATAGCCTCTTCTCATGTCCCAACTGCTCAAGTGTTGCGTTGATTTCATTTAAAATGTCAACTTGCTTGAATATTGATGGAATCGACAACCTCGTTTCCCTTGAGCCATCTAGCATTGTTCTACTTTTGTGTGGCGCAGGCTCGGAGTTCATGTTCACAAATTTATCAAGTCTCTTGCCTCACTAGCATGTTGTAGGCCTCTCCTCAATACCCCTATGTTTCCATGCAGATATTGACACACACCGGACTCAAACTTTTCCCTGTAGTAACGGTAAAAGGATGTCTTTGGTATACCATGCATCTCATACCATGCTTTGCAACAAACAATCACCCCATTTAATTTAAATTCATATTTAATTTTTTGAGCTGAATCACGATGCCAAGCTGTAGAAATCACATCATATACATAATTTGTACGAGACTCCTGAGATTGTCCCTAAAAGTCTTGTCGTATCCTCATTAGTACATCACGATCGATTAGCTGACAACATTTTTTTGCACAACAATCAATGGATGAAATCCTTTGAATTGATTCACGTGACATATATAATGCAGAAGCTGGTTGTGGTCTCTGCTTTGGAATCTTGTTTATGAAAGTGTAGCGTCTTTTTGCAGAGGTTTGGGAAACAATAACCTCATTAGTTACATCTCCATCATTATCCTCATTACATACATCAGCATGTTCAACATGCATGCCATTAAGCGGAACATAGCGTTGCAATGGGCTCCCATCCAGCATTGTCAGCTATTTAATAGGCCATTTAACTAGGCTGATACTATCCACTTGTGGCATAGTTTGAAATTCATTTGCACTTTTAATAGCCACACCCACACAATCATCACCAAGTTGTTGAAAGTTGACACATTCAAATGGAAACACATATAAGATAGTCCCTTGATTGATAGTTTGCATCATGCTCTCATCCTTTAGAAGAACCATCTCATTCTTCCAAGATTGTCGGATTTGCATGTCAAGTTCTGGAGATGTTATCGGTATTGCATCTATAATTGGAGGTTCCACAGGCTCTTCTTGATCTACATCACTGCATCTTTCACTCCACTCTCCAAATTCCAGCTCCCTTGTGAAAGGCCTTAAAAGCATTTTTTGCCAACGAACATTACTCCATAATGCATTTTTTAGATAAATGGTATCCATTGTAGGGAATGGTAGTTCCACATCCTTCAAGCATTCCTCCACAAGTAATGACACATTTCCTTCACCAATATTTGTTCCACTACAAGTGGAATTTGATCAATTCTACACACGCAGCCAATACCAACAGAATCATTGTTCAACATCATGTAGACCCTCCCTCTAGATTGGAAATCCATCCTGCACATAATCATGTTGGACTTGTTAAACTAGTAATCAAATCTAGCAAGCATTTTTTTTAAGATTGGAACCTACATTAGACTCTACCATGAAGTATAGCTCTATCATGTGGCCGAGCTAGAACTAGAGCTAGAACTAGCTCTATTATATGGTAGAGATAGAACCCATTGAAGACTATCTCTACTATGTGGTGGAGTTAGACTTCAAAGCATTCTAGCGATACCATGGTGTCTAGATAGATTATTTTGATATAGCTCTACCACATGGTAGAGCTAGATCAATGAACTCTAGCTCTGTTACATGATATAGTTACATTGATGCATTCTAGCTCCACCACATGATATAGTTACCAAATAGTAGAGCTAGTTCAATGTATTCTAGCTCCACCACATCGTAGAGCTAGACCTCTAGGCATTCTAGGTCTACAACGTGGTTTATGGTACAGCTAGATTGATGCATTCTAACTCCACCACATGGTAGAGCTAGACCTTAAAGTTCTACGATGTGGTCTAGGTAGAATACAGCTCTACCACGTGGTAGAGCTAGATCAAATACTTTGAGGTCTAGCTCTACCATGTGGTGGAGCTAGAATTGCATTTAAGGTCTAGCTCTACCATGTGGTGGAGCTAGAATGCATCGATCTAACTGTGTACCATGCAGATCAACAAAACCAATTACTCCAAGAAGAGACCTACTTCACATGACAAGAACCAAGGAGCTAGAATTGCATTTGATCTTGCTCTACCACGTGGTAGAGCTGTATTCTACCTAGACCACATCGTAGAGCTGGAATTATTTGAGGTCTAGCTCTACCATGTGGTGGAGCTAATGCAGATCAATAAAACTAATTACTCTAAGAAGAGACCTACTTCACATGATGAGAACCAAGGATCTAGAAAAAAGGTCAAACTCCATTAGTCCTAAAAATCTATATAAACTTGTAGTCTCTCATTCAATGCAATAGAAGTGTTTATGTAATCATGGTTTGTGTGTGAATTGATCTTCCCTAGTCCTTGATACCTAACAATCTATGGTAGGAATTAATGTTTCAAATTCAGGGCTTGTTATAGGAATTGCATCTGTAATTGGGGGATCAGAATGATCCCCTTCTTCATCACTGCTATAGCTTTCGTTTGATCAAATTAAGTTGCCATTCATGATAGTAGATTGCAAAATAATCTTTGGCCATCGAATGACACTCCATAATAAGTCTTGGAGAGATGAAGTATCCATTGTAGGAAAAGGTAGGAGTCCGACCACATCTTTTAAACATTCCTCCACTAGTATGGATACATTTCCTTGCCCTATCTTTGTACCAAAATCCCCTTGAATTTATACATATACTTTAACCTATAATAAATTTAAAGCTATAATCAAACTTATAAGCTTATAGTTATATTTATTAAATAAGCTATAATATAGAAGCATTAAAATAAGCTTTTATTAACTATAAGTTACTATAATAAGCTATATAGTTATAAATATTAATATAATTTAAGTTACTATAAGTTATATAGTTATAGTTATAGGTTAATATATAGGTTAATGCATATAATTTAAGTCACTATACTAGGTTATTTATAAAATTTAAATTATATTATAATAGGTTTATATATAAATAGGTTTGATTTATATAGCTATAGAAAGTTAATAAATAAGATATATAAAGTATAATTATAAACTATAAATAGACTTTAAGTTACTATAGTGAACTTATTAAACCTATAAGCCAATTTATATATATCTTTAAGTCTATTTATATAATCAAACCTATAGTTAATATAGTTAATCTTCTAAAACTATAAGCCTATTTATATATCTTTAAGTTACTATAGTTAACCTATTAAACATATAAGCCTATTTATATATATCTTTAAGCCTATTTATATAAACAAACCTATAAGCCTATTAATTATAAACTTTAAGCCTATATATATAACTATAAAAGCTATATTTTTATAATCAAACCTTTAAGCCTATCGATTATAACTTTATATTACCTATTTATAAAGGTTTATTTATAAACTATAGGTTATTTATAAACTTAAATTATATGGGTTTATATATAAATAGGTTTGATTTATATAGCTATATAAAGTCTATAAATAAGTAAAGTATAATTGTAAACTATAAACATGCTTTAAGTTACTATAGTTAACCTACATATTTAAATATAGCTTTAATCCTATTTAAATAATCGCTTCACGGCCCCATCGCTCGCCTCTCTCTCCCATCCGGGCTGCTCTGCGGGCTGGGCTAGCCATGCCCACCGCTCACCTCTCTCTCCCTCGTGATTCTGCCCCCGTGCGCACACATGGCAATCTCTCTCTCTCTACTCTATCTTCCACCGCCATAGCTAGGCTCCTTCATTCAAATTTCAAATTTGAATTTCCCTCCCCTCCAGTCAAGGGGCCATTCCCACGTGCCACTTCCACAAACACTAGGGTCTTTTCACATTACAATTAAAAAAAGACCTAACGAGGCTTGAAAAAGGTAAGTTGAAGAAGTTATAAATATCTATACCAAATAATGATCAAAACTAGGGCAATGTTCAGTCTCAATACCTGTTAACTTGAGGCTCTTGATCATCAATTAATACACACATAAGCATAAATTTGTTGGTGGTTCTAGATTTATAAGGTGAGATGGGGCCACGTATCAACTTGACCCATGCCCAACACATGACCTCAAAAACATCATATTCGACACAAGCCTCACCTTATTGTTATAATTATTCCTATGCTTTACAAGGGTTATCACAACCCTTTTTTGCAACCCGTGAGTTGGAATAAGTGCCTATAGGCACGGTGAGTTGGAATAAGTGCCTACGAGCATAAATCCCAAAAAAAAACTTAACCCTCGCCTTCTTAAACTTATCTAGTTTCAATCGGAGCTCCAGGTTCACTAAATCAATTATAGAAATCTTATATGCCCCCAAATACACTTGTAGTGCAAGCATAATTGTGTTTGCTAGGTCACCCATGATAAACAATCTAGCACCCTTAATGCAACCACATGAGACATGGTAATTTTCCATCCATATATAACACCTCTCGTCGGGGATTACACTGAAGGTATGCTTCAAATATTAAACCCGTAGGAAGGGTTGGGCATGTAGGTAGTCCACACAATTAGAAACCCACATGTAAAACTAACACATATTGCCACATTCATGAACAAATTTGATGGAACAAGAAACAAATTTCACCATTTAGAGTTGTTTGATAACTTTTAGAAACCCCCTTTACATTGACACTTAAGGCAAGGTGATCCAATGGTTTGGATCACCTTTTAGAAACTCTAATTAACAAAATTAAAGTTTCAATTTTAAACTGAATCGCTCTGCAACCTTATCGCAACCTTATCCGGCGCACGTTCGTGGTGGGCGGCTCTCTCTCTCTCTCTCTCTCTCTCTCTCTCTCTCTCTCTCTCTCTCTGCAGCATTTGTGGGGTGCACGTTCGTGGGCGGCTCTCTCTCTACAGGTTTTGTGGGGCACACGTTTGTGGGCGGCTCTCTCTCTCTCTGCAGAATCTGTGGGGCGCACATTTGCCTCCCACAACACTGGCTACAACTCTTCTCTCCTCGGTCTACTTGTTTGCGTGGCCGTTGTAGGCTTGCGTGGCCTTCTTGCTTGCATGGGCGGCTCTCTCTCTGCAGGTTCTGTGGGCGGCTCTCTCTCTGCAGGTTCTCTGGGGCGCAGCTCTCCTACGCAGCATATGGTCTCTGCTTGTTGCAGGCAAAGAGCCATCTCTCATGCTTGGTTTTTAGGCGTCTCTTATTGCTGAGCAGGCCCACTCTCCTACGCAGCCTCCTACGAGCATATACAAGACATTGCATAGTTGTAGGCCACATCTTCTACAGCACCGCAGACAGAGCAGCCAGCATAAACTTGTCTACGCAGGCCCACTCTCTTGATTTAGTTGCCGGCCACTATTTCTACAGCACCGCAGACAGAGCATCGTTTCTACAACCCACATAAACTTGGGTATCAGTCTCTCACCTTATCGTTGTTTTGTTCAGCCTTTCGGAGCTTACCCTAATTTTTTTCAGTTGCTCCTTAAAAACCTAATTTTTAGCTTCTGGAAATCCTAATTTCGAGTGTTTTTTTTCTTTTTCTTTGCACCTCGTACCAGCTTTTCACTACCCAATCTTCTCCCCCATTCAATTTGCTAAGAAGTGCAACCCAAATCTATATTAGGTTTTTTCTCTTCAACCATTCCTGATTTTTTGAATTCTTGCATGCTTTTATTTTCTACTCTATGTCACTGTGTATGATCTGAATTTTAATTGACATGTTCAAAACTTTAAATCTAATCATAGACAATGATTTAATATGAGACAAAAATATGTGTACCTTGTTGTATCGTTGAATTTGATAATGGATGCGATGATGTCCAAGTGCTAGTTGTCAATGACAAGATGGGAAAGTAGGTTTGTATTACATAAGCGACATGGACATCAAGGAAATTTTGAAAAATAGCAAGACCATTTTAAATTCTTAAAGGGCAGGATAATTTGAATTTAAAATTGGACAGGTTAATTTGAATGCTCTACCACATGCTAGAGCTGGAGAAATGCATTCTAGCTCTACCACATGGTAGAGCTGGAGTTGAAATGACTTAAACTAGTGCAAGATTACTTGAAATGAAAAACCATCCATCTAGTATCGTACCTCTATTCATAGCATAGCTTCTCCCCTCTCTCCTTGCTTGAAATTGTACTTTCCTGCTCTTACACTCTAAGCATGAGATCTATGCAAGAGAGCTCTCATAATAATGCAAGATGTAGCTCCTAATGCAAGACCTAGCTCTATGCATGAGAACTCTTTCACTTTTTACATGAGATCTATCCATGGGAGCTCTTATAATAATTCAAGATATAGCTCTATGTATGAGAGCTCTTAATGCAAGACTTAGCTCTATGCATGAGAGCTCTTTCACTCTATACATGAGATCTATCCATGGGAGCTCTTATAATAATGCAAGATATAGCTCTATGCATGAGATGTATGTAAGAGAGCTCTCATAATAATGCAAGATCTAACTCTATGCATGTGAGATCAATGTATGAGAGCTTTGAATGCAAGACCTAGCTCTATGCATGAGAGCTCTTTCACTCTATACATGAGATCTATCCATGGGAACTCTTATAATAATGCAAGATATAGCTCTATGCATGCGAGCTCTATGTATGAGAGATCTTAATGTAAGACCTAGCTCTATGAATGAGCGCTCTAATGCAAGACCAAGCTCTATGCATGGGAGCTCTATGTATGAGAGCTCTTAATGTAAGACCTAGCTCTTTGCATGAGAGCTCTAGTGCAAGACCAAAATCTCTATAGCTCTCATGCATGATATGAGAGATCTATGCATATGAGAGCTATTAATGCATGAGAGCTCTTACAATGCAAGAGGGATCTCATACATGAGACCTCTTAGAATACAAGAGAGCTCCATGCATAAGATCTCATGTATGATAACTCTATATGCATGAGAGCTCATCGATATGCATAAGAGCTCTCATGCATGAGATATATATGCATGACAGCCCTCTATGCATAGGAGCTAACACAACAAGAAAGATCCGGGTTGCTTTCCACACATTTGTCCATGCATGATTCGAATTTCATGCCTCTTCGGCGCCGTTTGGGCCACTGTTGAAAATTTCTGCCATTTGCCACGTTCGTGCATCTATTTTGAGAAACCAGATTTGGACAGTTAGAAGTTGAGGATCTGGGACCCCATCAGAGAATGGACCACACGGACTTGTGCTAGGGAAGTTGCTCTATGTCCAAAGTAATTGGTGGCCACTCTTGCTTAAAACAAGAGTAGAAGCCTCAATCCCTCAAGACAAAGGAAAGCTTACGACTCCATGTAAGCTAAATTTTTCTTTTTTTTAAAATTTTAAATCTATGGTTTTCTTGATTTTCTTGTTTTATAGTTAATTAAAGTAAATTCTAATGCTATGCCTTGATGAATAGGCCACCTCCTTCTCTTCTTTACATTCCAGCCTTTCTTTATCCTAGAATGATTAACAAAAAAATTAATTAAACTTTTCTTATTGTTTATTCTCTTGAAATTAAAAATTGTGTAGATTAGAGTACTATACATCTAATTGGGGTTAATTTAAGTTAGAATTAGAATGATAAAAATGAGAAATGGTCAGCCATACAAAGGAGGTTATGGCAAAAATTTTCATATTTTTGTGGAAAAGAAAGTTTGTTTTTATGTTATTCCAAAAGAGTAATTCCCCCTGTTTGTGCATTCTATAGAAAAATTTTAATTTACTCCATGTACATATTCACCTATGAATATGCATGGATATCACTGATATTAATTATTAAAATTAATTTCTTTGCATAGAAAGATGCAAAATGGATCTGGGACCCAATGAGAGAACGGACCACATGGACTTGTGCTAGGGAAGTTGCTCTATGTCCACATCACTCCGTGCACGGATTTGGGCATCGCAATCACTTCTCCCAGCGCGTCAAAGTTGGGTCCCGGTGTGGCGAAGATAGTGCAAAATCGCCATAACAGAGTTTCGGATCCAAAATGAGTCCGAATCGCATCTGAACACAACAAGAAAGATCTGAGTTGCTTGCCACACATTTGTCCATGCATGATTCAAATTTCATGCCTCTTCGGCGCTGTTTGGGCCACGATTGGAAATTTCCGCCATTTGGCACGCTCGTGCATCTTTTTCGAGAACCCAGATTCGGACAGTTAGAAGTTGAGGATCCGGGACCCCATCAGAGAACGGACCACACGGACTTGTGCTAGGGAAGTTGCTCTATGTCCACATCACTCCGTGCATGGATTTGGGCATCGCAATCACTTCTCCTAGCGCATCAAAGTTGGGTCCCACCGCCGTTCAACACACTTGTTTATCTCCTTGGTTCTCCTGAATACAGCTCTACCGCATGGTAGAGCTAGATCAAATGTAATTCTAGCTCCTTGGTTCTCGTCATGGTCTCTTCTTGGAGTAATTGGTTTTGTTGATTTGCATGGTACACAGCTAGATCAATGCATTCTAGCTCTACCACATGGTAGAGCTAGACCTCAAATGCAATTCTAGATCCTCCACATGGTAGAGCTAGACCTCAAAGCATTCTAGCTCTTCGATGTGGCCTAGATAGATGGAATGAAGGGATGTAATGCATGAAAATATGAGTAATCACCATGTAAACATGATGCCTAAGTGTGTTTAGTCTCTCACTAAGAGAATGGAAATAGCCTTCCACAAGCCAAGAGAGAAGCCATGAGCTCCAAGAAACATAAGTTTCCAATTCTAAAAATGATCATCAAAAGTTACAACCATGGTCCAAGTCCCCTCTTTTATACATGGACTTGTCCCACTATTAACCCTATTGAATAAAGTTCCTACTTTATTACAAACCATCCCTTCCCAAAGATTTTGTCCTCAAAATCAATAACATGTACAATCTCAAAGTATGAGACTCTAATGTAATCAATGGGAAGTGGTTAAGAGTTCTCAAGTACATCCAAAGCACATATACAATGAAAATTCGGATGTGTACAAGTCCTCAAAGCTTCAAGCCCAAAGTGTATGAGTGGGACTGTTATGACAGCCCTTCTAGTCGATGAAGACCCTTGAAAATCCTTCATTTAAACTCCATATATTGGGCTGAAAATGATATGTACACTCAGCCATATGTAGCCCACATCATAATCTTTCATTAGGATACGCCATGAAGCTTGTTGGAGTAGAAAAATAGGCCCAGTAGTAGACCTTCCCAAAGCTGTCCAGAAATTATAGCATGTATACTTCTCCTCATATTACCCAATTTGCTCAAGTAAACCATACCACTTGGTCAAAGAAAGTCATCCACAAGTAAGCCATGTTGTTGGACATACTCCAATGATTTCCAAGTGGCCTCATCCATGGGTAATTGCTTCCATTTGACAAGGTATTCATCAATAAGACCCTCTTAGGTGGTAGACTCTTTGGCACTTGCAAAATATCTTCATACTCCTTAAGAAGAGTTGCCATTTCCTCATCTATGTGCTGTCCACTGCCTTCCATCCCCTCTTGGGTAACATGTAACACATAGATAGTGCCAAAAGCCTTAATCTCTTTCTTGAGTCACCTTGGAGTGATCAAAGAGAGCTTCTTAGGTGCATTTGCAGCAAGTACCACCTCCCGGATCAAACGGAAACTCACCATCCTCCGTGATGAAAGAATGGTCTTCAAGTGACTCCTCATGTGCTTCTTCATTGCAATCCTCCCATTTTTCAATGTCATGAGAGTCATCCTTGTTCTCTTCCTCATCCATGAGGATCATAGTGGCCACAATCTTCTTTGATTTGCACCCATGCCCGGGTGACCACCTCTCTTTGCACTTGAAACATAGCCCTTTGCTTCTCAACTCCTCAATCTTTGGATCATCCATTCTTTGAGTCTTCTTGAAGGGTTGAAAGGGCTTCTTCTTCATGAATTCACTACCCTTTTTGGCATCAATTTGATATATCCCATTCTTTGGCTGTCCACCCCCAAATGATGTAAGAGTTCTTGGATTAGAGGATGGTAATGTAGAGGTAGGACCTTTCCCAAAATTGTAAGAAGTAGTGGTTGGTTTGAGTGTGTCTTTGGTGAAGGTCATGGGCTGAGACCTCTTGTACTTTGGCTCATAGAGTTCGGCTAACCTCATAGCTTCTTTGAGAGAGCTAGGCCTTTGAGCTGACACATCCGCCTTGATGAAGTGTTCAAGCCCATGCACAAACTTTTTCATCTTCATGTCTTCACTTAAGCCTTCCACGTACATTGAAAGCTTCAAAAATCTCTTGATGTAATCTCTCACCATCATCCCCTTTTGAGAAAGCTCATACCATTCTTCATGGTATCGGTCAAGCACTAAGGGTGAAATGAAGGCCAACTTCATCTCCCGTTTCAATCCTTCCCAAGTTGATGGCGTGTTCCCTTGTTTGACCAAGTGCCTCCACCATTGATGAGCATAATCTTCAAGATGTAAGGAGGAAAATTGTACCATATCACGCTCACTTTTTGGGTAAAGTTGAAAATAGGTGTCAAGCTTGGTAGCCCACTCCTCCAACTCTTGCGGAGATGACCCGTCACCTTTGAACTTTGATAGTGAGATTTTGTCTTTGACATCCTTGGAAGATATGTGGGATGGGTTATCATGTTGGGTAGAGGGCTTGAATCTTTGCATCTTTGAGTATGACTCCATAAATTGTGCAAAGTCTTTGTAATCCCTCTTGATGATATTCGGCAATTCCATCCACTTCTCGTGAGCATCCCTTTGTCTTTGGGCAAAGGACATTTGATTCCAATCGAGTGCAATCTCATCATCATTCACAAACACCTCATCCTCTTCCCTTGAATGCATTGCCCTAGAAGAGGTAGGACCCTTTGATGCATTGAGGTGAGACAAACCCGAATGAAAAGAAGGAGGAAACATGTCCTTGACAAGAGGTCTCCGTGCATCCGCCATGAATCCCCGAGTGGATGCTCCCAATGGATCCTCTTGTACGGCCTTCATGGAATCCTCATTCAAGATGCCCTTGCCTTTTCTTTGCTCATAGTCACCATAATTCCCATGCTTTTCTTGTGCTTGAGACTTCCCAAACTTGTCCTCCATCACACTGATCCGTGAGGATAATGTTTCAAAATGAGAATCAAGCTTGGAGTCTAAAGTCTCCAACCGTTGTACAAGCATTTGCATGAGGGTGTCATGGTTGACCGCCGCTTGTGTCCCTTGAGAAATTTGATTATGTACATTGCCCCCATTGTCTTCATTGATGAATGCATCCCTTGCATCCATATTACCTTCCATGTCCTCATCACCAATGATCATTTCTTGCACAACATCCCCACCCTTGCGTGGTCTTCCCTTCGGCATAGTGAAGAAAATGCAAGATGTTGGTAGAATGCCCAAATGATGTCGGAATTGGACAAAAGAAGGTTCTATGGGTAGGTAATGGTGTCTACTATCCTCCCAAATGAACACAGTAAGAAATAGATGTGGGCAAATACTCTCTGTTTTAGGGTTTGTGCGGGACAGCTGAAAGTAGTAATTTGGCTCTAAAATGCAAAATATATGTCGAAATTAGGATTTTGACGGCTCTATAGAAAGCTAACGGAAGATAGAACCTACCCCTAAAAGCATTTTGATTCAGTCAAAGTGGAAGTATATTCTGTTTGACTTTGACCAAAAAGTCAACATGACTACTTTGACGGAGATTGTGATATCCGATTAAGGGGTTCTAAGGCTCATTTGAAAGCTCTCAAGGAGTAGAATAGAGTCGTGTAATCACTCGGACCTAATCCCAAAAACCCTAGGACTGAATTAGGGTTTTGTAAAATCCCAGAAATTCCCAAAATTCGGTCCCAAAGCTCAATCCGGCTACAAATGATTGGTGTTTCTCCCCTTGGTAGTTGTGAATAACCCTTCAAGTGTATCCATGGGGTAAATCTCCAATCAATAAGCTTGTTTGGCTCCCTTGTTGGAAAAATTCCGCCATAGTCTCCTTTGTAATTGGAACCGAATCTCAAATGAAAATGCAGCTTCTCAAATCACAATGCAATACTCTTTGTATCCCACAATGTCATGAAAGATCATATGCACTCTTTGTCCATCAAAGCATTTGCAATATCCACACAATATGACGGAAAAAGGGCCCCATTGCCCAAATGCATCCACAAAGTCGATGGTGAGGATTGTTGAGGACGCGCGTTGAAGCTTGCCGATCTCCCGGCCAAGCTCTTCTCACCCCTTCACCAAGTTTTCCTCCAAGGTGAAGGTTGAGGCCATTTCTTCACACCGGTGTACCTAATCCCCCTTTGTACCGCTTTTCCAAGGCAATCACGGCACAAAGAGTTCAAGCCATTCTCCCCTTGGCCTCTCCAACCAATGCCAAGGTACCCTCACACATTGCTAGATTCTATAGAAACTTGAAGTGGTAGCAATGGTGAGTGTAGGTACAAAATGATGTGGATAATATCAAATGATAGAACAAGTTTGTTGGCTTACAAGTATTGAGCATGACTCATGCCCTTTTACAATTTAGAACTCACCAATAAAGCATGGACTCATGCCTCCATCCATCATCCAAAAGCTCCAACACAAACCAACAATTCACAATGCCCTCACCATGGCATTTGCATAAGCATTGGTTAACCACAATCAAGGCATTTGCAATGGCATTCCAACAATCCCTTTCACATCATATTGACAAATGCATGCTTCCCAAATGCTCTCTTATGCCCATGTGTAAAATATAGCATTGGCATGGCTATGTATAGCATCCATAGTGTCCATATGGCATCAAGATGAGCATGAGAGACTCCAAAAACATTGCATAAGCTTGCTATTCCATCAATGGCATGCCAATTGAGACATAATGAAGAAAATCCCCCAAAATGTGATCTATGAATTGGCCAAGCTCATGTGGAATCAATTCCTTTCACCATTGCCATCAATAATGCATGGAGAAGCAATATTGGCAAGTGAATGGTCAAGCTTTAATGGTTAATTTCTGAAAATTAGGGAAATTTGAATGTGTCCAACCCTAATCCATTCCCAAGCTCCACCAAATGCTTCAAACTTGCAAGAAATTGATCATACCACTCACCAATGTCATCCGGAAAGCTTCAATGGTAGAAAATGTTGAAGAAGCCTCTTGTTGAAGAAAAACGTAGCTCTCTTTTGCTCTGAAATTTGCAGCCAAAATACACCTCCCATGTGCTTGAATAAGGCTTGAAATTATGCTCCAAATAATAGCTAAAAACCCTATTGTAAGGCTTCCATGTCTTGAGGTAGTAGAGCTAGGTGAAGCCTAGCTCTCCCTCTCCCAAATTTCAGCGCTGATTTTTAGGCATGAGCATGCTGCAGCCCGCCATTTTCGCTTCATTGCCTCCTTTCATGAGAAGAGAATGCTAACAATGATGCCTATGAAGTGCAAGAGCTTAGCAATGCAAGATATGGTTCATGGAAGGTAGACTAAGCTTAACTTTCAGCCATGGAGAAATGAACAAAAGCTCCCAAATCTTGAGAAAAAAATTAGCAAGAAGAGGCTCAAATGAAAGATCTCAGGAAGCTCTACAAAAACCCCAAGGTTTGGCATCAAAACGGGTAAAGGAAGAGCATCCCATGGCTATGGAAAGCTTGAGGAAGAAGAAGATGATTACTAATCATGATTAACAGAAAAGTTAATTGCAATTAGTCACTTGCCCTAAGTTTTGGCCCGACTGTCCCAAATTTTTGGTCTAGAGGCCCAAAATTTGGTCCAAAAATGACAAAATTGGCCAAAATCACTCAAAATTCAAGCAATTTCCATGAAATGCTCACCATCTCCATGAGATTAAGCAAGATTAGAGAAGATTTGTCAAGAATCACTCAAGGATTACAAGAAAATGAAAAAAAATTAAAAGAAACTCAAATTTTCAAGCAAATTTTCCCAACAACCCATGCATGCCCATGATCAAAATCAAGAGCTCTGATACCAATTGGAATGAAGGGATGTAATGCATGAAAATATGAGTAATCACCATGTAAACATGATGCCTAAGTGTGTTTAGTCTCTCACACCAAGAGAATGGAAATAGCCTTCCACAAGCCAAGAGAGAAGCCATGAGCTCCAAGAAACATAAGTTTCCATTTCTAAAAATGATCATCAAAAGTTACAACCATGGTCCAAGTCCCCTCTTTTATACATGGACTTGTCCCACTATTAACCCTATTGAATAAAGTTCCTACTTTATTACAATAGAATACAGCTCTAGAGCTAGATCAAATGCAATTTTAGCTCCTTGGATCTTGTCATGTGAAGTAGGTCTCTTCTTGGAGTAATTGGTTTTGTTGATGTGTATGGAACACAGCTAGATCGATGCATTCTTGCTCTACCACATGGTAGAGCTAGCTAGACCTCAAAGCTTTCTACCTCTACGACTCTAGCTCCACCACATGGTAGAGCTAGACCTCAAATGCAATTCTAACTCCACCACACATGGTAGAGCTAGACCTCAAAGCATTCTATCTCTACAATGTGGTTTAGGTAGAATACAGCTCTACCACAGTTACATTCAACCTCAGCCGATTACATTCATTGAAGTCTAGCTCTACCACATGGTAGAGCTAGAAGAATGCAATTCTAGCTCCACCACATGGTAGAGCTGGACCTCAAAGCATTCTAGCTCTACGATGTGGTGGAGCTAGAGTCGTAGAGGTAGAAAGCTTTGAGGTCTAGCTCTACCATGTGGTAGAGTAAGAATGCATCGATCTAGCTGTGTTCCATACACATCAACAAAACCAATTACTCCAAGAAGAGACCTACTGCACATGACAATAACCAAGGAGCTAGAATTGCATTTGATCTAGCTCTACCACATCAACAAAACCAATTACTCCAAGAAGAGACCTACTGCACATGACAATAACCAAGGAGCTAGAATTGCATTTGATCTAGCTCTACCACGTGGTAGAGCTAGATCAAATGCAATTCTAGCTCCTTGGTTATTGTCATGTGCAGTAGGTCTCTTCTTGGAGTAATTGGTTTTGTTGATGTGTATGGAACACAGCTAGATCGATGCATTCTTACTCTACCACATGGTAGAGCTAGACCTCAAAGCTTTCTACCTCTACGACTCTAGCTCCACCACATGGTAGAGCTAGACCTCAAAGCATTCTATCTCTACAATGTGGTTTAGGTAGAATACAGCTCTACCACAGTTACATTCAACCTCAGTCGGTTACATGCAATTCTAGCTCCACCACATGGTAGAGCTAGACCTCAAAGCATTCTATCTCTACAATGTGGTTTAGGTAGAATACAGCTCTACCACAGTTACATTCAACCTCAGCCGGTTACATTCATTGAAGTCTAGCTCTACCACATGGTAGAGCTAAAAGAATGCATTCTAGCTCCACCACATGGTAGAGCTAGATTTCCAAGCATTCTGGTCAGTACATTTATTAATCTTGCTCTGCCACCTGGTAGAGATAATATCCATTGAAAAACCAGCACTAGAATACTTTGAAGTCCAGCTAGAATGCATTTATCTAGCTCTACCATGTGGTAGAGCAAGACTAATAAATGTATTGAGAGCTCCAAGATGGAGTAATTGAGATAGAATGCTTTGATCTAGCTCCACCACATGGTAGAGATGGACCTCAAAGCATTCTAGCTCTACGATGTAGTCTAGATAGAATACAGCTCTACCACATCGTAGAGCTAGACCTCAAATGCAATTCTAGCTCCACCACATGGTAGAGCTGGACCTCAAAGCATTCAATTCTATGATGTGGTCTAGGTAGAATACAGCTCTACCACGTGGTAGAGCTAGATCAAATGCAATTCTAGCTCCTTGGTTCTTGTCATGTGAAGTAGGTCTCTTCTTGGAGTAATTGGTTTTGTTTATGTGTATGGAACACAGCTAGATCGATGCATTCTTGCTCTACCACATGGTAGAGCTAGACCTCAAAGCTTTCTACCTCTACGATTCTAGCTCCACCACATGGTAGAGCTAGAACTCAAATGCAATTCTAGTTCCACCACATGGTAGAGCTAGACCTCAAAGCATTCTATCTCTACAATGTGGTTTATGAAGAATATAGCTCTACCACAGTCACATTCAACCTCAGCCGGTTACATTCATTAAAGTCTAGCTCTACCACATGGTAGAGCTAGAAGAATGCATTCTAGCTCCACCACATGGTGGAGCTGGACCTCAAAGCATTCTAGCTCTACGATGTGGTCTAGGTAGAATACAGCTCTACCACATGGTAGAGCTACATCAAATGCAATTCTAGCTCCTTGGTTCTTGTCATGTGAAGTAGGTCTCTTCTTGGAGTAATTGGTTTTGTTGATATGTATGGAACACAGATAGATCGATGCATTCTTGCTCTACCACATGGTAGAGCTAGACCTTAAAGCTTTAGACCTCAAATGCAATTCTAGCTCCATACATGGTAGAGCTAGACCTCAAATGCAATTCTAACTCCACCACATGGCAGAGCTAGACCTCAAAGCATTCTATCTCTAAAATGTGGTTTAGGAAGAATACAGCTCTACCACAATTACATTCAACCTCAGCCGGTTACATTCATTGAAGTCTAGCTCTACCACATGGTAGAGCTAGAAGAATGCATTCTAGCTCCACCACATGGTGAAGCTGGACCTCAAAGCATTCTAGCTCTACGATGTGGTCTAGGTAGAATACATTTCTACCACGTGGTAGAGCTAGATCAAATGCAATTCTAGCTCCTTGGTTCTTATTGTGTGAAGTAGGTGACCTCTTCTTGGAGTAATTGGTTTTGTTGATGTGTATGGAACACAGCTAGATCGATGCATTCTTGCTCTACCACATTGTAGAGCTAGACCTCAAAGCTTTCTACCTCTACGATTCTAGCTCCACCACATGGTAGAGCTAGACCTCAAATGCAATTCTAACTCCACCACATTGTAGAGCTAGACCTCAAAGAATTCTATCTCTATAAGGTGGTTTAGGTAGAATACAGCTCTACCACAGTTACATTCAGGTTACATTCGTTGAAGTCTAGCTCTACCACATGGTAGAGCTGGACCTCAAATGCAATTCTAGTTCCACCACATGGTAGAGCTAGACCTCAATGCATTCTTGCTCTACGATGTGGACTAGGTAGAATACAGCTCTACCTCGTGGTAGAGCTAGATCAAATGCAATTCTAGCTCCTTGGATCTTGTCATGTCAAGTAGGTCTCTTCTTGGAGTAATTGGTTTTGTTGATGTGTATGGAACACAGCTAGATCGATGCATTCTTGCTCTACCACATGGTAGAGCTAGACCTCAAAGCTTTCTACCTCTATGACTCTAGCTCCACCGCTAGACCTCAAATGCAATTCTAGCTCCACCACATGGTAGAGCTAGACCTCAAAGCATTCTATCTCTACAATGTGGTTTAGGTAGAATACAGCTCTACCACAGTTACATTCAACCTCACCCGGTTACATTCGAAGTCTAGCTCTACCACATGGTAGAGCTAGAAGAATGCAATTCTAGCTCCACCACATGGTAGAGCTGGACCTCAAAGCATTCTATCTCTACAATGTGGTTTATGAAGAATATAGCTCTACCACAGTCACATTCAACCTCAGCCGGTTACATTCATTAAAGTCTAGCTCTACCACATGGTAGAGCTAGAAGAATGCATTCTAGCTCCACCACATGGTGGAGCTGGACCTCAAAGCATTCTAGCTCTACGATGTGGTCTAGGTAGAATACAGCTCTACCACATGGTAGAGCTACATCAAATGCAATTCTAGCTCCTTGGTTCTTGTCATGTGAAGTAGGTCTCTTCTTGGAGTAATTGGTTTTGTTGATATGTATGGAACACAGATAGATCGATGCATTCTTGCTCTACCACATGGTAGAGCTAGACCTTAAAGCTTTAGACCTCAAATGCAATTCTAGCTCCATACATGGTAGAGCTAGACCTCAAATGCAATTCTAACTCCACCACATGGCAGAGCTAGACCTCAAAGCATTCTATCTCTAAAATGTGGTTTAGGAAGAATACAGCTCTACCACAATTACATTCAACCTCAGCCGGTTACATTCATTGAAGTCTAGCTCTACCACATGGTAGAGCTAGAAGAATGCATTCTAGCTCCACCACATGGTGAAGCTGGACCTCAAAGCATTCTAGCTCTACGATGTGGTCTAGGTAGAATACATTTCTACCACGTGGTAGAGCTAGATCAAATGCAATTCTAGCTCCTTGGTTCTTATTGTGTGAAGTAGGTGACCTCTTCTTGGAGTAATTGGTTTTGTTGATGTGTATGGAACACAGCTAGATCGATGCATTCTTGCTCTACCACATTGTAGAGCTAGACCTCAAAGCTTTCTACCTCTACGATTCTAGCTCCACCACATGGTAGAGCTAGACCTCAAATGCAATTCTAACTCCACCACATTGTAGAGCTAGACCTCAAAGAATTCTATCTCTATAAGGTGGTTTAGGTAGAATACAGCTCTACCACAGTTACATTCAGGTTACATTCGTTGAAGTCTAGCTCTACCACATGGTAGAGCTGGACCTCAAATGCAATTCTAGTTCCACCACATGGTAGAGCTAGACCTCAATGCATTCTTGCTCTACGATGTGGACTAGGTAGAATACAGCTCTACCTCGTGGTAGAGCTAGATCAAATGCAATTCTAGCTCCTTGGATCTTGTCATGTCAAGTAGGTCTCTTCTTGGAGTAATTGGTTTTGTTGATGTGTATGGAACACAGCTAGATCGATGCATTCTTGCTCTACCACATGGTAGAGCTAGACCTCAAAGCTTTCTACCTCTATGACTCTAGCTCCACCGCTAGACCTCAAATGCAATTCTAGCTCCACCACATGGTAGAGCTAGACCTCAAAGCATTCTATCTCTACAATGTGGTTTAGGTAGAATACAGCTCTACCACAGTTACATTCAACCTCACCCGGTTACATTCGAAGTCTAGCTCTACCACATGGTAGAGCTAGAAGAATGCAATTCTAGCTCCACCACATGGTAGAGCTGGACCTCAAAGCATTCTATCTCTACAATGTGGTTTATGAAGAATATAGCTCTACCACAGTCACATTCAACCTCAGCCGGTTACATTCATTAAAGTCTAGCTCTACCACATGGTAGAGCTAGAAGAATGCATTCTAGCTCCACCACATGGTGGAGCTGGACCTCAAAGCATTCTAGCTCTACGATGTGGTCTAGGTAGAATACAGCTCTACCACATGGTAGAGCTACATCAAATGCAATTCTAGCTCCTTGGTTCTTGTCATGTGAAGTAGGTCTCTTCTTGGAGTAATTGGTTTTGTTGATATGTATGGAACACAGATAGATCGATGCATTCTTGCTCTACCACATGGTAGAGCTAGACCTTAAAGCTTTAGACCTCAAATGCAATTCTAGCTCCATACATGGTAGAGCTAGACCTCAAATGCAATTCTAACTCCACCACATGGCAGAGCTAGACCTCAAAGCATTCTATCTCTAAAATGTGGTTTAGGAAGAATACAGCTCTACCACAATTACATTCAACCTCAGCCGGTTACATTCATTGAAGTCTAGCTCTACCACATGGTAGAGCTAGAAGAATGCATTCTAGCTCCACCACATGGTGAAGCTGGACCTCAAAGCATTCTAGCTCTACGATGTGGTCTAGGTAGAATACATTTCTACCACGTGGTAGAGCTAGATCAAATGCAATTCTAGCTCCTTGGTTCTTATTGTGTGAAGTAGGTGACCTCTTCTTGGAGTAATTGGTTTTGTTGATGTGTATGGAACACAGCTAGATCGATGCATTCTTGCTCTACCACATTGTAGAGCTAGACCTCAAAGCTTTCTACCTCTACGATTCTAGCTCCACCACATGGTAGAGCTAGACCTCAAATGCAATTCTAACTCCACCACATTGTAGAGCTAGACCTCAAAGAATTCTATCTCTATAAGGTGGTTTAGGTAGAATACAGCTCTACCACAGTTACATTCAGGTTACATTCGTTGAAGTCTAGCTCTACCACATGGTAGAGCTGGACCTCAAATGCAATTCTAGTTCCACCACATGGTAGAGCTAGACCTCAATGCATTCTTGCTCTACGATGTGGACTAGGTAGAATACAGCTCTACCTCGTGGTAGAGCTAGATCAAATGCAATTCTAGCTCCTTGGATCTTGTCATGTCAAGTAGGTCTCTTCTTGGAGTAATTGGTTTTGTTGATGTGTATGGAACACAGCTAGATCGATGCATTCTTGCTCTACCACATGGTAGAGCTAGACCTCAAAGCTTTCTACCTCTATGACTCTAGCTCCACCGCTAGACCTCAAATGCAATTCTAGCTCCACCACATGGTAGAGCTAGACCTCAAAGCATTCTATCTCTACAATGTGGTTTAGGTAGAATACAGCTCTACCACAGTTACATTCAACCTCACCCGGTTACATTCGAAGTCTAGCTCTACCACATGGTAGAGCTAGAAGAATGCAATTCTAGCTCCACCACATGGTAGAGCTGGACCTCAAAGCATTCTAGCCCTACGATGTGGTCTAGGTAGAATACAGCTCTACCACGTGGTAGAGCTAGATCAAATGCAATTCTAGCTCCTTGGTTATTGTCATGTGAAGTAGGTCTCTTCTTGGAGTAATTGGTTTTGGTGATGTGTATGGAACACAGCTAGATCGATGCATTCTTACTCTACCACATGGTAGAGCTAGACCTCAAAGCTTTCTACCTCTATGACTCTAGGTCCACCACATGGTAGAGCTAGACCTGAAATGCAATTCTAGCTCCACCACATGGTAGAGCTAGACCTCAAAGCATTCTATCTCTACAATGTGGTTTAGGTATAATACAACTCTACCAGAGTTACATTCAACCTCAGTCGGTTACATTCATTGAAGTCTAGCTCTACCACATGGTAGAGCTACAAGAATGCATTCTAGCTCCACCACATGGTAGAGCTAGATTTCAAAGCATTCTGGTCAATATATTTATTAATCTTGCTTTGCCACCTGGTAGAGATAATATCCATTGAAAAACCAGCACTAGAATACTTTGAAGTCCAACTAGAATGCATTTATCTAGCTCTACCATGTGGTAGAGCAAGACTAATAAATGTATTGAGAGCTCAAGGATGGAGTAATTAAGATAGAATGCTTTGAGGTCTAGCTCTACCATGTGGTGGAGCTAGAATCGTAGAGGTAGAAAGCTTTGAGGTCTAGCTCTACCAGAGTTACATTCTCTCTCTGTCGGTTACATTCATTGAAGTCTAGATCTACCACATGGTAGAGCTAGAAGAATGCATTCTAGCTCCACCACATGGTAGAGTTGGACCTCAAAGAATTCTAGCTCTACAATGTACTCTAGAAAGAATACAGCTCTACCACATGGTAGAGCTAGACCTCAAATGAAATTCTAGCTCCACCACATGGTAGAGCTGGACCTCAAAGCATTCTAGCTCTACGATGTGGTCTAGGTAGAATACAGCTCTACCATGTGGTAGAGCTGGACCTCAAATGCAATTCTAGCTCCTTGGTTCTTGTCATGTGAAGTAGGTCTCTTCTTGGAGTAATTGGTTTTGTTGATGTGTACGGAACACAGCTAGATCGATGCATTCTCGCTCTACCACATGGTAGAGCTAGACCTTAAAGCTTTCTACCTCTACGACTCTAGCTCCACCACATAGAGCTAGACCTCAAAGCATTCTATCTCTACAATGTGGTTTAGGTAGAATACAGCTCTACCACAGTTACATTCAACCTCAGCTGGTTACATGCAATTCTAGCTCCACCACATGGTAGAGCTAGACCTCAAAGCATTCTATCTCTACAATGTGGTTTAGGTAGAATACAGCTCTACCACAGTTACATTCAACCTGAGCCGGTTACATTCATTGAAGTCTAGCTCTACCACATGGTAGAGATAGAAGAATGCATTCTAGCTCCACCACATGGTGGAGCTGGACCTCAAAGCATTCTAGCTCTACGATGTGGTCTAGGTAGAATACAGCTCTACCACGTGGTAGAGCTAGATCAAATGCAATTCTAGCTCCTTGGTTCTTGTCATGTGAAGTAGACCTGATACAAGTGTATGAAAAAAGGAAGGCTCGAATTGTTGAAGATCCAGAGCCACAAGTTGCGACGGCCATATCTGCTATAGCTAATGAAGAGGCCCAATCATTATATGTCAAACAACCATACTATGATGTCTTGCAACACTTGAGGAGTCAGTGGATCTTCAATAGTTCTCCGTCAAGGCCAGCATCTGGAGTAACAGAGGGCTCATCATCTCGTGTAGACTGGGATGTATGTCCATATCCCTTGCTCTCTTATAATTATATGTTTTGAAAAAAATACTTGATTTTGATCTTTTTTCTTTTATTTCTTTGCAGAAATTTTTACGAATGGCTAGAATTACGGTGGGAGCATCCTTCATTTCAAAGCAATCTCACATGGTCATTTACTCTGATGAAGTTTTCAAAGGCTGGCTTGAAATCATGGAGAAGCAAAACAAGAAACCAACTGCCACAGTTTTCAGATGTCTTGCTGGGCTAGATGAAAAAGAAGTCAAACAAATACAATAAAAAATCAGGTTTGGAAAAATTGTTCTTTCAAAGGGTTCTAAGGATGTAGATGTGATTGACATGCCAGAGCGTATCAAGCAGCTCAAGCAAGATAAAATTATTCAAGATGCATTGCTTGTAGAGTTCAACACTCTGAACAAGGACAAACAATGTCAAGATTGGTCAGAATTGACTATCACCTATAGCATCAATGATGTTGTATACTCAGTTCTTTTGAAGTTATGTGATGTGTATATAAAGTCAAAGCTACAAGTTGGATCAAAGAAGATTTATTTTCCAGTAGAAGCAAGGCAATATGTGGAGTGGAATATCAGCCTTAGCAAAGAAAGTTCAACCTTGTCCTTGGATCTTCCTTGGTGTATTTATGCTGTGAGTCTTGAAGCGCCACCTCAACAATCCAATTTCCATTGGGTTATGTGTTCTGGATAACACTGAAGATTTGGGAAGAAATATGCATTGGGATGTGGAATCATTTTGCAATCTTTTGAACTGCATTATGATCATTACAGCAGCTGGTAGATCTTTGCCATTCCAATATGTGTTGCTTACCTTTCTAAATATTACAGATTTTATTCACTTGCAAAATGCTTTAAAAAATTTGAGTAGCATAGCAAAGGAACAGTATAATGGAGCATTGCATTTTCGACGTGACAACCGATGCATTGGTGCAACATCCTTAGTGTTTTTCAGCAAGGGAGATGCCTTTCAAGGACTAGCAGATGTTCCTGATCCAGGTACACAAGTGACAATATTGGATACTGGACTTCTTGATATAGATAATGAAGATGTTAAAACTATCCCAGACATTGAGTTTCTAAGAATCAAGAAGAATCTTTTGATCAAGCAATGTATTCGAAAGTATTGCAGAGAAGGCTGCAAGCTTGTTGATCTTTTCAGTAATGGCTACATCATCGAGCTAGGGCTAGCACTAAATAAGGAAGTGATTTGCCTAGTGGAGAGTATTGAAGATCAAAGAAAGATGGGAACAAGGCTTCTTGACTTTGCAAAGTCAAGAGATGAGCAACCAGTACTGCCTATTACTAACAATCCAAGGAATACCACGAAAAGATCAAGCCATGGTGAAGTTCGTTCAGCTCGAGATTTTTTGGATTTTGAAGATAGTATGTAACTTCTTAATGGGCTTTCCTTGTATCTTCAATACTTTGATTTGGTGATGTTTTGACTTGTTATATCCTTGGTTCATTTTTTAGTAGTATTTAGTTCTTTTGATTTTATACAATGCTTTTATTATTTTTGTAGCTCTCTCCAAATTGGGCTTTGGAATCTAGAATCACCAAGTTATGGATCTTAACATGTTCATTGACAAATTCACTTTTTACATAACCAATTGGTGAATTTGGAAAGCCTACTTAGTGGTCGCACAATGGCCAGTTGATGAATCTGGAAAGCCTACCTAGTGGTCGCACAATGGCCAGTTGATGAATCTGAAAATCTTGCTTATAAATCTAAGATGATAGAGCTAGAGATCCTCTCATTTACTTCAATCCTACCCTCTGGTAGATCTAGATTTCAATAGGTCTACAATTTGGTGGAGCTAGCTACCTCTTCAAAGCGGTGGAGCTAGACCAATGCACCCCCCCAAAGACAGTTTTTACAGAGCATCCATTTAAGTCTAGCTCTACCATATGGTAGAGCTAGGCCAATGCATTTCTAGCTCCACCACATGGTAGAGCTAGTTCAAATGCAATTCTAGCTCCTTGGTTCTTGTCACAAGCGATGAGCTAGAACCCATTGAAGTCTAGACCTAGAACCTATGGAAGTCTACTGGCTCCACCCATAAAGAAGCTATCTTGATCCCCAACGCAACCACGTGGTAAAGCAAGACTTATAAATTCTAGCTCTACCATATGGAAAATCTAAAACATCTAAAATTTTAGCTTTACCATATAGTTGAGTGGTTTTGTGTTTCTCACCTCCACCTACTCTTGGAGCTCAAGGGTGGATCTCAAGGCCTACTTCCAACAAGAGCTCCCTTGCAAACTGGCTCTACCAAACGGTAGAGCTAGAATAATGGGTGTATTTGGAAATCCATTTTAAACCCTCCAATTCTAGAGTGAGCAAGTAGAATTGATAATTGATATCCAAACATGATTTCCTTTTAGATTACACCAATAAACATGTGTTAAGAGTGTGTTACAATTGTAAATTCTTTTAGTTTGAAAGATTGTTGAGTCAATGTTACTTTTTTTTCTTTTAGATCCCGAAATTGAGATAGTAGCACCAAGTGAAGTAGCTACAGAATGCCACAATCAAACTGTGGATGAGAGCTTCTCCCACACATTCAGTGATGTCCATCCAAAAGGTTTAAAGACAAATACTGACAATGAAATTGGGGTACCTAAATGTCCAACAAATGAAGCAATGGGTGAGAGTTTCCAGTCCAAAGAAGAAGTACCAAGAAGTACCGACACTGCTATCTCCAAGAAATTAGTGTTGACAATTGTGTTAGACCTGAATGGTCTAACACAATTGTGTTAGACCTGAATGGTCTACTACTGAAACATTGTCAGCAACAACCATCTTCAATACATGAAACTATTCAAATGGATTCAAAACGATATATTGTACTAAGGCCAGGATGTATCCAATTCTTGAAGATTTTATTAAAAAAATATTAATGTTGGGATCTGGTCAACAGCGAGACAGAGAGAAATGTTCTTCAAATATTGAGAATATTACAAGACAGAGCAGGAGAGATATTGCCTTTTTTTGTAGTTTGGGCTCAAGAGGCTTGCGAGAAGGATAAAAGTGGTAAAATAGCTAGACTTGATAATCCAACAGTTCAAGTTATGTTCAAGCCATTGTCAAAAATTGCTTCATGTTTTGATTGTGATGCTTGCAGTTTGGTTCTTATTGATGACTCTCCATACAAGGGATGTGCTTCTCTTGATAATAATTGTATATCCTGCAAAGTTTGATGAAAAAAAGATGGTCGACAATATTCTCATTGATGAGCTGCTCCCTTACTTATTGCAGCTTGATGAGAGTGAGGATGTGCGTGAGATCATTGGCTCTAATCGCTACGGATAACCTCCAGTATCCAATGAAAATGAATACAGAGGTGTGGTAGATTTTTGGAGAAAGCGCAATTTAAATTAGTCACAGAAGACAATCTACACTGATAGGCTACCACTATCAGAGATTATACAAAAGTATGTCGACAATCAAGAGGTATTAGCGAGACAATATGAAAACAAAAGAGAAGAGATAATAGAAATTATGGCAAAAGAATGAGTCAGTATTGCTAGCATGAGGGGGGACCACAAGTGATTTCTCTAGCTAGAAAATTGGGTTCTACCACAACACAGTTGAAGGCAGCCAATGCAAGGGCTTTCATAAACAAGGTGTTAAATGAGTACAACCTTCTCCAACAGGATAGAAATAACTAAGGTACTACCCAACATAAATGATAATTATAACTAAATACATGATTTTATACAACAATTGTGTATTCACAATAAAGAAACTTAATTTATGATGGTTTCTTGCAGATTTATTTCAAGGATATTGTTCCAAGGAGTATTCACTTAAAGAAGCCATTTGTCACCAAGGATTGTATTTTTTTGGAGGAATTTTATCTTTTTGTAATCATGAATTGACAAGAAATTTTGTCCTATTTTTAAAGTAGTGGCAAATGTATTACTCTTCAAATAATTTTATAAATGTTGGAGTGCACTCTACTATAAGGAGCCTCCTAATTTGAAAATGTATGGAAGCTTGATCTTTGTCTTATGATTTTAATTCCTACATATTTGGACTATGGTAGAGCTAGATCAATGCCTTCTAGCTCCACCTCATGGTAGAGCTAGACTTCAAAGCATTCTAGCTCCACGACATGGTAGAGCTAGACTTGAAAGCGTTCTAGCTCTACCATATGGTAGAGCTAGATCAATGCATTCTAGCTCTTCCACGTCACCACATGGTTGAGTTGGACTTCAAACCATTCTAGTTCTACCATGGGGTCTAGCTAAAATATTTTGATACAGCTCTACCACGTGCTAGAGCTCACGTGCTAGAGCTGGACTTCAAATATTATTTCTAATTTTGCCATGGGATCGAGCTAGAATACTTTAATATAGCTCTATCACATGGTAGAACTAGATTTAAAAATATTCTAGCCCTACCACATGGTTGAGCTAGAATAGTGCATTCTAGCTCTACCACGTGGTTGATCTAGATCAATGCATTCTAATTTCACCACATTCTGATACCTGCTAGCACATTTTGTCGTGTCTTTTTAGAATAAAATGGAAAGAGTCTTTGCATCTTGGGTCATTTTGTAATGCAACTACAGTCAACATTTTAGAACAGTATATAGTTTAATGTTAGCGTGCATAGTCACATTTGTTTTGTAATCGTTTAAAATCTATCTTTGCATATAAGAGTAGTTGTAACATGCCTTCCCCCACATGCCCACCTTTATCATTAAGCATGCTCATTTTTTTCCAGCTCATGTGATTGATTCTAATTGGCAGAGGCGACTTCTTCATCACAGAGCATTAGTACGTCACATGTCCAAGAAAATCCAGAGTGTATGAAGACAGTTGGTTCAGCGCCGTTTTGACCGTCTACGGGAAATTGATGCAAGGTTGCGCTTTGTGCATCCCTCTGAGGGGGTTATCATACTGACATGGTATTCGTCAGACCCAATATGCGTACCCCTATGCAAAGAGGATGATAGGAGGGCTATTATTCTAAACCTTAATGGTTTGTTGTGCCATGTTGTCGAAACCCAATATGATGAGAAGGATCCTCCTTATAGCAACGAGTTGGTAAAATACCCAATATGATGAGAAGGATCCTCCTTATAGCAATGAGTTGGTAAAATACCCAATTAACCAATATCGTTATGTCCTATGTCACAAGGATGCACATGAGTTCTTAGATTGGTGTATTCAATTCTTTTATGTTTTTATTTGGAGCGCATGTAGGAGAACTAAGCTCTTTGGAATAATTGACACAGTATTTCCACAACAAAAGCCCAAGTTTGCAAGTGTTCTCTCACAAGAGTATTGTTCAAAATCCACATGGGTTGTGCAGGAATAGACAAGTTTTCTTTAAAAAGCTTGAGACATTTTGGGGTCTCCATCCTTTGTACAACAACAAAAATACATTGATAATTGATGATAGCTACTACAAATAACAATAGGCCATGCATGATAGTTACTGATCCTGACACTTGAATTGGTATAAACTAGAATGATTCAAATAACTTGCATTTGTAATCAAATTTGAGACTTCTACATATGAATAATAAAGAAAAGAGGAAGACCAATAAACAAGATACATAAGACTTGAGGCTCTAGCAAATAACATTAAATTTTTATTTTTGTGGTGAGAAATGTACATTGTCTCATAGGAGAGTACACAGTAGAATTACATTTCTGTTATACAAGTGAAAGGATACCCATTGAGATTTTGTATGTCAAGATGGGTCTTTTGGCTTGAAATATTTACAAGATTTGTGATAATGTACATGAATGAATATTGCTTTTGTGTCCAAAGTACCTTTCCTTTAATGATGTCGCCTCCATAAATATTCCTCTAGTATAATCTTTGTTCCAAGATTAATCTTAGTTTGAAAGACATTGTTCTGTGTGTAGCGTCTCTTATTATTATGAGCATATAACCATTGACACAACCAATGGATAGTTGTGGTTTTTAAGAAGCCTTGAAGTTCCTTTGATGTTTGATTCCACGGCTTTGGAAATACAAGATAGGAACCTAGCATGTTCCACATAATTCGATATGGTGTGTCATCAAAAATCAAAATGAAAGACTGGATGAACTCTAACATGTGGAGGTAGTTTTAAGTTCAAACGCAACCGTGCCAATCCGATGTATAACTCGAAAATGGACCACAATATCTAGGAGATAAATTCGAGCATTTTTTTATTTGACAAAGTATGAGAATCTTTAGGAACATTAAAATAAACCAACGCTCTTGGTTCAAAAGACCGAGATGAGCGTCCCCTATCAGCATAAAATCGTACCCTATCTTGAGCACTCCTGATAGAATCCCAAGCTTCGGTCAGCATTTCCTACATATATCACGCAAGAAATCCCTCGATGCATCAAGCTCGATGTCCTTAAGACCGACATCAATAGGTGCCTGGGTTGATACCCATACATAAGTATGCACAGACTAAAACCAATAGCCATAAATTTAAAACTGTTATAGGCAAATTCCATCATTGGAAGATATTTTTTCCAATATGATGATTTTCTAGAGACATATGCATGAAGCATATACTCTACAATTTGATTCATACACTCTGTTTTGCCCATCAAACTACGGATGATCAGAGCAATTCACATTTAAAGTAACTTCCTCATTGTAAACCATTTGGAATAAAGTAGGAAAACATGGCATTATAACAGCAGAAACCAGGGATTCATCGGTGCCCTGACATACCCACATCTACATATAGAATAATCAACGTCCCGAGTTACCCATATCAATCTAGAGAGTCATCAGCGTCTCCGATGAGTCGCATATGTCCATCCGTAATAAACAATGAGGTTGACTATAAAAATCACCTAAAGTACGGAACTAGAGAAAGAAATGCCAACAAAGGAAGAATCCAAATTTCCTTATCCGAACACAACAAGATAAACTTGTTTGAACTCTAAAGAAAGAGATTTCAACAAGTGAAAATGCCGATGAGATTACCCTCATCACAACATGCAGGCTATAGATAAAAGAAGTTTATCTAGAAGAATGTCCACACTATAACTTCTAGTGAATTTAGAAAATGAGATTGTCTTTGAATGTTGAGGACAACATGCTAAGTGAGCAAAGCAACAATCTTGAGCCCAAATTATCCCATAAGATAATATATGTGAGGGATCACTAGCGTCCCATACCACCATGATACCACCCATACATACCTTAATAATTTGAAACTCCCTAGTATGCCATCTAGGAAATATGAATAAAATCCTGTATAAAAGGAATAAGATGGCCTTATCCAGACTTTCACATACTAAACTTGTCTCTATATACTTGAGACTACATCAAGGAATAACTCCTTCTGAGTACATCATTAGAAAAGAAATTGAATTATTGGTGCCTTTCTAATGATAACTACCCAAAACACAATAAAGTTAGGGTAGAAAAATAACTCACCTAGATATATAAGCAACTAGGTATCCAAGTTGGAATATGTACAAGAGTACAAGAAATATACTCCAAAATTACGTGCAAAAAACGAAGGCAAATGCTACCTTCAAAGCACATGTAATTATTCAAAAGATCAAAAGATCCTTATAAAACCATGGATAAAAGCATAGAAGCACCTCGAATCCATAAAGACCATAGTTGATCATAAAAATCAATGCATACCATCTAATGGACATTAATCATGCCAAAAGAAGCATTAAATTGGTGGCCAACTCATCAATCTGGAGTATATGAACATTGTGTCGTTCAAGCAAAACTCCAAAGTAAGCAAGTGAAACACATGTGTGTAGCACTCAATAAAAAACCCCTAGACACAAGTGATCTAGGCAGAACCTGATGAGTCCATATAAAACTTGGAAAACATCCAATAAAAATCCACCAAAACAAACCGATCAACTAACCCATGATAGAATTTGTCTTAGGCTTAAGAAATTAAGTACAAACCACACTTAAACAAGTGCAAAATAAGTTATCATGGAAAAGTGTCAGAGGTGAAACACACTTTGAACGCAAATTATAACCATCAAAAGAGATTAAGGAACATGTCCAAAAAGAATGGCTAAACAATGGTAAAAAATCATGAATACATCGTTTAGAATTAATCCAAACATAAATATCCATTAATACGAGGTATAATCGTATTAATAATATGCAAATAACCCCCCATCTATCTAATGTCAGCACGAGAAAACGTACTTCAATATTAAATAACCATCAAAAATATTTAATTCTCGAGAAAAAGAATTATCATAATTTTTTCCTAATTTTTCCTAACTTTATAGGGCCTCAAAATATGATAATTTTGAATTCCACCAAACCTATCTTATGGCATTCCAAACCTATATTTTTTCAAAAAAAAATTAGCAATTAAATTTGACAAAATACCATTGATATTTTAAAAATACCAATTTTTAGGATTTCTAAAAATAACATCTAGAATATTCCTAATTTTTCTTGAGAATCCCATCGTTCACGAAATTTCTAATTCCGCCCGACAATTCTCAAATCCAATGAAAATTTATAATTTTAATGGACTTTTCTTATTTTTTTGAGTCAAAAAATATGTTTTTTAAAGGAATTTGAATGGACACGGGCACTCGAATGGACACACCACATGCCAAACACCAACCCCACATTTTTCCAAAATTTAAAATAACCTTTGTTTAATTTTTCACTAATTTTCAAGAATTTTTTTGAAATTTTTAAATTACCCCGAATGCATTATAGAATATGAACGGTCAAAAAATTTCCAAATTCCAATGGTTTCCCTAGAATACGGAAAGCCAAAAGTTTTGGGAAAATGAAAAGACAAAAAAAATCGGCATGTGAAAGGTTAAAAGTTTCCGGAATACGGAAGATCAAAAGTTTTTCCGGAATTCAGGAAGCCAAAAGGTTTCAGGAAAACGGAAAGCCAAAAGTTTTCCGGAAGATGAAAAGCCAAAAAGTTTCAAGAAGAAATTTCCAGAAATTTTTTAGAGATTTTTTCCTCAAATCCCATAATTTCTCACTATTTTTCAGGCTTTTTTCAAGCTTTTTTTGAAATATTATCAAAAGCTTTTTTAATAAAAAAAACTTAATTAAAAAAAAACTCATTTTTAAAAAAAATAAACTTTTATTAGCTTATATGGATTTTGATTTTTTTAAGGGGGGGCATTTTTTTCGCCGGCTGGCTGCAGCGCAGCCCCCCCTCCCCCCTGCGCGTAGAAAAGATGGGAGAGGAAAAATACAATTTCTTCTCCATCTCCACTCCTTCACTCCTCTCCTACTCAATTTTATTTCTCTCTTTTCTCCCCTTTCTGTTTACAGAGGGGTTAACTTTAATCATTTGATTAAAGTTTTTACTTAAACATTACTTAATCATAATTAATGTTAATTATGCTTAATATTTAAAAAATCCTTTTTTAAGAGAATTTCTCACGGAAAAAAGAAGGAAAAATCAGATTTGAGAGGCGGAGAGAACCCCACACACATGGGGGAGCATTTCATGCATCAACATGCTGTCCTCTCTACTGCATTTCAGTAGAAAATCGATATAAATTTGATCGCATACCTGTGGAAAAAAACCCGCAAAAATGTATTAAAAATACATTTTTGATCATAAAATGCTCAAAAAATTCCTTAAAATTTTTAGAAATTTAGCGAATCCATTCTACCAAAAATATCCACCATAAAATATGTTGTATTTTTGTAAAAAAATCCATTAATGCTTATTTTAAACCATAACAAATAGAAAAAAATAGCATTAAACTCAAGGAATTCCCCTGCAACGTTGATTCGTCCTCCATTGAATTGAAGTAACACGCATTCCAATTGCCATATCAACAATCCACGTGCAATTCATCAATACAAATCAACAAAATAATATTTTTATTAGTAAATATTAAAATTTACTAAAAAAATCAACAACAATTAAATAGAGATTGCTCTGATACCACTGTTAAAACCCTAAGATCTCTCTAGATAATTGTTATGCATAAACATGTATAAATCAGGCATAAACTCAACCACCCAACCACCCCTGAGCCCAAGGAATGCACACATGAATCATAAATGAAATACATCATACCTCTACCTTGATGTCCCATACCATCAAGAGGTATAACTCCAATCTAATAGCATGTAGCTATAGTGTGAAATGGTAGATGAGTAGATATGGATCTCTACACAAGAGACCATAGTATAAGCCCCCAAGCCCCCAAGCCCCCTTGAGTGTGCCCCATACCCCTATTATATAGGAGGGTCCTCAAGTGACTCGACTTTCCATTCCCCATGTGTGACCCTTGGTGGATGCCTGACCCTAACCTTAATCCTTAAGGTTAGTCCTAACCCATGCTCCACTAGAGCTTGTTCCCATGCTCCCATGCTCACAAGCCTAATGTGGGTTAGCCTCCTAGTATATGCACACATAATATACATATGACAAAGACATAAATTAAGGATGCAAAGAATATCATCTAATTTGCATCTACTCCAAATCCAAACCTCGAACCATTTAAAGCAAAATTCTAAGAAATTTTCTGCATCCAAATGCACAGCATGTACAATTCATTACTTTCTTGAACTATTCGCATAAGCTTAGTCTAATATGGCATCTCATCAACATGGTCTAGCTTAAATGATTCAAGAAGTATTCCAATCATATCAAGAATGAGAACCCTTCTTTGATCTTTAAGTGAAGGCACACATGCGAACATTGGTTGTTGTGGTACCAAAGATAATGAAACATGCCAACATAGCATCAACGAATTTGACAGCTCGCAAACATTTTGATTTGCCAAGAGGAACACACATAGGAAATAGGAACACACATAATTAGCCAAATTCCTTCATTCATTACCAGACAAGAAAAGAATAAAAACCCTTTATGTCTAGGCTCAAACAAGGGCTTAGTAGTGGTATAGTGATCTAGGGGCCATTTAAAAGAGAAATAGTAAAAAAGTGTGTATAGTAGGATGGCCCTAGGATCATTTTGTACCCCTTCTTACACAACAATATATTACCACAATATAATAGTCCTAGTAAGGCATGCTAATCTAGACCTTGAGAAAACTCACAGAAAAGGACTTGAGGACTTGTGGTCACGCAAAAATGACCCTAGGGCCATTCTTGCACACTTGTTCTGCATGAAAAGAATGGTCCTTGGGCTATTCTTGGATGCCCCAAGGCCACTATTGAATTCTCTTTGAGGCCTTTAAGGCTAAACTTGCCATGAAAAAGAAAGACCCCATGGCCATTCTTAGAAAAGAATGGCCCTAAGCCCATTCTTTGTTACTACTAAGGAGAATGCAAGAAAGTTGGATGATCCAAGAATGGCCCTAGGGCCATTCTTTGATTCCTAGAAGGATGCATGAAAGTTGGGTGATCCACCAAGCCAATGCCAGAATGGATCGAGGTCCATTCTTGGATGCCCCATGGCCATCTCCAACATGACCTTGACAACTTGGGGTCATGCAAGAATGGCCTAGAACATTCTTGCTCTTGTTGTGCATGAAGATGCCCCATGGCCACTCATGTATGCTCTTTGAGGCCTTCAAGGGAAAACAGTGGCCTTATTTGTCATAATAGAATGTGTTGAAATATACAAGTGAATAGCATGTGCAGGAACAAGCCCTTAGCAAGAGGCTGTAAAAGAGAATCTGTAAATGTGAGAGAACCTGTGAAAAGGTGAGAAGTATCTAGTGGGAGAGAATAAAGGGTAGCATGAGGATATTTAGGAGATGTGGAGATATTCTGAGAAGAGGTGGAGAGAATCAAGCAAAAGAGGTGGAGTGAATCAGGGAGAGATTAGTGGGATTAGATGCCTGGATGTAAGCCCTACAAATTGAGGCATTGGCCTAATGGGAGAGAATAAAGGGTAGCATGAGGATATTTAGGAGATGTGGAGATATTCTGAGAAGAGGTGGAGAGAATCAAGCAAAAGAGGTGGAGTGAATCAGGGAGAGATTAGTGGGATTAGATGCTTGGATGTAAGCCCGATTAATTGAGGCATTGGCCTAATGAGAATTTGCTAGTTTTTGATTACCGCCTACATTAAGCTATCAGTTAATTGCTCACTAATCACATCTTAATTATCATCTAATCTCTTTGTTAATGATGTTGATTCTAGCATTTGATCCACCATAGCTCATCACATTGCTGCAAATTTAACATGGTATCAGAGCCTAGCCTAGAATCCATCAATTTGTGAGCCCATTATCTTGCTAATCACCTGGCTAATTAGGATTAATAGATAATTAAGATTTTTACCTCTCTTCAACTATCTCTCTACATCCCCATCGAGTGGAGGGGATTGATCTCCCTCCAAGAGAAACATTAGGGAAAAAGCTTCTAGAGGCAAGCATAGCTACCTTGCCCACCTTTCAACCCATTCAATCAAAACGTCAAACTGCCTTCTACAGCTCCTGGAAATTACAGGCACCATTTTTCTGAGGAAAAAATGAAATATCTTCTTCTCTAGATCAAATTGCTCTAATTCCTCTTGGCCCTAGGGGTTTTCAAGGGTGCTCTACAAGCTGGTGAAGACAGATTTGGATTTGATCAAGTCTACAGTGAGATCCAAGCTCTTCATCAAATCTGCAGGTGACTTTGGTAAAACAAAGAAAAAGCATTCAACGTTTGGTCAAATCTTGTGTTTCTTGGCTTAATCCTCTACTAGACTAATTGCTATTGATGGCCTTGAAAGGATTTGAGCTCATTTGAACTCTAAGGCCTCAGATCTGGACTCCTCGCATACTCTATTTTTTTCCACACAAAATCGAGGATTAATTTGCTAATCAATGATAAATCAACACTAATCACTATTTTTTGGTGCAATTGAGGGTGGTTCAAATTAACCATTAGGTATTTGATACAGATCCCTATAACTTTAGATTGCAATTCGGAGATGGTTTGACACTCCAACCATTCTGTACAGATTTGTTACCCTTGGTTTAATGTAATTTCTGGTAAAATTATGCTGATAAATTTGTGGTAATCATCATCTTGCATTTAACCCACATACAAATTCAAGTTATTCATAGCCAGAGTTGCATTTGGGAATGTGCATAAGAATGAATGCTATATGCATTATGTATTGGGCACATTACATCATTGTAAAAATGGGATCAGACACTACCCTTGTCCGGAATAAGGCAAGAGGCAAGACCTTCTGCATAGATTTGGGTTTGCATTGCATAATGACACAAGATAAACATCAAAAGCCCAAAAGAACTGTCAACAATACATTTAAACATGTTGCTCACATGGAGCAAGAACTGATGGTCAAAAGCTTATGGCCCCAGCCATGAAAGAAGAAGAAGATCTCTTTCCAAGAGGAAGATCAACACCGAGAAGAAGAGCTAGACGAAGTATTGAAGGAAGACAAGGATGCGTGAAGAGAAGCTGCCACGACAAGAAGACTAAAGACAAGACAAGATGTGAGGCTCCAAGAAGTGAGGAGCCATGTGAAAATCTGAGAGAGAGAGAGAGAGAGAGAGAGAGAGAGAGAGAGAGAGAACCCACAACCCAATGTAACCTACCCCAACAGAGTAAAACCACCTCTGAGTGTTGAAGGCATTGTTCTCTTAGGTTGAATGTTGCTAAGTCGGATATGTGCTAAGTCAGAAATGTGCCTAGTTGGATATTTAGTAAGTCGGATATGTGCTAAGTCAGAATTATAAGGTGTTAGGAATGTCTGATGAATGTCTTGGGATCTTGGAAGTTAACAAGGTCTTGGGGATCTTGAACGTTTTGGGGGAAAGGTTTAAATATGCATCCAAAAATGGGTCTTGTGAGAAGATGGAGAGAGCTAGAGAGAAGCTAGAAGCCTTTGAAGAGGTTCTTGATGATGCATATGTATATTGTGAAAAGCATGAGGGTAGGAAGAAGAGAACTTGTTCAAGCCTTAAGTGGGTAGCTAGATTGCAAAAAGCATGTGAAGCATTGCATGAGAGTTATGAAGATGAGTTTGAGAGTGAATCAAGTGATGACGATGATGAGTGGGGATACCCAATGGGAGTGTCGATGATTGAGGGAAAGGGAGTACAAGTGGGAGTGAGCCAAAGATGCCACCAAGAACCCATAGATACCCCCAAGCCAACATCAGGCATTCAACCAAATGGGAAAATTCTTCACCACACGCATCCCAATAACCAAGATGATGATGAAATCATGTGCATGAGCAATGTTTTTGCATCACAAAACTCCAACTCTGAATTTTTAAAAATGGAATCAAAACAGATTTTAGTTCAAAGCTCTCAAAGAGAGTACTTTGAATTTGAGAATTCCATGTTTTTTGCAAGTTTCCTTCACCTAGTGTGCTGCAAGGTGAAGGGCAGGTCTCAAATGATGCCCAAGATCATGAAGATGGGGCTGAAATGCATCAAATTTGAAGATGGGGCTGAAATCAGAGAAGTAAGTCTGAGAATGTCCCAGAATTCAAATTTTATGCAAATCAGCAGATCATGACAAGGTGGATGTGCATGTTGATGAAGTGTTTGATGTTGTTTGTGATGTTGAGGTTGATGTTCATGATGAAGATGATGTCATACATAGTTTTCTTTATTTTTGTGATGATGTTGATGCCAAAAGTGGGTATCTTGTTCATGATGATAATCATATGCATCAAATGCATGATTGTGATGAGCATGATGACATTGAGAAGTTTTTACTTTCAATTGATGAGGGATGTGATGATCTCTTTGATGTTGGAGAGCCCTCTGATGTTGCAAAACCCATCCTTTTTGTAAGTTTCCTTGACTAATGATGCAAGGTGATGAGAAAGTGATGAGTCATGCTCAATCTCAGCAAGTTGGGGCTAAAAATTAGCAAAATTCAGATCAGGGTAGTCACCTTGAATGCCAAAATTTTCCAATTTCATGCAACACAAATGAAAACAAAGCTAACATGTTTGATGTTGATTCTTTGCAACATTCTATTCCAACTCTCATGGCTGAAAATGACTTTGAAAGTGATCCCATGGATCAAAATGGGGATTCTCTAATAGTTGAGGTGGATCAAAACCAATTTTCCACACTCTCTAATCCATGTTTTAGCATTCAAAAGAATTTTTACAGCAAGTAGGTGCAAATCTCATTCAAAGAGGCTACTGTGTCGGATTCTTGGTATGACCAATTATTGACATTTCTGACTGACGGCACTATCCTAAGTGAGTTTACTGCAGATCAGAGGAGGAAGTTTGCTTTGAAGAGTAGACCTTTTTTGGTGATTACAGGGGCATTATATAGGAAGGGCATTGATCAAGTCATCAGAAGGTGTGTTCCAGATTTTGAACAGAATGCTGTTATTCAAGAAGCACATTCTGGTGCAGCAGGTGGACATTTCTCAAGAGATATAACAGGAAAGAAAATTCTCCATGCTAGATTGTGGTGGCCCACAGTTTTGAAGGATGCACATGAGTATGCTAAGAGGTGTGTCATATGTCAAAAGATTGGTCAGCCAGATAATAAGGATAGAATGTTAGATCATCCTATTCTGCCACTAGAGCCTTTGTGAAGTGGGGGATGGATTTTGTGGGACCTGTTAAGCCTACAACAAGGAAAGGATGTAGGTATATTTTGATTGCAACAGACTATTGTACTAAATAGGTAGAAGCTGTAGCTTTGAAGGATAATAAAAATTCAAGTGCTGCAAGGTTCTTGTATCACAACATAATGACCAGGTTTGGGTGTCTTGTGGAGCTTGTGAGTGATAGGGGATCTAATTTCTTAAATGAGGTGATAGATGAATTAACTAAAACCCATATGATTATGCACAAAAAGTCTACAGCTTACCATCCTCAGGCTAATGGGTAGGTTGAAAGTACCAAAAAAACATTGGTTGGAATTTTGAAGAAGATAGTGGCAGACAATCATAAGGATTGGGATGACAAATTGGACTCAGCATTATGGTCTTTTAGAATAGCCTTTAAGGTAACAAAAGGGATGAAACCATTTAGATTGGTGTATGGATTAGAAGCTGTGGTGCCTATGGAGTTTGTGGTGCCAAGTCTTAGAATCACAGCTGAGAAGATGTCTCCTAAATTGTCAGTTCAGCATAGGAGTAAATATCTGATGCAGTTGGAAGAAGACAGGTTGCTCAGTTCATATATCACTGAGGTGATCCAGAAGAGACGACATGCATGGGTGAGTATGAATGTCAAATTTAAAGTGTTTCAGGTTGGTGACTGGGTGATGGTGTACAACTCTAGATTGGGACCTCATCCAGGGAAGTTGACACTTAGATATAAAGGACCTTATCAAATTGTGGAGGATTTGGGTCAAGGAACCTTACTGTGTGGCAGATGTTTTTGGAACAAGGGTCGAGAAGCCAATCAATGGTTTTAGGCTGAAGAAGTTTCAAGGGAAACCACCACATCTTGATTGGCCTCAGCTTTGGTGCATGTTGAGGAAGTCAGATCCGACTCACCAGAAGTTAACACAGCACAGAGATGGATGTTCTTAAGGCAGAACATAGGTGTTGAGATGATGGAAAGAAGCTTCATTGTTGGCACAGGGTGTTTTGATCAGTTGTTGCAGAGCTTGAAATTTGCTGAAGCTTTTGTCAGGGTTTGTTTGACTGAATTGTGCTATGTTGGAAGTTGCTTAGTCAGACTTTACTAGCTCGGAGTTTTTAAAATTAATAAGTCTCGAGTTGGGGACTGCATGCCCACTAAGAGTGATGATTACTTTATGGAGAGCACCTTCAGTGTAGAAAGTGCAGGACCTGGAGAAGAACCAGAGTTTCAAGACACAAGTTGCAGGTTTGCTGGTAGAATCAGTTGAGATAGTTGCAGACCAAGTGCTTGATGTAGAGATGCATGGTGCAGAGCAGATACAAGTTGCTGAGCAGTTCAAGGAACCAGTTTCATTACAAAGTGTGGATGTAGCAGCAACAGACAAGGATGTTTAGGTTGCTGAACCTGATGTTATGAAGGAGGTGGACCAGACTTTTGATGTTGCTACAACTATTTGATGAAGTAGCATGATTTTATTTTTTGTCTGACATTTTGATCAGATCAAGGGATATGTGGATCCGAGTCAGATTTCTTTGAAATCTACCACCGGGACGTGCCATGTGTTGAAGGCATTGTTCTCTTAGGTTGAATGTTGCTAAGTTGGATATGTGCTTAGTCAGATATTTAGTAAGTCCGATATGTGCTAAGTCAGAATTATAAGGTGGTAGGAATGTCTGATGAATGTCTTGGGATCTTGGAAGTTAACAATGTCTTGGGATCTTGGAAGTTAACAAGGTCTTGGGAATCTTGAACGTTTTGGGGGAAAGAGTAACGTTTTTGGGCAAGGTAGAAAAGAAGGGAAGCAATGTAATATAAGGAAGAAGAATGAAGCAGATTTCTGGGTGTTTTATCTCATGTGTGACCTTGCTCTGTCGAATTTCTGTCTGTGCATTAAGTTTTTGTTGTGTCTGAATTTTTGTGTTCGCCTAATCAACATGTTTCTTATGGTGGAGAAATTGTGTCTGCTTGTTGTATTTGTGTTTGTGTTGATGAATCCCAACACTGAGCCACCGATAATGTAGGCCATGTGATAGATGTATGTGTGAGCACTTTAGTCAAGGTCGTGGGCACTTGTGGCACATAGAGAGAGAGAGTGTCAAGGACTATGAGTTTAGGGACTTGAGGCATTGGTCAACAGACTATCAAGTAAGAGGGAAACTTGGTATAGGGTCCAGGTATGCTAGGAGTATTCACTTGAGGGGAGGTGTTGAAATATACAAGTGAATAGGGTGTGTGTGGGAACAAGCCCTTAGTAAGAGGCTATAAAAGAGAATCTATAAATGTGAGAGAACCTGTGAAAAGGTGAGAAGTATCTACTAGGAGAGAATAAAGGGTAGCATGAGGAGATTTAAGAGGTGTGGAGATATTCTGGGAAGAGGTGGAGAGAATCAAGCAAAAGAGGTGGAGTGAATCAGGGAGAGATTAGTGGGATTAGATGCTTGGATGTAAACCCTATAAATTGAGGCATTGGCCTAATGAGAATTTGCTGGTTTTTGATTACCCATACCTACATTAAACTATCAGTTAATTGCTCACTAATCATATCTTAATTATTATCTAATCTCTTTTTTAATGATGTTGATTCTAGCATTTGATCCACCATAGCTCATCACATTGCTGCAAATTTAACAGAATGGCCCTAGGTGCATGTTATAGAATGGTCCTAGGGCCATTTAAAACTCCTTGTGCAAAGCTATTAGTACAAGGTGCTAATCAAACCTTGAGCAAGGGGCTTTAAATTATAGAAGGACAAAAGAGAAGATACTAAGTAATAGATTGTAGAATGGTATTCAGGTACATTATAAGAAACAAGTGGTATATAAACTTTATGTTGTGAACACACTTATGAACAAGCCTCAAGAGGGTGCACTCTGACAAAGAAATAGGGTGCACTCCGACGAAGAAATTGTCTGACAAAATATGAGAAAAATTGCAATAAAGGAGTCTTCTTAGAATAGGATGCACTCCCACTATAGGCTAACACTAGGAAAAATGCAACAAAGTTCAAGACCCTAAAGACTGAAATAATCCATCAAAACTTAAATAAAGAGAATAAACATGTACATAAAGAGAATAGAGATATCTCCACAAAACTTGAATAGATTCATAAAGAGAATAAACATGTACATCATTGTGAATATTTCTAAACTTCTGAGTTATATCTTGATTTAAAGTTCTTGATCCATTGCATTACATGAATAGATCTTTTGGAAATCCTACAACCTAGAAAAACCTACACACAAAAGGTCATGATGAGATGAAAGTTAGAATGTTACAGTAGACAGTTTCTGAATATATATGTAATGTAGTGAGAAATTCTAGATAGGATAATACCTTTGCTCTACTTATTACTGATATTTAGAAGACATTATCGTTTAGCAATTTATTGATAAATGCCTTTGCCGACTGAGACCTCAAGTTACTCCCTCCTTTGCAACCTAATCTTTTAGCTAGAGAAATCAATTTTGATGGCTTCATGCTTGAAATTTGAGGACCTTCTTTGATTAGAATATCCTTTATCTCATCTCCCATGATGTGAGATGAGCTACCACTAAGGCTTTGCATGCTTCTTGCACCAATCGATTCTCCTTTATCACCTCTCTTTCCACATGTGTCCTTCGTGCATAGCAAAAAAACTTGACTTTTCATATGTAGTTTGGACCTAGGGCCACTCTATTGTGCATAGAAGAGACAAAAATAACTTCCACAAAATATTTAAATAGACACCGTAAATGACAAATTTATATTCAATAAAGAAAAAGACATTTTACAAAATCAATGCCGCTAGCACATGAGACTCCTTGTAGAAGAAAGCTGTCTGAGCATCTAGTGAACAATTACACACATTATTTTCTTTTCTCTGGGCACATAAGCTTAGAAACCAAACCTGCAGAGCAGCAGCAGTAAAAATTTGTCTCACAGGCAAGGGTTGGGCTTCTTCAGGTGCTTGCGAAACAGATGCTTGGGAGGTAGAAGTAGCAGTTGGTTTTGTGGGTCCTTAGGGATCTTTGCCCACTATCTAACATTGTGATCCAAGTTTGCAAATGCCAAGAGATTGGAATGCATGTCATCACGGTCTTGAGCTCTCTCAACAGACATATTACCTCTCTTTTTGCCTTCAGTGCTTCCTTTGACACAAAGCCATTACTATATGCATCAATCATCATAAGATCTTGCATACATAGACTCTTTATGCACTGATTGATGACCATGGCCTTTTTTAGTTTTTGTAAAAAGACTATGGGGTCCATACTCTTTACTTTATCATACTCCAATGGTAACATAATTGCATCTAAGATGGGACCCTGAGCACCAACATAGTTGTCATAGCCTTCATACGTGTTTTCCTTGCTCAAAAAAATAAGCACACTAAAGAGCTCGATTGCATCGCTGCATGGTGCATCATGCATAAAACGTAGAGCACCATAGAACATTCTATGCCATCCAGGAACTTTCTGTAGAGCATCTTGCCAAACGCACAATATCAACAATCTTTAAAAAGGCAAGGAATGCATATTGTGATTGTGAGACTTCCATGATGCCATTTAACAATTGAGAAAATCTCTCAATGTTCCACTGCATATCTCTTGCGCTCCCTTCTGTGCTATCCAAGACACACAATCTAATCGGCATTTGATTTTGATAAAATCGTGCTAAAAAGTGTTCGCCTTCCATCTCTAAGCTCACAATGGGAATACGCCATGGAAGGTCACTCACAACTTGGTTTTCCCTAATGACAGCAACAATCCATTGTATGTAAGCCTTTGCATCTGATGGAAACTCGAAGTTCATCTTACCAACCTGCAATCTTGCCTTTATCCATGGCTCACACTTTCGATGAAGCACATGGTAGACACTATCATTAATGTGATAAGTTGAAGCCAACTCTTGCTAGTCCTTGCATTTCTTTGAATCATTAACATTGCTGAATTGAATCAATAGCTGTTCTTGCAAAACCTTATCTTGCTTTAGTAGCATCACTCTATCAACCATGTCAATCTTTTCCTTGTCTATAACCCCCTTTGAGAGCAAGATGTCCCCTTTCAAAAGCTCTGATTGAATAAGCTTGATCACATCCTCTTCTAAACCACACAAGCATCTGAAATGAGATGGATTAGGCTTTTTTCCCCCAAGTTTGCCATTCTCGACATCTTCTATAATCTTTAGCCAAGTATAGAAGATGTCATCGGGGCATGTAACCATGTGTGCCTGCTTCTATGCAAAGTAGGCACCCATTGATGATTCGACACTTGAAGAGAAATTCTGTTATCACAAAAAAAAAGAACATAAACAACAAGACAATTCCAATTTTGGTACATCAAAAAAGCTATCAAATAAGATTAAAAAACATAAGATACAATGACTTACATCTCAATTTACACGAGAAGCGTATCCCTTTGGGACTCCAATTGCTCGTCTTGAAGGCTTTTTGTAATGCTCGTACTGGCTTCTCAAGTGCTTTAATATGTCAGTCACTATATGGCTGCTTTGTGAATAATGCTTGTGCTACGCCTCTAGATTTGCCATCTTGGAGATGGCCACCGTCACTGTTGGAGGTGCATTCACAACAATCCGAGCCTTTCGATACCTATAAACATCTTTCAAGTAGCGTAAGCTCGGATCAAGATTACCCTCTGATACAATTACCTTTGCAGCATAGATAGAATGCTAGCCATCTATGGTCCAATATGTATATTTTTTTAACATCCCCTGTCCTTATATACTCCTTGGCTAGTGGCTCGTGTATCCCTTCAGAAATCAGCTTGACAGGCATTAGATACGCACATGAACAAGGGTTGTTTGCCTTTCCAGCAAACCATCCACAAATTTCCTCTACTTTGATAATGTCCATGGGACGAGTGTGGCTGGGTGCTACAAAACAATTCTCCACGGGGATTTCATACTCAGTATATAAACCTAGAGGAAAATACTGTGCATACTGCTCCATCCCTCCTAAAGGAGGGGAATCCTTTAACTTTTTTCCTTTCTTAACTAGATCTTTTGGGTTAGAAATGGTTAGAGTGGATCCCCTAGTCTCTAAAGTTGTGGCCACTTTGACTTTTTTGATCTTTTTGATGAGACACGAGCCTGGGAAACCGCATCTCTCTTTGTTACTTTCTTTTGTAGTATCATTGTAAAAGCATCGAATAGCATTTCACAAGTAATATCGGAGACATTCTCTATAGTCAGGTTCCACCTTCTAGAGAACATAGAGTCCTCTTGATCAACCCTCATACGATCCCTCCTATATTGATTGCCTTGACCTGTCCCCTACCCTCGACAAAAAGACTCCTTGCTGTCTTCCATCTGAATGAAGAGATTGATCCAATGTAACTTTTTGCCTTGAAGGTCATAGAGATCAAGGTACCAATCCCTTGAGTCTCCACTGGCCATGTCAATGTTTGAGGGAAATGAAAGTTTCCTTTTGTTTGACATCTTTTCCTGTCCAAAAGTGATTTTTGTAAGACAATTTAAAAACACTTCTAACATATTTACAAAAATAAATAAAGCAAAAACACACAAGAGCTTCAACAACAAAAAAATAAATAAAGCAATAACAAAAAAGATAACTTCATGCATATCACTATAAGGAATGGTCCTAGGTAGATAATAGCATGCCCTAAAGACATTCTTGAATGCTACTATGGGGCTATTATTAATTTAAAATTAAATGAAAAGAATGGCCATAGGGCTATTCTTGGAAACCTTTGGGGCCAGTTGTGCATGAAAAGAATAGTTCTTACAAGAATGGCCTTGGGGTTATGCAAGAATGGCCCTTAGGCCATTCTTCCAGTTGTACATGAAAAGAATGGCCCTAGGGCCATTCTTGGATGCCCAATGTCCATCCCAAAATGACCTTGAGGCCTTGGGGTCATGCAAGAATGGCCCAAGGGCCATTCTTCCACCTGTTGTGCATGAAAAGAGGCCATCCTTGGACGCTCCGTGGCCATTCCAAAATGACCTTCCTCATGTTATGCATTCTTGGATGCACCCTAGGGCCATTCTTCCTCATGTTATGCATGGAAAAGAATGGCCCTATGACCATTCCTGGATGCACCCACCAAGGCCCCATAGGGTCATTCAAGAATGGCCATTCTTGCATGTCCCCATGGCCACTATTTCCCAAAAATGACCTTGAGGCCTTGGGGTCATGCAAGAATGGCCCCACGACCATTCTTCCTCATGTTATGTATGGAAAATAATGGCCCTAGGACCATTCTTGGATGCCCCCATGGCCACTATTTCATGCATTGTGATGCATTTTAAAGTAAAACAATGGATATATGAAGCGTTGGGGTCATTTAGGAATGGTCCTTGCACCTGTTGTGCATGAAAAGAATGGCCCTTGCATGACCCCAAGGCCTCAAGGTCATTTTTGGGATGGCCATGGTGCATGAAAAGAATGGACCTATGGCCATTCCTGGATGCCCCATGACCAATGACCTTGAGGCCTTGGGGTCATGCAAGAATGGCCCTAGGGCCATTCATCCTCATGTTGTGCATGGAAAAGAATGGTCCTGGGACCATTCTTGGATGCACCCATGGCCCCTTGGGGTCATGCAAGAATGGCCATAGGGCCATTCTTCTACCTATTGTGCATGGAAGGAGGCCATTATTGGGAGTTCTATGGACATTCCAAAATGACCTTGAGGCCTTGGGGTCATGCAAGAATGGCCCCACGGCCATTCTTCCTCATGTTATGCATGGAAAATAATGTCCATTGGGCCATTCTTGGATGCCCCCATGGCCACTATTTCATATATTGTGATGCATTTTAAAGTAAAACGGTGGATATATGAGGCCTTGGGATCATGCAAGAATGGCCTTTGGGTTCATTCTTCTACCTGTTGTGCATGAAAAGAATGGCCCATGGCCGTCCCAAAAATGACCTTGAGGCCTGGGGTTATGCAAGAATGGCCCTAGGGCCATTCTTCATCATGTTGTGCATGGAAAACAATGGCCCTAGGACCATTCTCGGATGCACCCATGGCCCCTTGGGGTCATGCCAGAATGGCCCTAGGACCATTTTTTAGATGCCCCCATGGCCACTATTTCATGCATTGTGATGCATTTTAAGGTAAAACGGTGGATATATGAGGCATTGGGGTCATGTAGGAATGGTCCTTGCGCCTGTTGTGCATGAAAAGAATGGACATAAGGCCATTCTTGGTTGCCGCATGGCCATTCCTAATTGATCTTGAGGCCTTGGGGTCATGCAAGAATGGCCCCAAGGCCATTCATCCTCATGTTGTGCATGGAAAGAGGCCATTATTTGGAGCTCCATGGCCATTCCAAAATGACCTTGAGGCCTTAGGATGATGAAAGAATAGCCTTTGGGGTTATTCTTCCACTTGTTGTGCATGATGAAAAGAATGGCCCTAGGGTCATTCGTGGATGGCCATCCCAAAAATGACCTTGAGGTCTTGGGGTTATGCAAGAATGCCTTAGGGGTCATGTAAGAATGGTTCTTACACCTGTTGTGCATGAAAAGAATGGCCCTAGGGCCATTTTTTCACCTGTTGTACATGGAAAATAATGGTCCTAGGACCATTCTTGGATGCACCCACCATGGCCCCTTGGGATCATGCAAAAATGGCCCTAGGGCCATTCTTCTATCTGTTGTGCATGGAAGGAGGCCATTATTGGATGCTCCATGTCTATCCCAAAAATGACCTTGAGGCCCTGGGGTCATGCAAGAATGGCCCCACGGCCATTCTTCCTCATGTTATGCATGCAAACGTATAAGATTCCTCCCCAGCCTCTCAAGAAGTCTGGTATCTTCCCTTGTAATCAAATTCCTCTTCAGAAATATAAAAGATCTTGTTTCTACTTGTTTTGGCCTAGAGAGAGAAAATCTTCTCTAGAGAGGTGATTCAGGTTTTAAATATTTTTGGATGGAAAAATATCTCATCTTATTAAAATAATTTCTCCCAAAACAGAAGTTCAAAAAAAATTCAGAAGGTGCATTAGAAATAAATTATAATTTGTTCAAAAGGCCTTATCCTAAGGGTCCAGATTTTCTGAAAACTTTAAATTAAGGTTCCTATGGACCAATAAGATTAATCCAAATGAAGAGGTGAGGTAAATTGAAGAAATAAAAAAAATCCTCCCAAAAAACTCACATAAGATGAAGAATGGACTAAAAGGACCAAAGGAAATACTAAAAAAAAAATTTGACACATCAGAGTGGGGATTCTCCCTCATGAAGTAGGTTCCTTTTTCCCATTGCTTTTGAATTTTAAATCAATAAAATTAGATATTTCATCTCTCCTCTCTCCTAATTCAAAACTGGATCCAAAAAGTGAACTAAACTGACCCAAAAATGGTCAAAAATTGACCAAACTGATCTGAAAAATTCTAGAATCAGTTTGCTTGGTTAGAAGCTCACTTTTTTCTTTAAATAGAAGCCTTCCCCTTTGTAGAAGCTTAATAGTATTTTATGCACTGTTACTCTACTCCTCCCCAGAGCTAAAAACAGTGAATTTATTGATAATTCATTAGTTTTTGACCATTTCCTCTTCAAAAGAATTGGTGGCCACTCTTGTTGCAAACAAGAGTAGATCCTTGAAACCATCAAGCCGCCAAAGGAAAGCTCACAAAAATTCATGTAATGCTAGTAATCCTACTTTTTCTTTATTTCATTTAATGGTTTTTTAATTTTTGTTTTCTTTAAAATGAAAAATGATGTTATGCCTTGTTGGAAAGGCTTTCCCCCTCTGTTCATTCTTGAATTCAGCCTTTCTTTATCCTAGATATGTAATCAAATTCTTAGAATTAAACTTTTTATATTGTTTCTGTTTAAAAAAAGAAATTTGATTAGTTTAGAATGCTTTAAACCATTTGGGATAATTTCTAAGTAACTTGAGAATGAAAAAAATTAAAAAATGGTCAGCCATACAAAGGAGGTTATGGTAAAATTTTCTTGAATTTTGTGAAATAAGTTTTATCTCTTATTATTCAAAAAGAGTAATTCCCACCATTTGTGTATTCTAAAAGTGTTATTTTCATTCTATGCATAGAAAAATGCATATTAGAAATATTTTTATTATAAAAGTGTTATTTTCATTAGAATTAATTTCTATGCATAGAAAGATGCATATTGGAGAACTTTTTTTGGGTGTTACTTTCATCAATATTGATTTTTATGCATAAAGTGATGCATAAAAGAATTTTTTTTATTATAAAAGTGTTACTTTCATCAAAATTGATTTTTATGCATAAATAGATGCATAAAAGAATTTTTTGATTATAAAAGTGTTACTTTCATCAAAATTGATTTTTATGATGCATAAAAGAATTTTTTTAATTATGAAAGTGTTATTTTTATCAAAATTGATTTTTATGCATAAATAGATGCATAAAAGAATTTCTTTTAATTATAAAAGTATTACTTTCATCAAAATTGATTTTTATGCATAAATAGATGCATAAAAGATTTTTTTTAAAATAAAAGTGTTACTTTCATCAAAATTTATTTTTGTGCATAAATAGATGCATAAAAGAGTTTTTTAATTATAAAAGTATTTTTTTCATCAAAATTGATTTTTATGCATAAATAGATGCATAAAAGAATTTTTTTATTATAAAAGTGTTACTTCCATCAAAATTGATTTTTATGCATAAATAGATGCATAAAAGAATTTTTTAATTATAAAAGTGTTACTTTCATCAAAATTGATTTTTATGCATAAATAGATACATAAAAGAATTTTTTATTATTATAAAAGTGTTACTTTCATCAAAATTGATTTTTATGCATAAATAGATGCATAAAAGGATTTTCTTTTATATAAAAGTGTTATTTCCATAGAAGTTGGATTTTATGGATAAAAGATTTTTTTTATTATAAAAATGTTACTTTCATCAAAATTGATTTTTATGCATAAAAAGATGCATATAAGAATTTTTTATTATAAAAGTGTTACTTTCATCAAAATTGATTTTATGCATAAATAGATGCATACAAAATTTTTATATCAAAATAAGAGTTCTCTTTAATCCTATGTTTAAATCCCATTAATATTGGTAAATGAATAAGTAAATACTCTGTGAGAGAAAATTCTATCGTTTCATATTCTCTAGGATGGTAATGAGAAAACTCAGAAAAAATATCGAAGTCGAAATTTTAGATAAATGATTAATTTATTCCTCATAAGAATTCGTGATTAGTTTTGAATTCAGTTAAGCAAATACTCAATGAATGAAATTTAGTAAAGTAGTAATTGAAATATTACCCTTCGAGAAAGATAATTCAGGAGAACCTTTCTAGACTCAAACCCTGAATCAGACTATGACCAAGACATAACTCCTTCGTCAGTTTCAAGAAAAGACGATGTGACCAGTTCAGAAAAATTCACTCAAATCACCCACCGAATCTGAAACTAAGTTGAGACCCTTTGATTTTGATCTAAGGATCAAGGTTACAGAATTCGAGGAATTCTGTTTGGAATTCAGACCTGCGATCAGAAAGCCTTGGGATATGGATTTAAGATATACTCATTGTATTCAAAAGATACTCAAAACTGAAAACTTGCATAGAGACCCTATTTTTCTTAAAGGACTATCTTACGCGCCACAATGCAAGAGGGAGCATTTGGTATATGTGTTTTTCTAAGGGAAGTTTGGTTGCAACAGCTGGCAAGCGGGGAGTGTTCAAAGGATGGCTCACGCGGCAAAAACCTACCCAGGTCTTGACCAACCTTGGTATGGTGAAAAATGGTGTGCTTCCGGTACGATGGGTGAGGGCCGACAAAGTGGTCCATGAGTGAAGTGCCAGGACACCTAAGGAGGATCCTCGAGGGTTCTGACTAGGCGATGCACGGGCTTGCAGTGCTTAGGACACCCATGCGTATGTCATCGAAGATATATATATATGATGATGAAAAATTATTATAATCTATTATTGGATCTCGTTGCTGACCAGTTGGTCTCGACAGAGAGTCCAGAGTGATACCTGTTTTTTAGAAACAAAGAACTGGATGGAAATTTTGAGTTATGATATCTGTAACCAAGAATTGTTTGTCAATGGATTGTTTTATAAGTTCAAGTTTAAAGAGGAGTGTGTGTGTATCTGTATTCTAAAGCAAAAGTTAAGAAAGGTATTCAATTAAGGGTGGGTGAGTACTTGTTTGGTTCTACCAATTCCAGTGGTTGGGCAGTGGCTAACCCATGGGCCGGATGGGGTTAGGCTAGAATCAATAGAGTTTTAATAATAAAATTGATTAATAGGAATACACTTAGAACTCGAATAGTTAAATAAAAGTCTGAAGACTTCTCAAATGAATAGATCAACAGCTGTGCCTGATTCAATTAGGAAAAAAGCGTTGATTCCTTCAAGATAAGTCTGTAATAGTTTTCCTTCTATCTGGTTTAATCAGATGAAGGTTAGTTTAGTATCTTGACCTCGTTAGAAAAATTCGTTAAGAAATTCAAAATGGTAGAATCGTCCTCGTTTTCCGAGCATGGGAAATTTTCCCAGTTTAGGTTTTTGGAATGACCACCAGCTTAGTCTCGTGCGCAGACATTCGAGGGCGAGGCCCCGAGTGGGAAACCCTGCCCCACGCATGAGGGAGCTGCTTCCACTGTGCCAGCTACTACTGGGAATCCGGTGTGCGGAGGGGGCAGTGAGATCCCACAATTGGTATCAGAGTGCAGTTTTGTAAATTTACGTAACAGCAACAGAAATTGCTTAAAATTTTAAAGTAAATCTGGAAAATAATGTTTTCGCTTTTGTTAATATTATGTTGAATGAACTTCAAAAATTGAAAACTCATAAATTGAATTGGAAATTTATAGTAGATGGATACCCCAAATCTATCTGGCATTCCTGAACTCTCCCAAAGTCAAGATATGATAGCCTTTGCATTCGAGCATCTCATCAACTCTGCTACAACCCGAGTAAGTAGAGTGAGACTCGCACGTCATTTTAAGAGTCTTTACTTTCCTGATCCTATAGAGCGACGTCGGTATATGTGGTTCTTTGGAGGACGATGTATTAATATCAGTACCAACAATCAACGTCAGAGGCTCGGGCAAAATATTTCCTTAGCCATGATTCTGAGATAAGGCTAGGGTTTGTTCAGCATGTACAACTCTTTAATCATTCACCCAAGAACTTCAGAATTTCATGCGGAGTTTTTAGACTTCTTAGCTGCTCTATCCCTAGAAGTAGAATTAGAGCACCTCTTTCAGTGATAAATCGTGTGTACCATGGCATGTCTCCTTCGTAGTTTTGCTTCTTTATGCGTACGCGATTGAGGCAATTACTTTGGAGCCGTGATGCTCTATGTATATATCTCAAACTTTTGATAATAAACGATGTTTTATAAAAAAAATCCAATTTGTTTTCATGATTGTGAATATGGTTAATAAAATTACCGGAGTAAATCTTGTTTCATGAAGTATGATGAAATAATTATCTGTTTAAAGAATAAATTGTACAAAATTAAATAATCATAAATCTGTTGTCAAAGTTAAGTTGACAAAAATCTCATTTTGGCAGAATCATGAGGCGCGCAGCTCGTGCAAGGCAACCGAATCCTCTAACTGATGACGAAGAGTTAGATCTGGATGTTCAAAAAGCCCTGCACAGATCCCAACCTGGTCCCTTCAAGGGTGAAGGGGAGCAGTTAGGTGAAGTAGTGGAAAAGTGGATTGAGGCTATGGAAGAATACTTTGATGTAACTGGCTACAATGAGAAAAGCAAGATGGCTCTCACTAGGTTAAAGATTGTGGAAACGGCCAGGGTCGCTTGGAGGAATCACTATGAGACTAACCGTCTCGACCGGAATACCCAAACCTGGACAGATCTTAAAGCTTACCTCAGGAAGAAGTTTTGTCCTCCAGGCTTCCTTGAAACCAAAATGAATGAATTCTTAGAACTAAAGCAGGATAGCCAGACAATTGAAGAGTACCATCAGGCCTTTGTCCTTCTCCTCAAATATTCCCTGCAATTGGATGAAGAGCAGCTGATGGCCAGATTCATTCGAGGAATGAACGAGCCATTGGACACCTTAGTGAAGAATTCCAAACTTGTCTCAATGGCCGAAGCAGTAAGAATGGCAAAGGACTTTGCCAAAGCCTTTATTGTTAAGGTCCCGCCAAAGCCTGCACCCTCTAACTTAAAAGATTCCAAACCCTGGGAAGTACTTCAAACTTTTCTCCCCCAAAGAGGCAGCAAAGGCCCAAATCAGAATCAGGATACTGGGAGATTTAGAAGTGAAGGAAGACCCTTCCCACCACAGAACACTTTCTTAGGAGCCCCACCTCTTTCAAGGATTCAGAGGGATGAGCTCAGAAGTGAGAACCGGTGTTTTGGATGCCAGGGTTTTGGTCACCAGCTGAAAGACTGCGACTCCTGCCATGTCAAGGGGACAAGGAAGTCAAGGACCGAGAGTGTAGACACCAGCCCCTTCCTATCAGTCCATCTCGTCAAAATAAGGGAAATCCCAAGAGAACTCTAGCTGATAATTCATTAGTTTTTGACAATTTCCTCTTCAAAAGAATTGGTGGCCACTCTTGTTGCAAACAAGAGTAGATCCCTCAAACCATCAAGTGAAAGGAAAGCTCACAAAAATTCATGTAAGCTAGAAATCCTACTTTTTCTTTATTCCATTTAATGGTTTTCTAATTTTTGGTTTCTTTAAAATGAAAAATGATGTTATGCCTTGTTGGAAAGGCTTTCCCCCTCTGTTCATTCTTGAATTCAGCCTTTCTTTATCCTAGATATGTAATCAAATTCTTAGAATTAATCTTTTCATATCGTTTCTCTTTAAAAAGTGGAATTTGATTAGTTTAGAATGCTTTAAACCATTTGGGATAATTTCTAAGTAACTTAAGATTGAAAATTTTTGAAAAATGGTCAGCCATACAAAGGAGGTTATGGCAAAATTTTCTTAAATTTTGTGAAATAAGTTTTATCTTTTATTAATCAAAAAGAGTAATTCCCACCATTTGTGTATTCTAAAAGTGTCATTTTCATTCTATGCATAGAAAAATGCATATTAGAAATATTTTTATTATAAAAGTGTTATTTCCATTAGAATTAACTTCTATGCATAGAAAGATGCATATTGGAGATTTTTTTCAAATTATAAAAGTGTTACTTTCACTAATATTGATTTTTATGCATAAAGTGATGCATAAAAGATTTTTTTATTATAAAAGTGTTACTTTCATCAAAATTAATTATTATGCATAAATAGATGCATAAAAGAATTTTTTTATTATAAAAGTGTTACTTTCATCAAAATTAATTTTTATGCATAAATAGATGTATAAAAGAATTTTTTTATTATAAAAGTGTTACTTTCATCAAAATTGATTTTTATGCATAAATAGATGCACAAAATATATTTTTCTATTATAAAAGTGTTACTTTTATCAAAATTGATTTCTATGCATAAATAGATGCATAAAAGAATTTTTTTTAATTATAAAAGTGTTACTTTCATCAAAATTGATTTTTGTGCATAAAAGATTTTTTTATTATAAAAGTGTTACTTTCATCAAAATTGATTTTTGTGCATAAATAAATGTATAAAAGATTTTTTTTATTATAAAAGTGTTACTGTCATCAAAATTGATTTTTATGCATAAAAGAAATTTTCTATTATAAAAGTGTTACTTTCATCAAAATTGATTTTTATGCATAAATAGTGCATAAAAGGATTTTCTTTTATATAAAAGTGTTATTTCCATAGAAATTGGATTTTATGCATAAATAGATGCATAAAAGAATTTATTATTATTATAAAAGTGTTACTTTAATCAAAATTAATTTTTATGCATAAATAGATGCATAAAAGATTTTTTTTATTATAAAAATGTTACTTTAATCAAAATTAATTTTTATGCATAAATAGTAAAAGAATTTTTTTATTATAAAAGTGTTACTTTCATCAAAATTTATTTTTATGCATAAATAGATGCATAAAAGGATTTTCTTTTATATAAAAGTGTTATTTCCATAGAAGTTGGATTTTATGCATAAATAGATGCATACATAATTTTTATATCAAAATAAGAGTTCTCTTTAATCCTATGTTTAAATCCCATGAATATTGGTAAATGAATAAGTAAATACTCTGTGAGAGAAAATTCTACCGTTTTGGATGGTAATGAGAAAACTCAGAAAAACTATCGAAGTCGGAATTTTAGATAAATGATTAATTTATTCCTCATAGGAATTCGTGATTAGTTTTGAATTCAGTTAAGCAAATACTCAATGAATGAAATTTAGTAAAGTAGTAATTGAAATATTACCCTTCGAGAAAGATAGTTCAGGAGAACCTTTCCAGACTTAAACCCTGAATTAGACTATGACCAAGACATAACTCCTTCGTCAGTTTCAAAGAAAAGATGATGTGACCAGTTCAAAAAAATTCACTCAAATCACCCATCGAATGTGAAACTAAGTTGAGACCCTTTGATTTTGATTTGAGAATCAAGGTTACAGAATTCCAGGAATTCTGTGTGGAATTCAGACCTGCGATTAGAAAGTCTTGGGATATGGATTTAAGATATACTCATTGTATTCAAAAGAAACTCAAAACTGAAAACTTACATAGAAACCCTATTTTTCTTAAAGGACTGTCTTACGCGCCACAATACTGGACGGAGCATTTGGTATATGTGTTTTTCTAAGGGAAGTTTGGTTGCAACAGCTGGCAGAGGGAGTGTTCAAAGGACGGCTCACGCGGCAAAAACCTACCCAGGTCTTAACCAGCCTTGGTATAGTGAAAATGGTGTGCTTCCGGTACGATGGGTGAGGGCTGACAAAGTGGTCAATGAGTGAAGTGCCAGGACACCTAAGGAGGATCCTCGAGGGTTCTGACCAGGTGATGCATGGGCTCGCAATGCTTAGGACACCCATGCGTATGTCGTGGAAGATATATATGTATGATTACAAAAAACTATTGTAATGTGTTACTGGATCCCGTTGTGCTGACCAGCTGGTCTCGACAGAGAGTCTAGAGTGATACCTGTTTTTGAGAAACAAAGAACTGGATGAAAATTTTGAGTTATGATATGTGTAACCAAGAATTGTTTGTCAATGGATTGTTTTATAAGTTAAAATTTAAAGTGGAGTGTGTGCGTATTTGTATTCTAAAGCAAAAGTTAAGAAAGGCATTCAATTATGGGTGGGTGAGTACTTGTCTGGTTCTACCAATTCCAGTGGTGGTTGGGTGGTGGCTAACCCATGGGCCGGATGGGGTTAGGCTGGAATCAGTAGAGTTTTAATAATAAAATTGATTAATAAGAATACATTTAGAACTCGAATAGTTAAATAAAAACCTGAAGACTTCTCAGATGAATAGATCAATGACTGTGCCTGATTCAATTAGGAAAAAAGCGTTGATTCCTTCAAGATAAGTCTGTAATAGTTTTCCCTCTATCTGGTTTAATCAGATGAAGGTTAGTTTAGCATCTTGACCTTGTTAGAAAAATTCGTTAAGAAATTCAAAATGGTGGAATTGTCCCCGTTTTTCGGGCATGGAAAATTTTCCTGGTTTCGGTTTTTGAAATGACCACAAGCTTAGTCTCGTGCCCAGACATTTGAGGGCGAGTTCTCGAGTGGGAAACCCTGCCCCGCGCATGAGGGAGCTGCTTCCGCTGCTGCTGCTGCCAGCTACTACCGAGAATCCGGTGTGTGCGGAGGGGGTTGTGGGATCTCACAAAAAGAATGGCCCTATGACCATTCTTGGATACACCCATGGCCACTATTTCATGCATTGTGATGCATTTTAAAGTAAAACAGTGGATATATGAGGCCTTGGGCTCATGTAGGAATGGTCCTTGCACCTGTTGTGCATGAAAAGAATGGCCCTATGGGGCATTCTTGGATGCCCCATGGCCATCCTAAAATGACCTTGAGGCCTTGGGGTCATGCAAGAATGGCCGCAAGGGCCATTCATCCTCATGTTGTGCATGGAAAAGAATGGCCCTAGGACCATTCTTGGATACCGGTGGCCACTATTTCATGCACTGTGATGCATTTTAAAGTAAAACGGTGGATATATGAGGCCTTGGAGTCATGTAGGAATGTTTCTTACACCTGTTGTGTATGAAAAGTGTATGAAAAGACTAGCCCTAGGGCCATTCTTCCACCTGTTGTGCATGGAAAAGAATGGTCCTAGGACCATTCTTGGATGCACCCATGGCCCCTTGGAATCATGCAAGAATGGCCCTAGGGCCATTCTTCCACCTGTTTTGTGCATGGAAGGAGGCCATTATTGGATGCTCCATGTCCATCCCAAAAATGATCTTGAGGCCTTGGGGTCATGTAAAATGATCTATGAGGCCTTGGGGTCATGCAAAATGGCCCCACGGCCATTCTTTCTCATGTTATGCATGGAAAAGAATGGCCCTAGGACCATTCTTGGATGTATTTTGGATGCCCCCATGGCCACTATTTCATGCACTGTGATGCATTTTAAAGTAAAACGGTGGATATATGAGGCCTAGGGCCATTCTTCCTCATGTTGTGCAGGGAAAAGAATGGCCCTAGGATCATTCTTGCAATGCCCCATGGCCATCTCAAAAATGACCTTAAGGCAATGGTGCTAGGGCCATTCTTCCTCATGTTATGCATGGAAACAAATGGCCCTATGAACATTCTTGGATGCCCCATGGCCATCCTAAAAATGACCTTGAGACCTTGGGGTCATGCAAGAATGGCCCTAGGGCCATTTTTCCTCATATTGTGTATCCAAAAGAATGGCCCTAGGACCGTTCTTGGATGCCCCCATGGCCACTATTTCATGCACTGTGATGTATTTTAAAGTAAAACAGTGGATATATGAGGCCTTGGGGTCATGTGGGAGTGGTCCTTACACCTGTTGTGCATGAAAAGAATGGCCCTAGGGTCATTCTTGGATGTCCTATGGCCATCCCAAAAATGACCTTGAGGCCTTGGGGTCATGCAAAAATGACCCTAGGGCCATTCATCCTCATGTTTTTCATGGAAAGAAATAGCCCTAGGTCCATTCTTGGATACACCCATGGCTTCTTGGGGTCATGCAAAAATGACCCTAGGGCCTTTCATCCTCATGTTTTTCATGGAAAGAAATAGTCCTAGGTCCATTCTTGGATACACCCATGGCTTCTTGGGGTCATGCAAGAATGGCCCTAGGGCCATTCTTCCACCTATTGTGCATGGAAGGAGGCCATTATTGGGAGCTCTGTGGCCATTCCAAAATGACCTTGAGGCATTGGGGTCATGTAAGAATGGCCTTTGGGGTAATTCTTCCACCTGTTGTGCATGAAAAGAATGGCCCTACGGCCATTCTTGGATGCCCCATGACCATCCCAAAAATGATCTTGAGTCCTTGGGGTCATGCGAGAATGGCCCTAGGGACATTCTTCCTCATGTTGTGCATGGAAAATAATGGCCCTAGGACCATTCTTGGATGCCCCATGTTCATCCCAAAAATGACCTTGAGGCCTTGGGGTCATGCAAGAATGGCCCCACGGCCATTATTCATCATATTATGCATGGAAAAGAATGGACCTGGGACCATTCTTGGATGCCCCATGGCCATCCCAAAAATGACCTTGAGGCCTTGGAGTTATGCAAGAATGGCCCTAGGGCCATTCTTCCTCATGTTGTGCTGCATAAAAAAGAATGGCCCTAGGACCATTCTTGGATACCCCCATGGCCACTATTTCATGCATTGTGATGCATTTTAAAGTAGAACAGTGGATATATGAGGCCTTGGGGGGGTCATGTAGAAATGGTCCTTGCACCTGTTGTGCATGAAACGAATGGCCCTCAGCCATTCTTGGATTCCTCATGGCCATCCCAAAAATGACCTTGAGGCCTTGGGGTCATGCAAGAATGGCCCTAGGGCCATTCATCCTCATGTTGTGCATGGAAAAGAATGGCCTTAGGGCCATTCTTGGATGCACCCATGGCCCCTTGGGGTCATGCAAGAATGGTCCTACGGCCATTCTTTGACTTGTTGTGCATGGAAAAGAATGGCCTTAGGGCCATTCTTGGATGCACCCATGGCCCCTTGGGGTCATGCAAGAATGGTCCTACGGCCATTCTTTGACTTGTTGTGCATGGAAGGAGGCCATTATTGGGAGCTCCATGGCCATTCCAAAATGACCTTAAGGCCTTGGGGTCATGCAAGAATGGCCTTTGGGGTCATTCTTCCATCTATTGTGCATGAAAAGAAGCCCTAGGGCCATTCTTGGATGGCCCATGGCCATCCCAAAAATGACCTTGAGGCCTTGGGGTTATGCAAGAATTGGCCCTAGGGCCATTCTTCCTCATGTTGTGCATGGAAAAGAATGGCCCTAGGACCATTCTTGGATGCCCCATGGCCATCCCAAAAATGACCTTGAGGCCTTGGGGTCCTGCAAGAATGGCCCTAGGGCCATTCTTCCTCATGTTGTGCATGGAAAAGAATGGCCCTAGGACCATTCTTGGATGCCCCATGGCCATCCCAAAAATAACCTTGAGGCCTTGGGGTCATGCAAGAATGGCCCTAGGGCCATTCTTCCTCATATTATGCATGGAAAAGAATGGCCCTAGGACCATTCTTGGATGCCCCATGGCCATCCCAAAAATGACCTTGAGGCCTTGGGGTCATGTAAGAATTTCAATTTTCAAATTTTAAATTTTAGGGAGAAATTCAAATTTCAAATTTTAGGAAAAATTTTAAATTTTGGGGGAGATTTGAATTTCAAATCTTGGAAAAAAATTCAAATTTCAAATTCGAGAATGTAACTTTGTTCCTATTAGCTTGGCCCTTAAGGCCAAGCTAGATTCTTTTGTTTGTGGTAGCTTGGTCCTAAGACCAAGCTATATCCTAGGGGGGCCAATGTAAATGGAGATTGGCCCTAGGGCCAATCTAATCTCTCAATCTATTTAGCCCATCTCTCCCAAAGTTTAGACCCAATTTCAAATTCTCAGTCTTAATTTCAAATTCTTAATTTAGTCAATCTCTCTGAAAGTTTCAAAAATTCACAATATTTCAAAAAAATTTCTAGTTTGGGCTCACAAGTTTTTCCTCCCAAGCCTCCTGTGGATCAACATTGTCAACATCCAACCAAAAAACACGAAAGGTGCACTTTCTTCTAGTTTTATTTTCTTATATAATTAATTTAGGTCTTTTTTAAAACTCCTCATCATGGCATCATTGTGTTTTGATCACAGCTATGTTTAGACCCTTGTGAGTCATGTCAAATACGGCAAATATGCACACTAGATTGACAATTAAAATTAGTAATGGGACATTTATATGTATTCTATCATATTAAAGCATGAAACATGAAGAGTCCAGACTATTGTTCAGTTATTATAAGGTGTAAGACTTGTACTAAACATTAAAGTTAACAAACTCGTCTTTAACCCACCACCATTATATAATGGTTAACCATTATATAATTGGAAATGATATAATGTAACACATACACACACACACACACACACAAATAATATTTATATGTAATCTTATTTTTTAGGCACAAACCTATGTGTTGTATACTGCACTAATATTTTAAATTATTATGTAATATACAAAATAAATTGGTAATATATCCTTACATTTATTATAGATTATTATATATTGTACCAACATTTACACTCATTATACCAACATTTACACTCACTTATTTTATTCATTCAATTTTATAAATATACTATTTTATATATTCTTCTTTCTTTTCACTTGAAATATGAAATAATAAACTATTCACTAAAGTACATATTATTTCAAAGAAGCTACTTATAATAATTCTATTATCCTAAATAACATCTATCTTTATTTTCTATAATTTATTTACTTATTTTTCTTTTACACAAAAGCACAGTACTTATTTTATATATTGTTCTTTCTTTTCTATTCCAACAAAAATTGATATAATTAAATAATAAAATCTTCACTAAAACTTTTTTATTGCATATTTTTTCTTCTTATTGAAAAAAACTTATTATTTTATTGGCAAAATTAAAAAACTATACATAAATCAATCTTAAATCACCAAACAATGTCATAAATCTAAATCACAAAATTGACCTTGAGGCCTTGGGGTCATGCAAGAATGGCCCTATGGCCATTCTTCCACATGTTGTGCATGAAAAGAATGGCCCTATGTCCATTCTTGGGTGCCCTTGGATGCCCTAGGGCCATTCATATTGTGCATGAGAAGAATAGCCCTGTGGCCATTCTTGGCGTCCTAGGGGCATTCCCAAATCTGAAATTTGAATTTCAAACTAGAATTTTTCCACCGAATTTCCAAATCAAATTTGAAATTTGAATTTCAAATTAAAATTATAATCTTTCCGCCTTCCTTTTTTGTGCATAATGTTTTCTCCCTCTCCCCATATCAATTTTGAAATTTGGAATTGAAGCCACCCTCATTCGTAATTTTCCCACCCATCTACGTCCAACGCTTCTACACTACATCATGCAAGAATTGGATGCCCCCATGGCCATCCCAGAATGACCTTGAGGCCTTGGGATGCCCCACGGCCATTACAAAATGACCTGAGATGCACTAGGGCCATTCTCAAAATTGCACCCAATCGCACCCACTTTAGGTCTGCACTGGGGCCATTCTTGCACCTATTATGCATGAAAAGGATGGCCCCGCTGGGTGGCACCAAGGATATGCTAGAATGGCCCTAGGCCATTTTTGCATGCACAAGAACATCAAGATTGGCCCTAGGCCATTCTTGGATGCCCAAGAGCATGCAAGAAAGCTGGTGCCACCAAGGCCATGCTAGAATGGCCCCATATCCATTCTTGCATGTAAAAGAGCATCAAGGATGGCCATTCTTAGATGCCCCATGGCCATTTCCAACATAACCTATGTGCCTTGGGGTCACGCAAGAAATGGCCCTAAGGCCATTCTTTGATGCCCTAGGGCTAATCTTGCATGCTCTTTATTTGCCATAAAAGTATGGCCCTAGGGCCATTCTTGCACCGGTTGTGCATGAAAAGAATGGCACTTGGGCCATTCTTGCACCTGTTGATTAGGTAAAGGATGGCCCTATGGCTATTCATGTTTGCCCAAGATCATGCAAGAAGGTTGGGTGGCACCAAGGCCATGTTAGAATGGCACTAGGGCCATTGTTGCATGCACAAGAGCATCACGATTGGCCCTAGGGCCATTCTAGGATGCCCAAGAGCATGCAAGAAAAGAATAGCCCTATGGCCATTCTTGGATGCCCAAGAGCATGCAAGAAAGTTGGATGCCACCAAGGCCATTGTTGCATGCACAAGAGCATCAAGATTGGCCCTAGGGCCAATCTAGGATGCCCAAGAGCATGCAAGAAAAGAATAGCCCTATGGCCATTCTTGGATGCCCAAGAGCATGCAAGAAAGTTGGATGCCACCAAGGCCATGCTCGAATGGCCCCATATCGATTATTGCATGTAGAGGAGCATCAAGAGTGGCCTTATAGCCATTCTAGGATGCCCAAGAGCATGTAAGAAAATAATGGCCATAGGGCCATTCTTGGATGCCCAAGAGCATGCAAGAAAGTTGGGTGCCACCAGGGCCATGCTAGAATGGCCCCATATCCATTATTGCATGTAGAAAAGCATCAAGAGTGGCCCTAGGGCCATTCTTGGATGCCCCATGGCCATTTCCAACATGATCTATGTGCCTTGGGGTCATGCAAGAATGGCCCTCGGGCCATGCTTTGATGCTCTAGGTCCAATCTTGTATGCTCTTTGAGGCCTTTAAGGCAAAACAATGACCTTATTTGCCATGAAAGAATGGCCCTTGGGCTATTCTTGCATCGATTGTGCATGAAAAGAATGGCCCTGGTGCTATTCTTGCACCTGTTGTGCATGAAAAGAATGGCCCTATAGCCATTCTTGTTTGCCCAAGAGCATGGAAGAAGGTTGGGTGGTACCAAGGCCATTCTAAGATGCCCCATGGTCATTCTTGCACCTGTTGTATAAGAAAAGAATGGCCCTGTGGCCATTCTTGGATGCCCAAGAGCATGTAAGAAAGCTGGGTGCCACCAAGGCCATGCTAGAATGGCCCCATATCCATTTTTACATGTATAAGAGCATCAAGAATAGCCCTAGGGCCATTCTTGGATGCCCCATGGCCATTTCCAACATGATCTATGTGTCTTGGGGTCATGCAAGAATGGCCATGGGGCCATGCTTTGATGCCCTATAGCCAATCTTGTATACTCTTTAAGGCCTTTAAGGCAAAACAATGACCTTATTTGCCATGAAAGAATGGCCCTTGGGCCATTCTTGCACCACTTGTGCATGAAAAGAATGGCCCTATGGCCATTCTTGTTTGCCCAAGAGCATGCATTGCTTTGATGCCCTATAGCCAATCTTGTATGCTCTTTAAGGCCTTTAAGGCAAAACAATGACCTTATTTGCCATGAAAAAATGGCCCTAGGGCCATTCTTGCACCACTTGTGCATGAAAAGAATGGCCCTATGGCCATTCTTGTTTGCCCAAGAGCATGCAAGAAGGTTGGGTATCACCAAGGCTATGCTAGAATGGCCCTAGGGCCATTGTTGCATGCATAAGAGTATCAAAATTGGCCCTATGGCATTCTAAGATGCCCCATGGCCATTCTTGCACCTGTTGTATAAGAAAAGAATGGCCCTAGGGCCATTCTTGGATGCCCAAGAGCATGCAAGAAAGTTGGGTGCCACCAAGGCCATGCTGCTAGAATGGCCCCATATCCATTCTTGAATGTAGAAGAGCATAAGAATGGCCCTAGGGCCATTCTTGGATGCCCCATGGCCATTTTCAACATGACCTATATGCCTTGGGATCATGCAAGAATGGAGACATACATACCTTTCTAGCCATTCTAGCGCTTTTAAACATACCCTAGTATTACGAACAAAATTGAGTGTATTATGTTTTCATCCTTGGAGATTTGCATGATCTACTCTTGACTCTATGATGTTATCATTGATAGTAGGTATGGATGCTCAACCTAGAGACAAGGTCTTTATGATGCTAGCAAGTGAATGTGTTGGAGTTGGTTGCATCTCTAGAACAGATCCAGAGATGTTTTGCAGTGGCTCTAAGATCGGTCAAGGGAATGTGTCTGTGTTTATAGAGAAATGTGTGAAGGATGTAGACCTTCCCCTTCTAACTATGGATGCAAGAGATCTAAGAGGTGCAGTTTGGACTTCCGTCCGTTGGCCTAAAGTTATGTTACTGCCTTTTAGAGATTCTCCGAATTTTGGAGAGCAAATGGAAAATGCAGATGGACAAGCCGGTCCTATGGAACTCCAATTGTGGATGCTATACCAGTGACATCTTTAGAGTCTGACATCAGAACTCGAGAGTCTTGGAAGAGACAAAATTTCCTTTTATGGGATGAGAGCAACACCCAAATGATGTACAAGGGTTTGATAATGTATGTGCTTCCAAAAAACTGTGTCAAATTTGAACAACTTGGTGAGCATTTTGTAGGGGTTGCTGTTGATAGGGCGCAAGAGGGTACATTAAGTGGAAATGGTTATGAGGTGGACAACATCAACTTAGTTAAGTGGCCTATCAAGAAGATTACAATGTTAGACAATACTCCATTACAACGTTATGTAGCCTTTGAAGACATGCAGGGTGATGGTGGCAACAAGCAGAACACAATTGAGTATCCAATGGTCGCTCAGGAGGTCCCAACCTAAAAGAGACACTATATTTTCATAAAAAGAACTCCAAATGAGAGAGAACCACCAACTTTGAGTTTCAATTTGTCAATGGAATCAATGCAAAGGGTTGCCTCTATTGATTGTTGTAAAAACAAATGTTGTCAGCTTGCAGATCGCAACATGATAATGTGCATATGCCAAGATTTTTGGGGACAATCTCAAGAAATTCGGACAAACTATGTATATGATGTGCTCTCTATGTCTTGGCTATAAGACTCAAAAACAAAAAAGATTAAATATGAATTTAAACTTAATGGGATGGGTGTCTGTTGTTGTCGATCATGGTATGAGGTGCATGGAATCCCGAAGAAATCCTTTTACCACTACAGGGAAAAGTTTGAGGCTGGTGTGCGTCAACATGTACATGGAAACACAGGGATAGTCCGAAGAAGCCTTGAGCATACTGGTATGGCTAGAGCACTACTTGAGGACTTCATCAATGTTAGCTCAGAGCAGATGCCTAACAAGAGTAGAACTATGTTGGATGGCTCAAGGGAGACTCAATTAAGGATACCCGAAACATACAAGTAGGTTGACATATTAGATGAGATCAATACAACGCTTGATCAATTGGGATATGAAAAGAAGTTATCCAAGTCTTCTTTTGGGAGAATATGGAATCAAGAGTATCCCCATGTGGCATTGACAAAGACAAGTGAATTCTCTAAGTGCAGTTTGTGTAGTTCAGTAAAGGCTAGAATGGGAGCCAAGCCAAGTCTATAAGAAAGAGCAAAGATCAAGGAGGAAATAAAAGTTCACATGAGTCAACAACAGAGTTTTAGAAACATGTACTATGCATGGCATGCATTTTCAGAATAACAACCACAAAAATATGTGTACATCATCCATGATACCAAAGGGACACAGATTCAGCATGGCAGCTGCAAGTGGCATTTTGGTATGATCACTCATGGACATGGGGAGGGGCATTACGGTCACTTTATGCTAAATGGGTTATGGCCATCGGATCCTAATCTCACAATTGGATCAATTGCATTGTGTTTGCATAACCTAGAGCAGTTGGATAAGCACCCCCTTGGTGATCTAGCTACAGATGGGGCTTCAAGGAGCAATGTTTCACTTCTCCATGCCTTGAGCTCAAGGGAAGCTTTAGATTACCACTATGATACTGATATGGTAAAGATCTTATCGGCCAGAATGTATCGAGTGACAATGCACATGCAAATTACACAACAACCATTGCTCCAGGAGAACATGCATTAGGTCCAAATGATTTACAAGGTGTCAATGTGATTTCAGCTTTTCGCAGATTGCCAGAGAACTTGCTACTGCAACAACTAGATAATTGTGTGGTGAAAACAAGAATCGATATTTGTTTGCATATCTATCTCTTCTAGTTGCAAGGGGGGTTTTTTAAACTGTTCAATTGGGATTTTTAATGGTCGGGACACACATGAGGACATAGATGCAATGTTTAGTAGGTTCTCAGAAAAATTGAGAGTCGGACAGACCTTCACTTTACCACATTTGATGGACACCTTAAGGACTAGCTCAAGCTCTTCACCAGTGCCTTTTTTGCTAACTTAAGTGTCTGATTTCAAGCGATATTGTGATGGATACATTTGTGATGGGCAAGATGCACTTATAGGCCACTTCAATTTCGATTCTTCATGAATGGGGACATACCAATAATGCAATATAGAGTGCATGTAGCAACACCTGATTGGAAGCCTAGTGATGGATGTATTCCACTGTGGAAGAAAGATAGTGAAGGTAAGCCAATGCCACCAGGTAATCCACCTTTGTTGTCGATGGCAGAGCATGTAAAGGGGCATGAGGATGTGATATCAGGTATAAAGTCTTATATTAGATTTTGGCAAAATCTTGGAAACGGTTCTTTTGTTCCAAGATATTATAGACATGTGATAGATTACTGGAATAATGTAATCCAAGAGCTTGATAAACCAATTATAGCATCGGAGGCTAGATTGTACACACATTTTTTGCCAAAGTCTCAAGGCTCTCAACAGCGGGACATGGATGCTTCCTTTGATCCTGAAAGGTTCTTAGGTTACGAGGAGTACAATGATCATTATTGTGGGCCTCAATGAGAGAAACCAAGGGAAGAATTCAACCTACTACTAGATGTCCAGCAAGGGGACTTGATCTTGTTGCTCCCACCAAACAGAGATGTGTATCCTATTTGGCTTGCTATGGCTAAATCAAACATTGATATGGATAAGAACTCACCAAACTACAAGAAGATTCTGATACAGTATTGGGCACCGTGTGCAAGAAAGGGTGGTTTGACAGATGCAAAGGCATATGCTGATTGTTGGAAGGGGTTATAGGCAGAGAACAAGGTAGATCCTCGGGTGTGCAAAGAGGCAAATGCAATTGTTTGGTCATGGAGGCCCAGAAAACCACGGCCTTATACGAGAATCAAGATACCAGTCCAGGAAGCCAAAAAAGCACAAGAAGGAATGCGCCTAGGTGGAGCAGATCAACCTCATGAGGAATACTTTGATAGTGCCTACCTTCTTGAAGAGTTATGACTTTTGTGGGTGCTATGACTTTTGTGCTTTAAATTTGCATGATAGTAAAAATGGAGCAGTCTCACTTTAAGCTATTTAAAATTTTCTATTTCTCACAACCTAATTTGCAAACGAGATTGTTTTTCCACCATCATAATCTACCATCGTACTTGTTCAAGACTTGGTATTTAAATTTAAAGATTGTTTCATTTAATTGTTGCCATTGAAAGTAGAGTTTCATTTATTAGTTTGATCCACAATCATGAAGTCTGTGGGTATTTATGTACAAGACATATGCGGCTTCCTTGTTATGGTATTTATCAACACCACCTTCCTATATGATCTATCTATCTCTTGTAAGTATGGAATGGCCCAACGGCCATTCTTTACACACGTACAAATTCCCACAATAAGTGGTAAATTCCCAATTTATGGCGAAACATACCAATTTTAAAATTCCCAAAATGCAAAAGTTTTTCCCATTTTATCTAATATGGTCTTATCACATCTTTTGACATATTCCATAGCATCTCCAAAGAGTGTTATCCAAGTTACTATTTCACTTCCAATGTGTCCTCTTGTTAATCCTACATGATCTTATTTAAGAATATTAACATACTCATCCTCATACACACCTCATACACATAGTCTTAAGATATCGTCTCTTCCCTTTATGTAGAGCTACCTCAAGATGAGCATGTAAGGGGATGTTGTCTTCACAAGTTACCTTTTTCTTTTTAAGGACATTGATTCCTCCAGTTGATGGTACACGATTTGAGAGAGATTTCATATCTCCATCTTGGCACTATATTGATTTGGAATAAAGGAGTGTCTAGAAGGTCATCCTCAACTCCCACTGGTGGTTATCCAATCGAGGTTATTATTTAACAAGTGATTAGATCTTACATGTGTTGAACCTTTTCTCACCAAGATGGTAAAGTGGAACTCAAGAAGAAACAATAGCCACCTTGTCATCTGCCCATGGTGCACAGTTTGTTCATTACGTAGAGTAAGGCTTTAATGCTTTAACTCAAAATACAAACTTGCTAAATGATAACAGTGAAGCTTTTTCACTACATAACCATTAACAATCCTTCTCTCTTAGTGGTTGTATAGTGTTTCTCTAGCTCATTTAACTTTATAGACTAAAAAGTCCATGTTCTTTTCTCCTAGTTGAATTATTCAACATCCTATGTCATAAGCTGATGTATACATAGAAGATAATGTCGCATCTTGGTGATCTCAAAACTAGAGCCAAGTTCATAGGCTATTTTAGCTTGTGGAATGCTTCCTTGCATTTAAAATATACTAGTAGGGCATATAGAGGCCTAGTAATTTTTGCATACATAAATATGAATCTTTTATAATACCTCATGTGTCCCTAGATAACAAATTGGGCTTTCAGCTCTCTTGAGTTCTAAAATAACTTGGCGGATATTTCCTTCATCTATTGTTATTATCCCATTTTTGGGACACCACATGCCAAAAGATTCTACTATGCCTAGCCATGAAGTTGCACTTTTTCTCGGGTAGTTCGCCTAAAAATATGCAAGTATACCAAGTGAGTTCAAATGAAGGGGTTTTTTAATTTAAAATTTTAAGGTAAATTTACATGAATACATTTATAGAAGGGATTTTTAAATCGATTTTGAAAAAAAAACCCCTTAAGTCCATAAAGAAAAGGGGGTCATTTTATTCATGAAAAATTCACATGTAAGGGGTTTTTTTAATACCCCTTGAACATGCGTCCATATGGTTTCTTAGTAGTGCACCCCTCGAGCACTTTTTTGGGTTCAAGATTGGCACCTCTTGTTGTTGCTCTATACTCAATTTTGAGTTCACATAGAGGTCATCCATGAAGACCTCTCAGAATTTATGTAAGAAATCCTTCTAAGTAGGACAACACTTGTTGAAATGTAGCTAGTGCAGTTGTGAGTCCAAACAACATTGCTATGTATGCAAATATCCCCTCATGTATAGTGAATGTGGTTTATGTTGGTATTTGGGATTTATGGATACTTGGTTGTATCTTGAAAATTTTTCTAAGAAGCTATATGCCTCTTTTCATGTGTGACCCTTTTTAAGCACATGTTTAGTGTATAACAATGGTTAACAATATCTCATCAAATCTTGCCATTCTTCTTTGGTACTATGACTGCCGGTGCTACCTAATCATTGTGCTTGATCTCATGTATAAAACCTGCAAAAAATTAGTCTTTCAACTTCTTCCTTAATGGTTACAAAAGAGGTTTCATTGTGTAAGTTTATGGCTTTTGTTTGTTTTGCCTTGCACCATCCAACAAGAGGAATTGTGTGCTGGTAGACTTCTGGAGGGACTCCCTTGAGATCTAAGTAACTCTAAGAGAGCACATCTCGGTATTCCTTGAGTAACTCTGTTAGTTTAGTTTCCTCCTCAAAGTTAAAGTTTGTAGAGATCCAAACCTTTTCAGGCTCTTTCCCCAATCGTGCTAGGTCAGTTTGTTTGGCATCTATATGTCCACCATAGGACTTCCCTAGTTGTTTTAGTCTCTCTTTTTGGTGTTGGTATGCCCATCTTCCTATTTTTTATCTTGTACTTTCTAAAATGTGTTGGGACTTGTCTTGAGCCCTCTCCTTGATCACACTACCTTTGAAATTGGCCTGTTGGGATTCTTTTGCCTTGTTTTGCCTTCTTCATCCAAACTTGGATGTCGTTTTTAGTTGATTGAGGTTGAATATCATTTAAACTACTATCTACTAAGGTTTTAGCAATTGGATGTCTTTTTGAAGTCAACTAAGGTTGAGTATATTGGCCTACTATTTGTTAAGGTTCTAGGATCTATTTTCAAGACATCAAAGCTCTAGATCTTTCCAATTAGAAAACTCCTCAGTAGGAATCTATTTTCAAGACATCAAAGCTCTAGATCTTTCCAATTAGAAAACTCCTCAGTAGGAATCTACAGGAGGAGGAAGTAATGTTATGTGGCCTAGCCTATGAGCATACATTTACTATTGTTGACTTTAGAAGACCCACTTATTATGATGTGATTCATGGATGCCCATTCCCAAATGAGGTTAACTCCCATGATTGGGGAAGAGATGGCATCTACTACCTCCGACAAGGTGATAGTACTATCAAGGTGAAGCTAACCATTATACAAAGATGTGACCAGGACACCTAATTAATGAATTGGGGTCGAGCACACAATAGCACATTTGGAGAGCATAAACCTATGTTATGTGAATGGACATAGTTGTAAGAGGTGTGACTAAGATGAGGAAACTTCTATTTCTTCACTAATCATACCTAGAAGAGGAGGAAAATTGGATGTGTCTTGGTTACAATGGACACGTATCCTAGAACCACAAGAACTTGGTTCTATGATGAAGATAGAAATGACATTATCCCTGTCAAAATCCTATCTTCTATACTCTCAGGAACCAAAAGTGGTTACATCAATTGAAAACCACGGAGTGATGATGGAACAACAAGATAGAGAAATGACTCCTACAAACAAAGTCATACCACTCAGAGGCTTTTATGCAAGCTTTAAAGCCGAGCTATACCTTGAGGCCCATAGACAAGGATGAAGAGGATGAGGAGGCATCAAAAGAACACCAGACACTCCTCAAAAAAGCTTCTCTAAAAAAGCTAAAAAAGCGAATGCGTATTAGAATAAGAGAACCACCTAGCCTCTTGAAGGATGAAAAACACTATTTGCCTTATGTCCTATGGGTGAGAGGACCCCCTACCCTTTTTACCATTTCACATTTTCTAAGCGGAAGACTAGAGTAAGGGTAGAGTGACCTCACTCGGGGCCTCAACATAACAATATCTCGATGTTTGGCTACTAAAGCAATTCTATCTTCTTGTAACTACTAGTGGTGCAAGCTTATCATTGAGAATTACATGTGATTCCTCCAAGGGTCATTCATCCATCAATTCTCACAAATAGGAGGCATATCGGTGGCTCAGACAACCATTGCCAACATCCTATTCCTCAATTATGAAGCAGAAAATTCTACTAGGGTGACACTAATTCTAACAAACAATCCCATTTTTCCCAAGTGTACCTAAGTTCACTAAAATTCTAGTTTCAATTATTTCTTCCTTTTTGGAAAGCACCCGAATCTCGGGTCCACCTTGCTTCCCACTACCCACCAGTAGTTTAGTCATTTTTCAACTTATACTATATCCGGTGACTCAGCCTAGCCCTGATCAACACCATGGGTCTAGCTCACCCTTCCAACCTTTGGGTCGATGGATCCGATGTGAACTGACACACTTGTAATTGATATTCCTTTTTGTTATACACACACACTAATGACAAACAAGAAAATAGTGTATACACACACACACACACACACACACACACACACACACACACACCCCACAAAAACAATCCTTAATTAGAAGTTGGATGTAGTATAACATCAAAATAACATATGTCCATAAAATCTCAAAGCCTACAAACTGCGATCCTTAGACTGGAAAGATATGCACTACTGAGCCTGGACCACTAAGCCGTCCCGGCGAGGAACCCACATATATCACACCCAGTACTGATGTTGTGAATATCCATACGGAGCCGCTTCTAAAATAGCCATATCACTTCTGAGGCATGAACGCTTGGACCAACCGATGCACTAGGGTTATAGAAACCGTCACTCGGATCGGTTCTCATAGCAACCGTTGTTAAAAAATATGGCAAACACCTTCACTAAAATGATGTGTAGGGCACATACCTTGTAACTAGCACTATGCACTAAAGTCATAGATTATGGGCAAATGGATACAAAGGTTATTATGCAACCTTACCATGATGTAAAAGAGTCATTTAGGAGCTCAACATCAGCCAAAGGGGTTGTGATCTCTTGATTAGGTAGCATTGGTGTGATTAGCAAGATTCTAGGGTTGGTGGTCACTTTTAGGTGCTTGAATCTAGGAGGGAAGGTGGAGATGATTTAGATGATGATTAACACCTAATCTTGAGCTTAATCCTCATGTACTTCAACCTATATAAATAGGCTCTCATCTATTGAAATCAACACATTTTTATTGCCCCTCACTTATGTTGTCATTATGCTCATCATTATGCTAATTACTTCTTGATTAGTAGCTTAACTTCATCTTCTTCATTTCTATTCAACTATGCAATGGAGCTAGTGTTTGATCCTCCTTAGGATGGTTTTTTAACATGGTATCAGAGCTAGGACTAGCCCATGCATCTAGAATCAAGCCCCATCTTATTTGCTTAGCAAGAGATTAGTGAAAATTAGGGTTTCATTAGCTTTTATGGGTTTCCTAGAAAATAGGATCTAGAATAGCAGCTGAGTGGAGGCCTTGGTGCTCACAAACCACGTAACCATTGCCAAAATCCTTTTGTGGGCACTTCACCAGCAATATTGCTAAGGGGCATGGCACCTCAATTGCACCATTCATAGCTCCACGTCGCCGGCAACTTCGTTTTCCCCAAAACAGGCACGTTTTTGATAGGCGACCACCAAAAGTATTGTTGCAGCTCACACACATCAAATTGGTCTAATTCCTCTTAGGTGTGGCTTCATTGGGACCTAAAATTACTCCCCCTAAAAGGGTTTTGCAAATGATTGAGTGTGCTTCACACACCAAGCAAAAAACCAGGGTGCTGTCCAGAACTGCCATAGCCAGAAAAGGTACTTTGGTAAATTTGAGATTACTCATTGATTAAGTTGCTTAAGCAAGTGTTTGTGGGCTCTAAAATCATCTAGACATACTGCTATTCAATGCCCTTGAAGCTTTTTAGCTTATTCTTTGTGCAACTCCTTCAAATATTGACTCCAAGTGAGCTCATTTCTCTGCATAGTGAGCAGAATATTCAACTCCACTAATCAATGATTAATCTATCCTAATCCTTATCATTTGGTGCAATAAGTGGTTCATACATGTCATTAGGGACTTGCTACATCCCCTTATTACTTCACACTTAATTTGCCCCTTGATTAGGTGTCTCCCTTGCTTCCCACAAATCAATATATTTTCTGGTTTTATCTTTTGGAAAGCATATGCTAAATAACTTGATTTAGCACTATTCTTTGGTCTTAATCTCTCTTGTAAAAGGGTAGACACTGCCTCAATCATCAGAGGTAAGACCCCCTTCATTCCATATCATAATGGCTACCAAGGATTCTCCATCAATGCGCTTTAAAGGTCATGGTTTTCACACATGGCAAACCCGCATCAAGTTAATGCTCATGAAGAAGGGGCTCTTCAACATAGTAAATGGGAATGAGAAGAAGCCAAGGACTCTTGCTGATGTTCCTTGTTGGGAAGTAAGAGATGACAAAGCTCGTGCCATCATCACATTGGAGCTTGATGACACTTACATTCATCATGTGGATGGATGCGAAACTTCCAAGGAAGTTTGGGACCAACTCACAACTCTATTTGGGGCTCGATCTAAAAGTTCAAAGTTTGGTTTGCTCATTGAATTTTTTAAGCTAGAAATGAAGTCTGGCACATCCCTAGCCTCACATTTGAACTACATGAAAGGCCTATTAACACAACTTGCAGGAATAGGTCTTAAGATGGATGAAGATGTCTCCATTGGTGTATTACTTAAATCTTTACCTGAAGAATATGACCATGTGGTCACAACCTTGACCAATATGCCAATATCAAAGCTTGTGGACATTGAAGCATCTCTTCTTGAGGAGGAGAGAAAACTAAAGACCAAGCAAATGGAGTCTCCATCGTCATCAACCTTGTCTACTGAAAATGCTTATTATGCAGGATCTAGTAGATATGGCAAGAACAAAGGCAACTACAACAAGGGCTACAACAACAACAATCTCATTTGTGACTTTTGTCACAAACCTGCCCATGTAGAGAAGAATTGTTTTGCCAAGAAGAAGATGCAACGAGTCTACATCATGGAAGAAGTGCAGCAGGAAGAAGACCAAGAAGAAGAAAAAGATGAAGACAAGGGCCACCATCATGAGGCCCTATCTATGATTAGATCAAATCATTTATTCTAAAGTGCTAAAAGCAAGGGCATGCCCTATACACATGGGTGTCCTCTTCACTCATACATGTAGCCACGTCTTGTCACACTCTTCTAAAGTCGTCCCATACCTCTTTTGTACGCATGACTAAAGCCTCTGAGTTCACATTGGCATAACCTATGTATGGCATTGCTAGTCAGACCACGCTCATGCATGCTATCACTGAGCATTGGGTGGTTAATTAGGCTCATGAGAGTCAGCATGACCAACTGCATCATTGAGTGGATTCAGTGTTTGAGGAGGGGTGTTAAAAAATATGGCAAACACCTTCACTAAAATGATGTGTAGGGCACATACCTTGTAACTAGCACTATGCACTAAAGTCATAGATTATGGGCAAATGGATACAAAGGTTATTATGCAACCTTACCATGATGTAAAAGAGTCATTTAGGAGCTCAACATCAGCCAAAGGGGTCGTGATCTCTTGATTAGGTAGCATTGGTGTGATTAGCAAGATTCTAGGGTTGGTGGTCACTTTTAGGTGCTTGAATCTAGGAGGGAAGGTGGAGATGATTTAGATGATGATTAACACCTAATCTTGAGCTTAATCCTCATGTACTTCAACCTATATAAATAGGCTCTCATCTATTGAAATCAACACATTTTTATTGCCCCTCACTTATGTTGTCATTATGCTCATCATTATGCTAATTACTTCTTGATTAGTAGCTTAACTTCATCTTCTTCATTTCTATTCAACTATGCAATGGAGCTAGTGTTTGATCCTCCTTAGGATGGTTTTTTAACAACTGTGGCCCACTACAATTGGAGCCGCCCCTTATCCATCACATCTGAAGCACACCCACATTCATCAAGATGGGTCAAGATGTTGGTCGACTATCTTTGCAACGCGATCCCCCACTCAGGCGAGATCCAACCGGTACAATAATAATCTATGAGGTACCTTCATAGACTTCACAAACAATGAAATCCAATGAATACAATATTCAAACAAAAAATATGAGTAATCAACCATGCATCACATATGTTGGGTATTACATGTGTAACAAAGCTTAATTCTTAGCTATAGAATAACAAACACCAATGTTAGCACACCTTCTCTATAAGCCATGAAAAAAAAATCATATGAAAGGTTGGTAGAGAATTTATTCCAAAGCTATTAATGCAATTGAAATCCTATTTTTTGAAATGCAGCTTCTTGAAAACATATATACCACTCCTCATCACTCTCCAGCATTCCTCTAGCTTCACATACAACCTTAAAATAGGGATACAAATTTCCATTCACTGTTCGCACATCCTCAAAAGATTTGCAGCCTTTACACACTGTGAATAACATGCATAAGTAATATTGCTCACCTGCACTCGGGCCAACATTATACATACATCCAATAATATTTTTCCTTTTTCTTTAATTCCATGATTGATAAGCTATATTCCACACCCACTGTGAGACCCCTTCCCCTGTTGAGATTCAAGCTCGATGTCAGCTTGTGCCAGTTGCACTATGTGCTGGCATGTTAGGTAGTAACATGTGTGAGACATAAATGACTGCATCCAGCTGGTCATAGTGTGTGGGCATTAGCTAGGGTTAGCAGTGTTTGGACACAACACATGTAGGTTTTCTTTTACTAATCTCCTCTTATTAGCTTCAAATCTCTTAAGTGCTTCTTGAAAGTGTTTTGCTTCAGATTCTCTGATGTTGTGGGCATACACCATGAGGTATTCATGAGCCTCATTCTCATCAAGCTTCATCAACAACTTCAAGTGCAGAAAGCTTCTCAAAGTGTGCTTATAAGCACTAATAGTGTTGCTTAAGACTAATAGTGGTCATAACCATTAAAGAAGGAGGTCTTTAACACTAAGGAGGCTCTTCTTCATCAATATTGGAGGCCGGGCACACACCATAAGTGCCACATTATAAATCTTCATCATCAACCCGCTTCTATGCTTACCTTGGCAAGCTTCCAAGGAGAAATGGTGCAACCATAAACCATTGTCTTCATCCCATAAGCCAAAGAGGTTGAAGTTTTCTGGTTTTTTATCAACAAACTCAGTTCCTTGAGTGGTTTAAAGTTGGACACATGTACACTAAGTGCTCACCTTTAATGGTTTTCTATATTACCCTTGAGGCTCTTGTTTGTAAGAGGCATAGGCATGTCATAAGCCATATGCTCTCATTTCCCAAGCCCAAGGCATGTTATTCCACTGCATATTCAACATTTTCATCTTCTAAGATGAGTTGTAAGGTTGAGCATAGCATCACTAAGTGCTCTACCTTGTTGTTTGTCATGTTTTTAAGCATCTCTTGGCATTGTCTTTGTAAGAGGCATAGGCAACATTATGAGCCATGCCCTCACCTTCTTGAGCCAAGAATGATGTACCTTATTGGTTTGAGCATTTACCTCAACCACTTACTCACTTTCATTAAGCTTGTACCTTCAAAACCCTAATGGGTATCATGTAACCAACATGCACAAAAGCTTTTGTTGTAATCAAGGAGTAGACACTGCCCTTGACCAATCTATAAGGCAAGTGGTAAGACCCTCCCTTTCCCTTTCCCATATAAATCTACCTCATAACCATTACTCTAAAAAGAAGGCCCTCATTTCCCATGGAGGAGGTATAATATGCAGAAAAGCATCAAGCATGTTGAAGGAACATCTATGTGCAAACCACTTAAGCAAGGGTGGCAACCTTGTTTTGATCATTGTGTGAGAATGGTCAAAATGGAAAGAATGTGGAAGCAATGGCATCCAAAACACGTCAACTACAAGAGGTCAAGCAAGCACAAAGAGTGGGATGCACCATCATTAAGGTGTACATCTTCATAGACATCAAATAAAGACTTAGATGGCATCATTGTATTAGCCTCTAAGGCTCTAAAAACATAGTTGTGAGTCCTAGATAACCACACCACCATGAACATTCTTGTAAGCCTAATGTTATAAAGGTAAATTTTTTTTCATATGTCCAATACCACCCATTCCAAGCACATTTTTTTCATGGTTGGTATTGAGGGGGGTATTAAGATACAGGCCTTGGAGCCTTAGTGAACAAGGGTGTAGAAGGTGTGTGGGTGTGAATGGTCCTAAGGGAGCCACCTAACCCTAGGCCACTAGCAAGTCTATTTAAAGGTACATGCCAAAGGCATTTGTATCGAGCAAGAAGCCTAGTTGTATTTAAGCAACTTAATAAGCAAGATATTTTCTTGTATTTTGTGTCTCTCCTCCACATAGTTGATCTAGCTTGAGCACCACGAATTCTAACATTGTAGATTATGGATTATGGCTTTATGCATTGTGTGAGAAGGGAGATGGCTTCCCTCTATGGTTAGGGTTTGATAATACATTAGGGTTTGCTCCTGTGTGTGTGTCTCCTCTCCCTCTACTTGTTTTTCATCATGGTATCATAGCCTGGTGCTCTCTATTAGGGTTTATGAGTGAGTGAGAGAAGAGGGAGAAGAAGCTGTGAAACTTACCATTGGACCTGTAAAGCTTGGAGCACACCGAAGATTTTCATCAAATCTGAGAGCTTGGCCTACCGGGTAAGGACTACTAAACATCCTTGAGTGGATTGCAGGTGCAAAAACACAAACAACACCAGATTTGAGTTGCCCAAAGCAAAGAAAAATTTTTGTTTTGCAAGCTCTCCATTGAAGCTTGAGTGTGGTGAATGTATGAGGCAATTAGTTACAAATCTGACAAAGAATCATGTATTTGGAAAATGGGAATGTATTGGCAACTCATGTGCAAGCCCTACATTGAATTTGAGCAAAGTTGATGCATATTAGTGAGTGGAAATTCACTAGTTTGAAGTCCTCACAAAAACAGAGAAGAGATGTTCATTGTGGATGAAATTAAAGTCGTTTTTTTACAAAAATCACCTCATTGATGGATTGTGTACATGCCTACGAGTGTTGGGTACCTATATATGCCTTTAATTACCATTACAAACTCACCAAATCTCGCCTACAGCAGGCAGCGTAGATAGCAGTGAAGAAACAGAGCAGATTTTTCTATATCTTGCAAAGTGGAGGCCAAATTCTACTTTTGTGATTGATTAAACCCAAAATTTGCTTAGCAATTTTGTGATACGCATACTTGAGAAGGTTGCTATGTGGTTGGTTGGAGCAATTATGCATTATGGAGCTGATTAAATAGGCTATCTATAGTGATTAGTGAAACAGAGGGTCATTAATCGGCTAATTACTCTCTCAACTTAAACAATTGGTCTAATTCCTTTTACATGGAGTTAGTAGACATAATTGCTAAGCTAATGAATGCCTGGTCTCTCAATTTGGACAAGAATCAAAGGAATTAGAGCACTTTTATTACTCGTTTTTATTGGTTTTTCTCAAAACAGAGAAGGGAATTTGATAATTTTGGTATGTGCGCACCTTGGTTGGTGTTGATATGCAACCTTGGGCTTGTTTAGATGTCAATTCAAGTTATCCACACTTGATTGAACCACTACATTGCAATTTTAAGCCTTGGAAAGCACGCCAGAGCAGAGTACTTTGGACTGCGTATGCCAGTTCAATTTGAATGCAATAATCAACTTGATTTTCTACATCAACAGTGAAGTTTGTTGAGTACTTTGGAGTATCTGGAACACTTATTAGACTGTGGTTGAGCTGAGGAAGGCTCGTTTACAGAATTGGACGTGTGCGAAAGGTGCATTTGCATTAAGCAAATATGTCAGACAACCCTGTACAGATTGTGGGTGAGAAGTTGGATAGAAAGAACTTCCAGGCATGGAAGTGTAGGATTAAAAGCTTTCTGAAGGGAAAAGGATTTTGGAACCTTGTTACAAGTGCGGAGCCAGAGCCGAGGGAACTACCCGACGACAACCTACACAATAACAGGTTGTAGCTCATAAGCAATGGTCAAAGTGAGCATTCAAAGTTTTGCATTACTTGTCTATATGTATCGGATGCTATACTCATACATATACATGATGTTGAGAATCCCAAGAATGCATGGGATACATTGGTAAAGCTGTTTGATACACATACTAGTGCTCGTAAGTCTTAGTTGAGACAACAGATTCATAATGTGAAGCGAAAAGGAACGAGTATTCATAATTATGTACAAGAGATAAAGAAGTATGCAGATGCATTGGCAACTATCAAGGCCCCCATGCCTGATGATGATTTGGTAGACATTACCTTGCGTGATCTTGCAAGGAGTACAAGTCTTTTTATACATCTATTTCTGTTTTTAGAGTACAGGTTTACCAGATTTTAATGAGTTGGTTTCACTCTTGCTTGTTGAGGAAATCAAACTCAGTGACTCTTTTCATGATGCATCTACTAGCCATGATGATAATGGCAAAAATCAGTCTTTCTATTCATAAAGGAGATTTAGAGGAAGGGGGAGATTTGCATCACGTGGTCGTGGTAATGGTCATGGATGGCAGGATAGGTCACCACAACAGAATTTTCAGCCTACATATGGTGCTAGAGGTGGTCGTGGATATACACTAGATATACACCTCAGAGAGGCAGAGGTAATCCTCGTGGAAGAGGATGTTGGCAAGGCCAACAAACATCTATGCAAAATGTGGAATGTCATTACTATGGAAAATTTGGTCATATGGCACATGATTATTTTCGCAAACAAAATGATTTGAGAGGGGGGTAGAGCACAACATGGTGGACATTATGCACAACATGGTGAAAATTATGCAAATGGTGAAAATTTTGCATCAAGCAGTAATGATGGTAGCGCAAATCACTTGTTTGCCATGAAACATGTCGTGGGATCTATGATGACAAATGGTGACAATGAGATGACACTTGGTATATAGACTCTGGAGCATCAAACCATATGACTTGTCATGGCGAATGGTTTGAACATATGAAGCCTATGGATGTGAAAAGCTATGTGGAGATAGGAGATGATACCCAACATGCTATCACACATGTTGGAAGTGTACCATTGGTTATGCACAATGGTGAAACAAAGTCTATGGTGGCAAATGTCTTGTGTGTGCCTTCTATTACAAAAAGTTTGGCCTCAGTTGGTCAAATAGTGGAACAGGGTTTACGGGTTCGTTTTTCAACGAGCATGGTTGCTTTGTTGAGGATTTCAAAAATGTAGTCATTGCCAAAGGCAAGAAAGAAGGAAAGTTATTTAAGCTGGGATTCCTGAGTTGAAATCAACCATGTTCTCTAAAAGCTGAAATGTGGTACAAGACATTGACATGTGGCATAAAAGGATTGGACATGTGAACATACAAAGGTTAAAGAACATGCAGGCAAGAGGCATTGTTAGTGGGCTACCTAGATTCAAGTATGATGGGAATATGCATGTCTATGATGCTTACCAGTTTGGAAAGCAAGCAAGGTTGCCATTTCCTAAAGAAGACAACATGAGTAGCAAGCCACTTGAGATAGTTCATAGTGATGTATGGGTTCCTGCACAAAACCCATCCATTAAAGGCAGCTTGTATTATGTGACATTCATTGGTGATTTCAGTAGAATGACTTGGATTTACTTTATCAGAGAGAAAAGTGAAGTATTGGGAAAGTTTATGGACTTCAAAGCTTTTGCAGAGAAGCAATATGGCTCTTGGATAAAATGTTTGAGGACAGATGGAGGTGGTGAATACACCTCACATGCTTTTGAGAATTTCTTGAGAAAGCATGGCATAAGAAGGCAGTTAACTTGCAGGTACACACCTCAGCAAAATGGTGTTGTTGAGAGGAAAAATAGAGTCATTTGTGATGTGGAAAGAGCAATGCTCAATGAGAAGAGCATGCCAGATTATTATTGGGCAAAAGCGTGTGCCAGAGCCGTGTATGTACTTAGTAAGACACCCACAATAGCCATACATGGAAGTACGCCCACAGATGCGTCTAACAGGTTTTAGGCCAGACATTGGACACCTCAAAGTGTTTGGTTGCATAGCTTATGTGCATTGCCAGACAAGAGAAGGAGGAAGTTGGATCCTAAAGCAGAAAAGTGCATTTTTGTTGGGTATGCACAGGATCGCAAGGCATATAAATGTTACAATCTACAAACTAGGCAAGTGTTTATCTCACGAGATGTGGTGTTTTGATGAACTTGCTAGTTGGTACAAGGCAAAGGATGAGGGTGTCATTGATTCCGTTGATGCTAATGGATGACTTGATTGTCACAGGAGATCATGCTACAGATGTTATGCATGTCAAGAAGGCATTGAGTGGACAGTTTGATATGAAAGACTTGGGTGAGTTGAGATATTTTCTTGGGATTGAAGTGATCAAAGACCATGCAGGGACATGGTTAGTGCAATGCCAATATGCATTGGATATGTTGGCAAAATATGGGATGACAGGGTGTAAGCCAATGAGTACACCTTTGGAGCAGAATGTGAAGCTGCGGGCTGATTTTGGTGGAGTTGGATGATCCATCTATGTATAGAAAGATGGTTGGTAGTCTTATTTACATGACTATCACATGCCCGGATCTCAGTTATGCTGTGGGGCTAGTAAGCCAATTTATGCAAAGCCCCAGAAAACCTCATCTAGATGTAGTGAGACGCATTATACACTATGTAAAGACCACTGCACATTATGGTCTTCTTTATGAGCATGGTAAAGGCTTGGATGTACACAGCTACACAGACGCAGATTGGGCAGGTAGCTCGTATGACAAAAGTTCTACTAGTGGATGTCAGCTTGTGCCAGTTGCACTATGTGCTGGCATGTTAGGTAGTAACATGTGTGAGACATAAATGACTGCGTCCAGCTGGTCATAGTGTGTGGACATTAGCTAGGGTTAGCAGTGTGTGGACACAACACATGTAGTGTGTTGTAGATTATGGATTATGGCTTTATGCATTGTGTGAGTAGGGAGATGGCTTCCCTCTATGGTTAGGGTTTGATAATATATTAGGGTTTGCTCCTATGTGTGTGTCTCCTCTCCCTCTACCTGTTGCTTTGATAGCTCAAGCTCATCTACATCTTCATCTATGGCAGTACATCATGAGCTTAAGAGGGGCTGTTGAGATTCAAGCTCGATGTCAGCTTGTGCCAGTTACACTATGTGCTGGCATGTTAGTAACATGTGTGAGACCCAGCTGGACATAGTGTGTGGACATTAGCTAGGGTTAGCAGTGTTTGGACACAACACATGTAGTGTGTTGTAGATTATGGATTATGGCTTTATGCATTGTGTGAGAAGGGAGATGGCTTCCTTCTATGGTTAGGGTTTGATTATACATTAGGGTTTGCTCCTATGTGTGTGTCTCCTCTCCCTCTACCTATTTTTCATCACTCCCTTCACGCACCAAAATCCAAGAATGTAGCAGCGGAAGTAGCAACCTCACATGCGGGGCAGGGTTTCCCACTCGAAGCCCCAACCCACGAATGTCCGGACAAGAGACTAATCCCTCAGTTCATCTAAAACCGAACCTGGAAAAAACTTCCCTCACCCAGAAAGCATAGGCAATTCCTTCAAGAGAATTATTCTAATGTGGTCAAGAGCCTTAATTTACCCTTTTTCATTCCGACTGAACTCGCAGGTCACATGGCCGGATCAAGGAAGGAACTTGCACTTGGATCATAGAGACCAACGCTTTTTTCCCTGTCAAGAGGCACAGCCGTTGATTCTTTTCCATAGAACAAAGATTATCCGTGATTTACTTCAACTATCCTAACTTGAACAGAATTGAATTTTAATTATAGGGATCCATCAGTCCAGCCTACATCCAATCCCATGGGTTAGCCAGCCACCCAACCACTGTATTGATAGAATCCATTATGAAAATTTGGTTATGTTTTATCCCAGGTACCAGGGAAAAGAGTTCCCAGGCCCCCTAGCCGGCTCTCATGCAAAACTTAAATAGTCACACCACTTATGCACCCAATACAAAATTGCCTATTCTTAGACTCAACTATTTCCAAAACAGCATTGCAATAAAACCATAGAGTTTCCATCATAGTCCTCAATATTCCAGTTCCAGGATCCAATTTTCAATCATTCCTTCCTCAGCGTACCTATGGCATCATTGGCAACCAAACGCTCATCCTCTGCTCACTCAGGGGCCTTTTAGATAGTTCCTAGCCCATAGTACCCAAGAATATAATCAAGTATTCCATTCATCCCTTCCTCAGTGTACCTATGGCATCATTGGCAGCAGCCAGAACACTCACCACCCGCTCACTCAGGGGCCTTTTCAATAGTTGGCAAACCTCTTTTTTGAAATTCAATAACATAAACAAATCCCACTAACCTCCCAAATAATGCTTTTTTACCCAATAAGTAAATTATATATCCTTATGTTTCTCATAGAAGATCCGTGTAGTCAATTTAGCCATTAGGTAAAATATGGACTCTCATTTTTGCCCCTTAAGGATTTCCACACCTCCTCTCTCTAGAAAAATAGGCTCTTGGTGAAATTTTTGGAAATCAACTCAAAAGTGAGCGGAGTTTGGACATTTCGAATCTACTCTTCGAGACCGTTCCAATGATATATAGCATGATAAGCAGTTTTGAATATTCAAGAAGTCCCCAAATTGGTGATGATGTGGCATGTAACAGACCACTTCATCACCAATTTGGAAAATTCTTGAATAATCTAAATTTTTTATCATACTATATATCATTGGAAAGGTCTCGACGATGAGTAGATTCCAAATGTGCAATCTCCACTAACTTTTGATTTAATTTGTAAAAATTTCACCATAAGCCCATTTCTCTAGAGAGAGGAGGTGTGGAAATCCTTAAGGGGCAAAAATGAGAGTTCATATTTCACCAATAGTTGATCTTGGGAAGCCTGACCAGATAGTAAAGCATTGCTTATTTAATCCCACGTAGGATTTCAAGTAAAGGTAATAAAGAGGTCAGGTTTACACAACTTCTTGAAGATTTTCATTGAATCTTGATACAATTGATGCATTTATCAATCCCCCCCAATATCTATAGATGGTAGAACTATTCTACATTTAGCAATGCCATAGAGAGGGAAAAGGTAAAGATAAAATTTCTGAAAAGGAGGGAGGGTCTTTGGGGGAGAAGTGGATTAAGCCAAAGGGTAAATTGAATCTTAAACAAACTATGGACAAAGCTAGAAAGAGGGCGAGCCAATTGAGGAAGGTGGTCAGAGGGGAGAAATCTCAGGGGAGCTGAAGGTCCTATTCTATATAAAAATCCATATAGCCCACTAGGTGAGGATGATAGTGGCACTTCTTTTGTGCAAAAATTTAATTGTCAAGTAGAAGAGGCTTGGAAGGAGCTAGTGAGAGAGGGGCATACTCAAGGAGAAGGAGAGGGGGAGGAGATGGTTCCTAAAACAACTCTGATATGAGTTTTTGTAAGGACTTTTTGGGTTGTACTTGGAATGTCGAAGGCATTAAAGACAAAAAGAAAAATGCCTTGTTTTGGGGAGTAGTTAAAGTGTGGGGGTTATCTGTTTATGCAGTCCAAGAGCATAATCTTTTTGGGGCCAAATCTCTAAGGAAAGAAGATTTAGGGATTGGTCGGTGTTTTATGGGGGAGTGAATTCGGGCTATAGTGGTGTAATGTGTGTGATCAAGAGTCATTTAAACCCTACTATTATAGCTAATCACCCTAATGGTAGGATTTTGGTGGTGGAAGTTTTGGTCAATGGGGAGAAGATTTGGATAGTCAATATTTTGGAGCTCACATAAAATTAGGAGTAGCATGTGGGAGTGGATTAGTAAGTTGAGTGTGTTGCATAGCTCTATTATTTTGGGGGACTTTAATATGGTGGAGAACCGGATTGATAGGAGTGGAGGGAGCTCTATTTTGATGGGAAAAGAGAAAGGAAAATGGGATGAGCTGAGAAGTAAAATGGGGTTGGTGGATGGGTGGTCTTTAGGGGATTGGAGGGATAACCCTCGACATACATATTTTCGTCTTCACTACTTGAGTTCTTCCTCTAGGCTTGATAGAATATTCTTCAGTCAACATGCTACATGGGTACCACACACTTTAAGGGTGGCTATTGATTTCAATTTAGTACAGATCATATGCCTATAAAGTGGAATTGGGTTTGTGAAGATCTTGGAAGTGGTGTTGGAGCAGTTCCCAACCAAGAAGTTGAGAGTGAATAGTCTTTTGTTAAAGGACAAGCTGTTTGTTGAATACACTGAACAAGCCATCAAGAGGCTTAAAGCTAGAGGAATGGCTAAAGAAGCTAAGAGCTGAGGAAAAGAGACAAGCTAGAAAAAGCTGGAGTAGTCAGTTGGAGTATCTACAAAGAAAAGGTAGGTTAGTGGGCATACTGAAGAGGAATCTTCTGAACTCTTTAGATGTCAGAATGCGTTAAAGCATGAGGAGGAGTTGGTTGGTAGAAAGGAATTGAATTCGATTAAAAAGAAAACATTTAGCAACTGTAAAAAACCGAGAAAATTTTTGTTTAAGCTTGCAGGGGGTGAAAATGGTAATGAAGTAATTGGGGAGATCTTAGATGAAAAAGGGAAAAGGATAGAGGGTATTGATTTGATTGCAAAAAACGGGTTGAGTTTCTTGGGTCTACTCTTAGTCTCAAAGAAGATCACTCTCTTAGGAGAATTAAACCTTGTAGATCAGAGTCATTATCTTTGGTCAGGCTGATGATCTTAGATTTCTATATATTGCATCTTGATCCATAGGCATCTACAAACTCTTGGATAATGCTTATGGCCTATCTCATATTTTCATTATCAGCTTTCAAAAATAGAAATGAATCATCAACAAAGCATTGGATGACTAGCTGCTCATTGAACCTCAATTTTAAACCAGTGAGACAGTACCTCTTGAGCAAGCATCTTCCAAAGCAATAATTAGTGGGTGTGAGGTAATAGCAAATAGTAGGGGGGCAAGAGGAAACCCTTGCCTTACAGATTTGTTAATAGAAAACCCTCCAATAATTCTACCATTCATCAAAACATTAGAGAGGCTTCCCCTAGAGAGAGTATAAATGCAAGATGCCATTTTGGGTCCAAACCCTAACTTCTCCATCACTCTAGCAACAAACGACCAATGCACTTTGTCATATGCTTTTTCCAAATCCAACTAAAGCATGACACATTTTTGTTGGGTTTTTGAGCAATATCCTTGCCTAGCATAGTAGCAAATATATTATCGTAAATTGACATCCCCTTTCATGAACCCATATTGCCTTTTAAATACTACCTTCTTTTGTAACACCGGGGTGATTCTGATAGCAATAACTTTAGCTAAAATTTTGTATATCACTATTAACAAGGTAATTAGTCTCCAATGTCCAAACCTACTGCAAGCAACTTGCTTAGGTATCAGTTTCACCAAACCTTCCTTGAAATCTTTATCCAAGTACTCGGTCTTGAAGGCCTTGTTGCAAGCTTCCCACATAATGTCCTTCAAAGAGGGCCATAAAGCTATAAAGAACTCAACAATCAGACCATCCCAGCCAGGGGCCTTCTCCCTTCCTAGTTTCAATAGTGCCACCCAACACTCTTCAATGTCAAGACCTCTCTCAAGACAATTGGCTTTATCAAGCTCGACACTACTATTAACCAACCCAATCAGCTTGGATGTGAGGTTGTTAAAAGAGGACAAATTGTAAGACACCTGGGAGTCACAGTTGGGGTTGATGTCACAAATAAACAGCTGGTTGATTGGGCCTTAGACAGATTCTCAGAGCAAAGATAAAGAAGTGGGAAGGGGTCAGAATTCCTTTCCATGAAAGAGTTGTGATTTGTAATACAGTGTTGAATGCTTATGTAATGTTTTTATGCCATGTGTTAGAGTTTGGTAAAAGTCATTAGAAGAGGATCTTAGGTCCTATAAGGGATTTTCTGTGGAGAAATGGCAAAGACACTGGGAAAGCTTTAGCCTGGTTGGCTTGGGATAAATTGGCTATGTCAAGGAGTGAAAAGGGGATAGGCATTGTGCATTTACCTACTTAGACCCTAGCAAGGGTGGCTCAGTTTCTTCCAAAATGCCTATCTGAAGATGAAACCTTGATTGTTATGATAAGGGAATTGGTAGAGGTTTCTCTAGTGCTATTTAAAGGTAGTTGGCAAGGTTTGGGTTGGATAGAAAAATTGTTCTCTCATGCTCCTTTAAAAGTGACAACTTCCTCCCTTTGTAAGAGGCTCAATAGTAGCAACTGGAAAGATGTTTTGAGTTTAATGGTTTGGGATGGGGGCTTTAGGGCCTCAGGGAATTCAATGCTTAGCCTGAGCCTCTGGTGGTCTCATAAATTTAACCCGCTACTACTGGGCCTTTTGGATACTCACTTTGCAAAGAGGTTGAATAATAGAGGTCTAAGAAAGTTAGTTGATTGTTGGGATGTGATTGAGGTGGGTTGGAAAGAACTAGATCAATTACACCAAGAGTATGATTTCTCTACAAGGGAAAGGGATTGAATGAGACAGGTGTTGATTTAGATTCAGGGGGGATGGTTTTCTACTGCTTTTGATGAATCTTGTTGGATCAAAGACTGGGTTTGGTTTAATGGAGTTAAATTGATGAAAGGCTCAACTAAGGCTTTGTATGTAGAATTAAGGAAAGGGGACTTGAATGCGGAGTACTATAACAAGATCTGGAAGGTGAGCTGGAGTCCTAGCTATTGGAAAAAAAAAGTGGAAAGAATTGTGGGAGGGTCGAATTCCTGTTAAATTCCAGGTGTTCTTGTGGTGGAGAGTGTGCATGTGGGCTTTACCTATTGGAGAGTAAAGCTGATACATAATAACTTATCTAGTGGCTATTGCCCCAAGGTGCAGATCTGCTTTAGAGGATGGTAAGCATGCTTTCTGGAGTTGTTCAGCTGAGCATGGGGGAAACTAATAAAATGGGTACATCATAGGCTAGGATTTCAGACACAATGGGGGGACTGAATTATGGGCAACGCATGGGCTTGCATGAACTTGCATATGGTTGCATGGGCTTGCATGTAGCATGCATGCAAGTAGGTAGGCTTGCATGTGACAGGCATGCATGAAGGTAGCTTTGCATGAAGGTAGCTTTGCATGTTGCATGCATGCATGTAGATAAGCATGCACATGCATAAACAAAGTGTCACCATTTGGTCCCTTTCACCAATCTTGACAATCTTGATTAGTGTTTCACACTGAGCAGAACCAAGGTGTGAATGGAGATTTTCCATAGAAGAAAGTTGGAACATTTGCTAGCAAAGTTTGGCCTGAAAGATGGCTATGCAGCATGAGCACCATGGGATTTTTATCAATGAAGTGACTTATAATATTTATAAGTCGGTGTGTTCACATATCATTAAAGAAGACGGGCTAGACATGCTATTATTTTGGGCATCTATAAGTGGACAAAAGGAGGCGCCTACTTAAAACTTGGCCAACAAGCTTGGGAAAAGCATAAAGTTGATATTTTTAGGCTAAAACTTGGAGTACAAGCCAAGAAAAGCATAAAGTTGATATTTTTGGGCAAGTTCAGCTATTTTGGCCAAAAGGAAAAGCATAGCTATGTTTGAGCTGGTCGACTCTATTAAAGCAGGTCTTGGGGCTGATTTGAAGAGGCGCATCCTTCTCCAGTATTCTCTATGCTGGCTGACTACAATTCTCTCTTTATTTATTTGTATGGATGTGATATGTGCATGAATGCCTCAGGTAGCCCATAATGCGAATGCCTTCATAGACATATACAAATGTTCACTTTGAACTCGTGGTGGTGTTCTTATCAGCAAGGCTCATTGTGTGAGAAGCTTTTTATATAAGTATGTAGATAGATTTTTGGCACAATATGCTAAACTGAATGAAATTATTGGCACATGGTCGACCAGAACATAGTAGCAAACATTCACGTTTGCAACCGTTTGCTACATTCTCACGTTTGTAACACCTTGCAAACTTGACTTTTTTTGCAACATAAAAATTTGGAAGACCAGCCATGTTTTAGGTTTTTTTTTCGGGTAGCATATAAATACTAAACATTGGGTAGCATGGCTCATCAAGTTGTTAGTAGTTATTCATCTCTTTGTCAAGTTATCTTCACTCTCTTGAGCGGAGAATGCTCCAAGATGTTTGCTTGTTTCAAGTTTCAACTTTCAACTTTCAATTAAGATTCCACCTCAACTCTTGACTCTTGAAAATTTGGTCTAAACTCTCGACTCAATTGAATTTTCAAATTTCAGCTTGTAAGTTCCAAGTCTAAATCTTAGTTTTGTGTTATCTTTTCTTATAAAATTATTTGCAATTTGGACATAAGTTTTATGATTTTATGCATACATAAAAATGTCACGAATGCATCACCGCCAAGGTTTGAATCATTCTAAGCAAACTCGAATGCGAATGCATGATTGCTAGACTATGCTCGCAAGTGGAAGGCCACTCTTAGCAAATAGCGTCCAGAGTTAACAGAGGCCTTTTATACGATATTGATGGTAGCCAATTTGGAATAAACACTGGAAAGCGTGCTTCTACACCGGTCATAAATGGAGGTGCGTACGTGCATGGTACACCTAAATTCCTTAAATAGGGACCTACAATGAGTGAAAAATCAAATTCATTAATTAGGTGATGGATTTTTTTAAAACATTTGATATTAAGGTTTATGTTAACCTTAATCAGAAAAAAAAATAATTCTCTTTTGAAACGTCACAACCTTGGCAGTTTAAAAATAAATAAAGATGCCTCGCTCTCTCACACCCATGCGCCAACATGTTTCTCTTCTCTCTCTCGCCCCCTCGCAGAGCTTGGGCGGCATGGTGGACGAGAACTACAGGCCTACCCTGGCTATGACATCTTCCTTTACAAAGGGATGTGTTGAGCCAGTGGAGACAAAGAAGGTCGCAACAGGGGCGTCGTTCAGTAGGCCGTGGAAATTGAAGCCAGGGTGTACAATTGTGAATCCGACTTTAGCAAGGTTGTTGCATCATGATACCTTCTGGAGGAACACCAGCAGGGAGGGTCAAAGTGGAAGTGTGTAAGAGTTTGCGGAGGCGAGCGAGAGGAACGTGATGGTGACACAGCTTTATATGAAGGGAATGGCGTGGAGAAGTTGAAGGACCTGAGGACCTGATAGGTTGCACACACGAGGCCATAAGCTATAGGCGATACCTCAATGGTAGGGGTACTGTTACAATGGGCGAATTTTCCTCCATAGGACTTTTTTCTACATCTAGAAACAATTATCTATGGAAGCAGATTGTCGATAGCCTTAGCGAATCAAGAGATATGATTTTTTTAAAGAGGAAGAGGCATTAGGCATTACTGTTACTTAAATAGGGGACTGAAGTGTATGAAAAAAGAAAGTCATTAATTAATGGTTGTCGATCGTAAAAGAAAATAAAAGAAAATCATTAATTAATGGTTGTCGATCGTTTTAAGGTGGTAAAATCTTGCAAAATCTAAAGTGTGTGAAGCTTATGTGTGCGCTGGCCCCGAGTCATGACTTTTGCTGGCCGAGTCACAACGTTTGCCTTTCGTTGTTCGTTGATTCATGACCATGACGGGCAAATAACAAACATAATGGGCATCCAAGGTCACCAACAATCTCAAAGAGAGCAGGTAGAGAACTAGAGAGAGGAGGACTCATATTGTAATCCAAACCTTTGGTTTGAGAGAAAACACGAGCCACTTGAAGCGAGATACTGATCCATCAGAATGGTTTTTTTTTAATAGCTAGATGGGCTTGCAATGAGAGAGCAGATCACAGGTATTATAGTTGGCGGGGGTAGGGGGGACCACACGCGCACAGTACATGCTCAAAGACTCCATCAAAGAAAGTTGCAGGGGGGGCAAGGAGATCACACACGCATGTGACATGCTCAAAGAATCCATCATGAGAGAGAGACACACAGAGAGAGAGAGAGAGAGAGAGAGAGGACATTACTTGGACGGAAATATTTGGAGAAGTACTTGGAGTAGCGCTACCTTGCAACCGAAAAAAAAAAAGCAATCAGAATAGCAAAAGGACACACACAGAGAGAGAGAGAGAGAGAGAAAATAAAGAGAGAGGGCTCAACCAACACGATAAGGGAGAGATGGAGAGAGAGGGATCACCCAGCAGAGCAGGTGCGCACAAGACTCTCAAAGAACCTGCAAAAACACAAACGATAAAATCAGAAGAACATGCAAGACAGAGAGAGAGAAAGAGGACTCACCCACAGCAACAACACTGGTGATCGCAATGGGAAAAAAAAACGAGGAGGATGCGTGAAGAAGGAGATAGCTACAACCAAATTTGAATTTTAATGCAGGGAGCCTGAGGGAGGGCGGCTCTGCAAATCTACATTTCTGGACTGCATACATGCAAACAACGATGACTCTACGCAGGTAGATAAATTTGTAGTTAAAGGGCGTTGTGGGTAAGGGCCTAAGGGAGAAAAAAATAATAATAATTAGACATGTGGAATGAACAAAATCGTTCTCCTTTTATATATGTATATATATATTAAGAATTGAAATGTTGTCATACAAATTTGACTCAAATTAGCAAATTTTCAACGTGTTTTGGGTATCAATTTGCCAACGTGTTTGCAGAGATGAAGGGGGACAAAAAAAAGAAAGAGAAAAAAGCATGAGCCCTCATGCGTGCGTGGCTCGACTCTAACAAGCAACACTAGTGCTTAAATTTGAAGCTCATTTTAGACTTCAAGGCCCTTTTAGACTTAAAAGGATGCCTATAAATTTACTAAAGGTTGCAACTATAAAGTCTCAAATAATTACCAAAACATCATATTGAAGCCCAAGCCAAGTATAGGTGTAAAAACTTTAGGGGATTTAAAAGCATGTGTGTGTCTGATAATTCATTGGATCTAATTTCATTGGGAGACGAGGTTTACTCATTTTGCTGATGTTTTTTATCGAGTATTAGTGATAGAATTACGGCACAAAACTTGCAAGCTATTAACCCTCCTACTAATCTCACCCTCCTTTCAAATCAGGAAGAAAAAAAGCCAGGGGTACAAGTGTGAGGAGAAGGTGGTGCAAAGGCCTTTTCTGAGTATAATAGCAAGTCCACATGGTGCAGAGACTCTCACAGCGCTATGGCAAGGCTTACATTCCTTGCAGCGTCTCCGATTGTGCGGATACTACGAGAATTACCGCAAGGGGATACATCAATACTCGTGCTTCCGAGGAACTCCAGTGGTATTCTGCAGTTTCTTACCTCACTGTAAGCAATGTTTTTAAGTTCCTATAATGTCATTATTCTCTTTTGGTGGAATGCACATGTGGCACTTAAACTAATCCATACTACATGCTAGTATGATGTCAATTGCAAACATTGATCCACACAAGAATGATTCACCAAAACACAATTTTTAAGTTGCACATCAAACATTATACATGCTTACATAAGGTCCAAATATGTGTTTACAGCGATGGAATTCCTCAAGTAGCATAACGGATTTATGAGCAAATTATTTCAGAAAACTAACAAGAAAATAGAATCCAACAACCGTAACACAAAACCAGACTTTGTATAGAGACATTTGCATACCCTAGTGGAGAGTAACACTACTCTAGAGTGGTTTGCATACCACAGTGGAGTGGGTAGCAATGTGCAAACTGAATTGCCCTCCCTTTCCAGTGATATCCACTTTGCTTTGGCCAGGCGGTGGGAGGAGCTCAAAAGATTGCACAAGGCGGCCCAAAACGAGCGAGAGGATGGGGATGGCCAGGATGATGCCTGGACAGCTTCTCCTCCCAACTCCAAATGGCAAGAATCTGAAGTCATTGCCACTAGCATCAATCTTCTCAGGCCCAAGAAACCTCTCGGGCCGGAACTCCTCTGGCTTTTCCCACCACTCTGGATTGTTGCCCAGATACCATGCATTCACCAAGATCTTGCTCTCTGCTGGGATGTCATAGCCCCCTAGCTTGGCCTGATTCAAGTTCATGTGAGGCACCAGAAGAGGAATGGCCATGTGCAAACGCATTGTCTCCTTTACCACAGCATGCAGGTATGGCAGCTTTGGAATATCTGGCTCTGTTATGGGGACACCATGGCCTAACACTGTGTTCAGCTCAATCCGGACCTTCTCCTGAATATCAGGATTGTTCACCAGCTCAGCTAATCCCCACTCTACAGACCACAAAGTCGTCTCAATGGCTGCACATACGCACATGATCTGGTTAGCAGAATATACATAACACCTAACTGTAGAGTAGAAGCAGCCGGGTGATTGATCAACAATCTGCAAAGGTTTGCAATAGTACCTGCCACATTGATGTTTTCAATGATGTACAGAACGTTGTCTTCATTGATTTCACCATTCTTCTGAGCATCAAGGATGTGGTCAATGGCACACTTCTCATCAGTAGATGGAGGTTTCACACTAGTCAGCTTCCTGCTTAAAATAAACCAAGAGAGAAAGCAGAAGAAACAAAACAAACCAGAAGACAATCATAATTGGGTTCCAATAAAATGCTCAACATCCTAAAATCAACTAGCTTCACAACAGGAAAGTCATAATAGAGCTTGATTTTAGTATCACAAGAAGGTTTTGGGTGTGCAAACTGGATGGAAAACCACATGGAATGTGGGAAAAGATGGGCTAAATCCCCACATTAACATGGGAAATTTTGAACTTTCCCATGGGTTTTCCACTTGGTTTGCACAACCAAAACTTTCTTCGGAACAAGAAAGGGATCCAATCGTGTAGAGTTTTTGAAGACCTTGATCAACATGGATGGGTAGGGTCAAATCGCGACACTCTGTTGCCATTGCTGGCATCATGGGGAAGCTTCGCTATGTTGGATCACGAAACAGATAGTACTTTGAAACACATGACAGACAGACAGCTCCTCACATAGCTAAGAACGAAAACTATATATACATCGTACTTCTCCTGATGGACGGTGTACTTACTTTCGCTCATCGAGGAAGTAGTTCTTGAAGAGAGAGATGCGTTGGTCTTTAATTTTCTGGCAGAGCTGGAGGTAACCTTTAAGGAAGGGGCGAAGGATGGGGATGAAATCACCATAGTTGTATTCAAAGCTCTGTGCGAGCCTGCTTCTCTCACCATTTAGCCTCTTAAGCTCAACGAAGAGGGGATCATCTTCTCTCTCGAATCTTCGGTGGAACATCATTCTGTACATGTTGTTGTACATGAGCATCTGGAGCCTCCTTCTGATGACAACGCCAGAGGTGGAGGCCTCGGGGTTGGCCTTGAGGTCGGCGATGGCAGAGGTAATCTCTTCCTCCCAGAAGACCCGGGACTGCTGTACCACCTTGTTGGTGAAGAAGGGCACAGTCATGATGCGCCTCATCTTCCTCCAGTGGTCACCATAGACTGTGAACACCATGTCCTGGCCTTTGCCCGTAAAGATGTCGAACACCACGTTGCGGGTGCGCGAGCCGAACTCCACCCCCTGCGTGTGAAGCACCTCCTTGGCCAGCTCCGGGGAAGACACCACCACCAGGTTGCGTTGCCCCATCTTGAGCAGAAAGATCTCCCCATACTTTTTGGCCATCTCTGAGAGGTTCACATGATTCAGATCGTCGCCAACTTGAAGCCAATTGCCGAAGATCGGCACAGAAAGCGGCCCCGGGGGTAGACGAAGTTTTGGCTTCGTGAAGTGGAGGACCACAAGCGAGACAAGAATTACCACAAGCAGAGAGAAAAGAACAGCTTCTAGCGAAGCAGGGATTACAGGAAAGGGCAAGGAAGCCATCGCCAGATTGGCCAAGGATCCAAGAGCTGCAGCTTGCGGTAAATGGTTTAAGGCAAGGCGGAAACTAGGAGAAGCAAAGGAATAAGAGAAACCACAAAAACAAGACGACTACAGAGGCGTGAGATGACAAGCAGGAAGGGGCTTTCGCTCAGTCAGGAATCACAGTGTTGAGTTACGTGGATGTTGACGAATCTTACCCGCGCGCACGCGCTGACCGGGTCGGGGTGAGACCATTCAATTCCACGAGTGTGGGAGGAAAAACCAAACTCTACCATTGAAGGTTTCAAAAGTCCGGGCCTTCATAAACGTCCGCGGACAAATGCCAGAAGCCCTGCCCGGCCCAGCCCTGTACAGGCTCACAAATTTTCCTGGCTGAAATTCAGAAATCTTGGTTGGAATCTCGCATTGCCTTTAATTTTAAGGAATGAAATTTGAACATTTTAGTTATAAATCTCGGTATTTGTATAATTTTTAGTGATACACCTAAATCTCGGTTAAGTCTAAGCATTGCCTTTAATTTTAAGGGTTGAAAAAACGTTTTTTTTTCTAGGAGTGGCCCAGTCCATTTGAGAAAATATGGCTTCACAAACTGTTGCAAAAAAGTGCAACAAAAGTGAGGTGGCAATCCATTCAAGGACGCAACCAAAACAAAGTTGAAACTTGACCAATAGGAAACCCATGTGGCACAGACATCATTTGGGCCTGCGCCATTATGTCCCCCATGGAGTTTTGAATCCCCGACCTTTCCATGAAAGTACTACACTCACTTTTGACGCAATTGAAAACGTTGTCATGGGGACATTATCTCCATACATCTAGACCCTTAGGCTAAGGTCCTTTATACCTATTTTTAATTAATTCCAATTGCACATTGAAAAGTTCTTTTTGAATTTTCATTTCAGGGGAAATCATTTTAGATACTAAGAGGATTTTTATATCCAAAAATATCTCAATTTTGAATTACTGAGATGGGAATAATTATAAGATCAGAAGGGGAGGTACTTACACCTGCACACCTCAAAAGCTGGAGGGAGGAATCTTACATCTACTTAAAAATCTTCGTACATGTCTTACTAGATGGTGTTTTCAAGTCCATGACTAAATTCAAATGGACCTGACTTTTCCATTGAATTGTAGACAAAACTATGTATTAATAAAAAATTTGATTAGTCTACCAATACAAAGTTACGAGAAATTGCAACTAAATTATAAAAATGATAGCCCATTTTTGTTTCGATTGGAAAAAATGATAAACACCTCATTAACTAAGAAAACTCTAAACATCACTTTTTCAAGTCACAAAATAGAAGTTGGTGCAATAAAAAAATACTAAAGAAATGTAAAGATAAAAGCTATCTTTTTAGCAATATCTTCTTCAATTAGGAGAGCTCCTTCACTTTCTACTTGAGAATTCTTGATGTTTGCTTGCGTAAGTGACCACAAACCTACAAAGTGAATCCAATGTTGAACAAGTGTGTCAAGGAGCCATCACACACACATATACACATGCACGCACGCACGCATGTGCATGCACCATTTATGAATGCAAAACAATGCGTTCACAATCATGTTGTGTATTGAGAAGGGAGTTTGGAGGGACGTTCCGATGCCCTTGTTTGTGGCGGACTCTCAATTCACATTGTCATTGCTAATTAGAATTTCAACATCCTTAAGATTTAATTTATCACTATGTTGATGAACCGAATTTCCCTTTCTCTTTTTTTTTGTCGTTTCTAATCATCTTTGGATCATATTTTCCTATGAGCAGATCATTTAGAGTTTTTCGGTACCAATGAGCTTCCATTGCAGTCACTATGTTATTCTCCTTAAACATCATCTAAGCACTACAATCATAATTCATTAACATTTTCTTTCCATATTTCTTACTCTTGTTGACGACGCTTTGAAGTCTTCCTTGGACTAACACACATTTTCATGGTTTCTCCTTGAGCCATCATCATGAGACTTCTAGAATTGAGGGTTCACTAGAAGTAAAAGTGCAAGGTTTTTGTTGCCACTAGAAAACACATTTTCACACCACACAAATGAAACCTTTAATGGAAGATGTCCATTTTCCATGTTTCTATTGAGTTCTCTTTGTTGGAGAAAAAACACTTGCACCATTTTCATGAACTAGCAGGAAAACACACATGTGCACAATGAACTGTCTCCTAAATGTACTCCAAGCATTGTAATAGTAATTAATATCACATTTTTTTAGAATCTCATTTAGAACAGTCAAAAGGATGTACTTTTTGCTCTACCTATTTGGCTTTCACGAATACATAAAAGAAACTTCAAACCCTCACTAGAATGCCACCATTCATAGTTTGAGTGATTATTTGTCCAAATTAGCATTAATCTTTTTGTTTAATCATGGATTGATGTTGAAAGCTAAAATCGTTAAAGTGTACAAATGTAGAGACACCTGTGGTTGTGCCTACTATTGCAAAAGCATGAAAATCATATGTTTCCTCAAGGATTTCAATTATGGGATTATGAAAATAAGAGTTAACATATTGTTGGAAGATCAAAAGCACTTTTCGTTGCCAATCGTATTGAAATTTTTTTGAACATTTGAGCAATTTGCCATATTTTGGGGGTTTTGGTTACATTCATTAAATGGAACATATGACCTAGATTTAAATTAAATGTTTATACTACAGTAGAGCACTTGTGATGTATTAATCAAGGGTTATACCTTGTTTTAATTAGTACAAAGGTTCCCTAAGGCTAACACACACCGCAGAAGCACCCTCTACTAGCATTGAATCATGGCTCTCTATAATGGACCTTTTCCTCGCCCTATATTCCTCTTCATCTTCCCTCAAAGCCACACTACCCTTTGCCAAGATTGTGCTCAAGATTAAGCAAACCACCTCTTCACCTCCACCCATTGTCTACCTTGTAGCTCAGCTCAAGTTTTTGCAATTTTGGCCAAGACCAAGTTTTTCTCTCTTTTTGTCTCCTTCACATTTGCCCATCTCTCTCTCTCTCTCTCTCTCTCTTTGAAGAGGTGGGGAAGGGCAAAAGGCTCCTTGTCGAGAGTGTCTCTTAATGTTGTAGAAATTGTGTATGTCCAATATAGATACACTTGTAACGTAATGCACTACTCATGAGGTGGGAATCTAGAAGCCTCTAGCTCTACTTAAAAACCTCCATACAAATCTTACTAGATGGTGTTTTCAAGTCCATGACTAAAGTCAAATGGACTTGGCTTTTCCATTGAATTGTAGACAAAACCATGTATTAATAAAAAATCTGATTAGTCTACCAATACAGAGTTACAAAAAATTGCAACCAAATTGTGAAAATGACAACCCATTTTTGTTTCGATAGAAAAAAATGAAAAACACGTCATTTTTATAAATTTTAAGGTCTTGAGTGCACTTTTGAAAAAAAGGAAGTTGAAAAACACATCATTTCTCATGATTTGATCATAATCCATTAACTAAAAAAATTCTAAACATCGCTTTTTCAAGTCACAAAATAGAAGCTATCTTTTTAGCAATATCTTCTTCAGTTAGGAGAGTTCCTTCACTTTCTACTTGAGAATGCTTGATGCTTGCTTGTGTAAGTGACCAGAAAGCTACAAAGTGAATCCAATGTTGAACAAGTGTGTCGAGGAGCCATCACACACACATATACACATGCACGCACGTATGCAGGTGCATGCACCATTCATGAATGCAAAACAATGTGTTCGCAATCATGTTGTGTATTAAGGAGGGAGATTGGAGGGACATTCCGATGCCCTTGATTGTGGACAACTCTTGATTCACATTGTCATTGCTAATTAAAATTTTAACATCCTTAAGATTTAATTTATCAGTATGCCAATGAACCGAATTTCCCTTTCTCTCTTTTTTTTGTTGTTGTTTCTAATCATCTTTGGATCATATTTTCCTATGGAGTTTTTCGGTACTAAATAATGAACGTCCATTGCAGTCACTATGTTGTTCTCCTTGAAAACCTTTGTGATCTTTGCTATCCAAAATGGATAATCATTCACATCATCTAAGCACTACAATCATAATTCATTAACATTTTCTTTCCATATTTCTTACTCTTGTTGACGATGCTTTGAAGTCTTCCTTGGACCAACACACATTTTCATGGTTTCTCCTTGAACCATCATCATGAGATCTTCTAGAATTGAGGGTTTACTAGAAGTAAAAGTGTAAGGTTTTTGTTGCCACTAGAAAACTCATTTTCACACCACACAAATGAAACCTTTAATGGAAGATGTCCATTTTCCATGTTTCTAATGAGTTCTCTTTGCTAAAAAAAAAACACTTGCACCATATGAACTAGCAGGAAAAGACACGTGCACAATGGACTGTCTCCTAAATGTACTTCAAGCATTATAATAGTAGTTAATATCACATTTTTCAGAATCTCATTTAGAGCAATCAAAAGGATGTACTTTTTTCTTTACCTATTTGGCTTTGAGGAATGCATAAAAGAAACTTCAAACCCTCATTATAATTCCACCATTCATAGTTTGAGTACCTATTTTCCCAAATTAGCATTAATCCTTGTGTTCGATCTTGTATTGCTGTGTTGAAAGCCAAAATTGTTAAAATGTGCAAATGTAGAGACACTTATGGTGGCTGCTCCTATTGCAAAAGCATGAAAATCATATGTTTCCTCAAGGATTTCAATTATGGGATTATGAACATATGAGTTAACATATTGTTGGAAGATCGTTGTCGATCATATAGAAAATTTATTGAACATTTGATCAATTTGCCATATTTTGGGGGTTTTAGTTACATTCATTGAATGGAACATTTGACCTAGATTTAAATTAAATGTTTATACTACAGTAGACCACTTGTGATGTATTAATCAAGGGTTATACCTCGTATTAATTAGTACAAAGGTTTCCCAAGGTTTACACACACCACACAGGCACCCTCTACTAGCATTGAATCATGGCCCTCTCTAATAGACCTTTTCCTTGCCCTATGTTCCTCTTCATCTTCCCTCAAAGCCACACTACCCTTTGTAAAGATTGTGCTCAAGATTATGCAAACCACCTCTTCACCTCCACCCATTCACTACCTTGTAGTAGCAGCTCAGCTCAAGTTTTTGCAATTGTGGCCAAGACCAAGTTTTTTTCTCTTTTTCTCTCCTTCACATTGCCCATCTCTCTCTCTCTCTCTCTCTCTCTCTCTCTCTCTCTCTCTCTCTCTCTCTCTCTCTCTCTCTCTCTCTCTCTTTGTGTCTTCTTTGAAGAGGTGGGGAAGAGGCAAAAGGTTCCTTGTGGAGAGTGTCTCTTAATGTTGTGGAAGTTGTGCATGTCCAATATAGAGACACTTGTAAAGTAATGCACTACTCATGAGGTGGGAATCTAGAAGCCTCTAGCTCTACTTTTCAAGTCCATGACTAAATTTAAATGGACTTGGCTTTTCCATTGAATTGTAGACAAAACCATGTATTAATAAAAAATTGATTATTCTACTACCAACAAAAAGTTACAAAAAAATACAACTAAATCGTGGAAACGATAACCCATTTTTGTTTTCATAAAAAATATGAAAAACACCTCTTTTTTTAAATAAATTTTAAGGTCTTGAGTGCACTTTTGAAAAAAAAAGAAGTTGAAAAACACATCATTTCTTATAATTTGATCATAATCCATTAACTAAGAAAACTCTAAATCTAGAAATACATCGCCTTTTCAAGTCACAAAATAGAAGCTGGATGAAAGATCCCAACACTCAAGTTCATATAGGTATTAGAGGATTCCCTTCTTTCTCTCTTATGCACATCCTTGCTAATAGACATCAATGATTTCCAAGACCAAGTTTTGCTCTCTTTTTCTCTCCTTCACATTGCCCACTCTCTCTCTCTCTCTCTCTCTCTCTCTCTCTCTCTCTCTCTCTCTCTCTCTCTCTCTCAAAAGTAGCTAGCCTAGATTAGCCTAGAAAACATGCTTTAAGTAAAAGATTAAGGAAATCAGCCTATGATTAGGAAGAAAAAGAAGGTAATTACCATTAAGATAGTGATAATATCAAGATTTATATCCAAAGTTCCTATGACATTGGTCCATATTCACTTATATACCAGGCCACCCTTTCACACTACACTTATTAATGTCCATGGGCATGCCCAATCTTAGTCCTAGCCCTTGGCTCCTTTCACATCCCCTTTATACCTTGGCCTTGGGCCTAAATTGACTTGACTCCCTTTTTACTTTGTTACTCTCTCTCTCTCTCTGTGGAAGCTTATGCAATGAAGCTATTGAGCTTTAGGCAAAGACTGGCAGAGCAAACTTGAACCTTGATGCAAATTATTGTTGATTGGTTTGTCTAAGGGCTTAAGCCGGACATTCATGCAGCGGTCAGAGTACAAAGCAAGGGAAAACTAAAGAAGAATTTGAAGAATTGATGGATTTAGCCAAAAGGGCAGAAAAAAGAAGTCAAGAAAGGAGACAAAAAAGGAAGCCCAGGAAGAGCATCACCACTGAAGAGGACGATTCAAGTGACTCTTCCCCACAAGACACTCTGGTGGCATTAGAAAAAAAAGAAAGACAAAAAGAAGAAGTCATGAAAGGTATATACAAGTTTCAGAGAATTAATGCAATCAGTAAACCAGCTAGTACAAGAAATGAAAAAGGGTAAAGGAGCGGATTTTTGAAAAAATGTGTTTTGCTCACAAGGCAAACAAGAAGGCCACCTACAAAGGAAATAGAAACAAATCAAGGCAAGAAAAAGGAGGATGATGCAAGAGAAATCCCAGCAGATATTCCAAAAACAAGTGGAAGTAAGCATACAGAGCACTTCAAGAAGGAATGCCGGGAAGAGAACCAGAGAGATACTGAGACTGATTGCAATCAAATGTAATGTCATTATTGTTTGATAGACAAGCTCAGCTAAAGCAACTACTATACTTATGCCCAAGGTTCAAAGTCAAGATCTTGTTAGCAGTAGGCATTGAAGGACTTAGCAAAGAATTAAAGCACACGGTGGAGGAAGAGACCCCAGAATATGTGACAATATGCAAGTAGAAGAACCGCAGTTTACAATGCCAAACTGGGACCCATTCGGGGAAATTCAAGATCGGGTGGATAGGGCCATTCACAGTGAAAGACAAGGTTTGCCAAAATGCTTTTTCCCTAGAGAACTTGGATGGTACGCCCTTCCCAAAAACGGTCAATGATTTCAGGATGAGGAAGTCCTACCAGGAGGAGGAGAAGAAGTGGAAGATCAAGAGAGTCCGAGGCATCTGCTCTGGCGGCATGATTTCATTAGTAGAAGTCAATGCAAAAGATGATATAAATCGCAAGACTGTGGAAGAGTGGCCAGTCTCCGGCAAGAATTATCAAACCACTAAATCCTTGGGTACTACATCAAATCACAGCCTGAATGACAAAAGAGCAAGTGACCAGACGTGTGCCAACCCAAGCCACGTGGATGATTGTATGAAGGACAAGTGTCATAGCATCATTGAATCTCCACTTAGAAGTCAATGCAAAAGATGATATAAATCGCAAGATTGTGGAAGAGTGGCCAGTCTCCGGCAAGAATTATCAAACCACTAAATCCTTGGGTACTACATCAAATCACAGCCTGAATGACAAAAGAGCAAGTGACCAGACGTGTGCCAACCCAAGCCACGTGGATGATTGTATGAAGGACAAGTGTCATAGCATCATTGAATCTCCACTCGCAAAACGATAAGGTGGAAAAATGGCTAAAACACCTTAATTCCATTAAACCAAGGTGACGACCATGATATAAATCAAAGGTCACATCACATTGAAAATAGGGAAGCCGAAAAATGATAATGCCCCAAAAAAGGAAGCCAAGAGGAGGAAACATTAGCAAAAAGAGCACAAACACTCACGTTCTCATTGGGCACTCTCGCTTGAACCAATCTCAACCATCTGTAGCATTCTTCTAGACAACAACACCATGCCGAAATTCAACAAAACACTCAAGTTTAACAAAAAACCAGAGAAGAGCCTAAGCATGCCCTTATTCATACTAGAGCCAAGCGAGCAGGAGCATCAAGAATGGGCAAAAAGGTGCGGGTTCAAAAAACTTCTTGACCGACAGTGGGAGAAGCTACAAGACCCAAAAGATGGAGAAAATCTCATCAATCAATTCTTGGAAACCAACACTGTGCATGTGGAGGGGAAGGAGCCAATAAAAATTTCAAAAAATGCAGTGCACCATGTGCTGGGTCTACCCATTGATGGTTCTCTAGATACCAGCATGAAGCCAAGTTAGATGAAGAGATCCTTAAGACAGGTAACATATAGTAACATACACCAGGTGAAAGATGTAGTAGACGAAACCCAACGGGAGCAGTTTGTCTTCTTTTTATGGAACATCATGTCCAACAAAAATTATAGATTTCTCGGAGCAATGGAAGCAGGAGAAAGGATAAACTGGGTGGAAATCTACAAGGAGAATCTGATGTGGTTCATGCACACTTAACGGCAATCGCTCAAGTAGCAAGATATGTAGACCGGCGGGTAGGAGATGTCTCAGACAAGAAAAAAATACAAGGAAGCTGCAGGATCTTCGAAAGCACCCAAGGTAACATTTAGCTCATTTGAGGACGATGTGGACGATGAGGAGGAGTGGCAAAAGATTACACAGAAAGCAAGTAAAAAGAGGAAAAACAGAGTTGATAAAGAATTGCTGCTTGTTGGGCTTGTTGGGTGGAATGGACAACGGAAGCAATGGAGGCAGAAGCAAGGAAGGAAGCGAGCTGCTATAGATGTATTGCATGAAGAGTACAAAAGATACACCTAATATGATGAACCCCTAACTGGGTGTCATACATGTACTAGGTGTCCCAATTGGAACTAGTACTAACTGTACCATAGGTCCTAACTGATAATATCTAGGCCTACAAGAAGGCACATACCAAGGAATGAGTGACACCTATGGATAGCCCATAGAGTGGCCTACAAACCCCCCTTGATGGTATGGGATGAAGTATCCTGGAAATGTCTCAAGATACCTGAAGACTAAAGGTTATGGTTGCACAAATTTGTCCAATATGGATATAGCAACCTATGACTGTACAGAGTAGCAGATCACGTAAACAAATGGTACCAAGTGTAAAGCTTGTCGAAAAGCCTCAAACTTTGGTCGCAGGAGAGCCTTCATGAAGAGATCTGCCAAGTTGTCTTTAGTGGGAATGTAAGACAACTGAATGTCACCATCTGACCATCACTCTCTGACATAGTGGTAATGAACCTCAATGTGTTTCGTGCGAGCATGAAACACAGGATTTTGTGCAATAGCCAAAGCACTCTGGTTGTCAGTATGAATGATTGTAGGAGTAGTCTGACCAACTAGAAGATCTGCAAGTAGTTTCCATAGCCAAACACACTCTACTGTAGCTGTGAAAGCTGCCCTGTACTCAGCCTCACAACTAGATGTGGCAACTGTCGCTTGCTTCTTGCTGAACCAAGAGATGCATGAAGAGCCAAGCATGAAACAATTGCCACTATGGGATCGGTGTGTATCATAGCAACCAGCCCAATCACTATCAATGGACCCATGCATGATAAGTGAAGAATCAGCCTTGTAAAAAAGGCCCAAGTTTTGTGTGCCTTTGATATATCTGAAGACACGTTTCACTGCATGCCAATGGTGATGAGTGGGACTGTGCATAAACCTGATCAACTGGGAGACCACGTACTGCAAGTCCGACCGAGTATGACACAAGTAAAGTAAACAACCAACTGCTTTTGCTAATAAGTGGTAGCATCACAAGGTCCACTGGTATCTTCAGCAGAGAAACGAAAACCAGTCTCTCTAATGGGGTGGAGACGGGTTTATAGTCCTCGAACTGAAATCTCTATAAGAGCTTCCCAATGTACTTGGATTGTGACATAATAATCCCCCCCTCAGTCCTCCGAGCAAATTGTATGCCCAAATAATACTACAATTGGCCAAGATCAGTAAGAGCAAATGATTGCTGTAATTCCCGTTTAAAATCTGTAATTTTCTTAGGATGTGGCCCAGTGAGAATCATGTCATCCACATAGAGGATCAAAATCAGCAAATCTGCCCCCTCTTGCAGATATTTAAAGTCACCTCTGTGGGACAATTCTAAAAACCAAGGCTGAGCAAATGAGTGTGAATCCTATCATACCAAGCCCGAGGCGCCTGCTTCAATCCATACAAGGCTTTCTTAAGCCAGCATACCTTATTTTCAGAACCTACAACCTCAAAGCCAGGAGGTGGTGCAACATAGACTTCCTCTGCCAATAGACCAGCCAATAGACCATTGAGAAATGTTGTCTTGATATCCAACTGATGCACTTCCCAATTATTGTGGGCAGCCACGGCAATAACACATCTAATGGTGGTGATACGTGAAGTGGGAGCAAAGGTCTCTTCATAATCAATGCCCTCTTTCTGAGCATAGCCTTTGGCCACAAGACGGGCTTTGTACCTGTCAACTGAACCATCAGCTTTCCTCTTCACTTTATAAACCCACTTAGTCCCCATGGCATGCTTACCTGCAGGCAAGTCACATAACTCCCATGTTTGATTGGGATGAATGGAGTTCAATTCATCTTGCATAGCTTGCATCCACAACTTATTTGAAAAGGCATCTCTGTGACAAACAGGCTCCTCATCACATGCTGTAGCAATCAAAGCATGAGCAACCGAGTTTGCCAAATCTCTTTTGGCCGTAGCTCTCGTACGGGCTGGCAAAGGAGCATCTAACTTGTTGTCCTTCAAAGTTTCAAAGAACCAACGAGGAGCTCTTTTAAGCTGTCTTATGTCAGCCAATTCTTGCTCTACTGCCTCTTCCACAACATCCTCAAGAGCATGTGGCATCTGCGTCACAACAGGTGGCTGTCCGGACTGCGTGATAGGCTATAAATGAGCAGTATGTTGAGGAGTGTATCCCTATGGTGCATCATCAGAGGCATCGGAACCAAGCAATGGCACAAGACTATCAAAAATGTCCGAGACACCAAGTGTGGACTGCATTTTGCAATCCTGCAAAGGCATAGAGGATGTCTCATCAAAGATAACATCTCTACTGACAACCACCCTACGTGATGAGGGCTCATAAACTCTATAACCTCTGCTCATGCATTTGATATCCTTATCATCCAACTTTGTCCGTCTCTGTGAAGGCACATGTGCATAGGCCAAACACTCGAAAGTACGCATATGGGAAATGGATGGCTTGTGACCTTTCCAAGCCTCATAGGGTGTGACTGTTCTCAATGCTTTAGTTGGGCATCTGTTCAAGACATAATTTCCACACATCACTTCATCCAACCAAAACATATTAGGCAAATTCTTGCCCTTAAGCATACACCTAGCCATCTCCATAATGGTCCTGTTTTTTCGCTCAACCACTCCATTCTGTTGAGGAGTGTAAGGCACTGTGCACTCATGATGAATACCACGGGCTGCCAAGTAATCATTGAATTCTTTAGACATGTATTCCCCCCCTCTATCAGATTTCATATTGGCAATCTTAAAGCCTGCATCATTTTCAGCCAAGGCAATGAAGTGCTTGAAGCATGTGAACAACTCCAACTTGGACTTTAATGCAAATATCCAAGTGTACCTGGTAAAGTCATCAATGAAGGTAACAAAGTAGTAGAAGCCACCAATAGATGCGGTCTTCATGGGACCACACACATCATTGTGAACAAGAAATAACTTGCGAGATGCCCCAACTCTGCCATCTTTGGGGAGAGCAAAGCGGTGCATCTTGCCAAGTAGGCAAGCTTCACAGATATGTTTCTTAGTAGGCATGCACATCTATGGCATATCTTCAACCATTTGTGGCAACCGTACCAAGGCATTAAGATTGAGGTGACCAAACCTCTCATGCCATAAATATGTGTCAGGGAGTACATCTGCATCCACAGCATGGGCATCATGGGCTGAACTATCACTGCATCTATCATATGCATCCAAGCTATACAAGCCCCCACGAAGAGTACCAGTCAAAACAATAGCATCGGCAGGACTCAAGTCATAGACTGCACACCTATGCCCATCAAAAACAATCTTATGTCCACAAGTAGCAAAAGCTGAAATGGAAATAAGATTTTTGCGTATGCCTGACACATACAAAACATTCTCCAGCATGACAACATTGCGTGCAACTGAAGTGACTGCAACCTGCCCAACACCCTTAACCATATAGGATGCATTGTTGGCACACATGTCTCACAGAATCCCCCTTTGGGGCATCAGCAAGGGAAGTGAACAATGTCCTGCAGGAAGTGATGTGCTTAGAAGCACCACTATCAAAGAACCACGTGGAAGCTGAAACTGACATGCAAGCATCACCTGCATCATGTACAGAAGGATCATAATGGCATTGCCTACAACTGAAGTGACTGCAACCTACCCAACACCCTTAACCATATAGGATGCATTGTTGGCACACGTCACAGAACCCCCCTTTGGGGCATCAACAAGGGAAGTGAACAATGTCCTGCAGGAAGTGATGTGCTTATTAGAAGCACCACTATCAAAGAACCACGTGGAAGTGAACAATGTCCTGCAGGAAGTGATGTGCTTATTAGAAGCACCACTATCAAAGAACCACGTGGAAGCTGAAACTGACATCAAGCATCACCTGCATCATGTACAAAAGGATCATAATAGCATTGGACTATGAAACTCCAAGACTGTTCCGTGGCAGAATGAGCATGCTCATTAGGAGTGGCATCATTGCTAGAGGCAATGGAGACCGCAAGTCCCTTTTCTTTCTTCTTCTTCTCAGAAGCAATCCTTTTCCTGCATTCATGGCCTGCAACCCTGCAATAATTACACCTCTTCTTCTTCTTTTGATCACCCTCTTTTGATCACCCTGGGATGATGAAGAAGAAGACCGATTTGCTATATTTTTAGGGATAGAGTTCTGAAATTTTCCTTTATTCCTATCATTGGCTGCAAATGCTTGATCAGAATGCATACTGGCATTTCTGTTAGAGTGACTCTGCTCCTCGTGCAATAAAAGTGCAACCAACTGATCAAAGGAATAGTAGTTGGCATTGCCCATGGCAACCAACCTCAAGGTAGTAGCAAAACCTTGGTAAGAGTCAGGCAATCCATCCAATGTGCCAGATACAAGCTCAGAATCAGAAATATCCTCATCAATGTTGGCCAATTGCTCTTTCAAATCTTTGATAGCTGTCAAATAGGCATCCATGCTAGCACCCTCATTCATGTTGATCCTTTAACTGCTTGCGGAGATAGGCAACACAAGCCTCGTTGCGTACCTAATACAAAGAGGCAAGCTTATCCCAAGACTCCCTAGCAGTAACGCATGATCTGATATGAGGTACAATACTCTTCTTAACAGAAAGAGCAATCAATGCCTGTGCCTTAGCATCATGGCCATCCCACTGAATCATCTCCTAAGTAGGAGGTACAAAGGCATCACGAGAAGAACCACTGGATGTGACATCACTAGTGGAAGATGTAGCTTGCCTAACAGGCCTAGGCTCATTGCCATTCACAATATTCCACAAATTCTTAGCCACCAAGACATGCTTCATCATAAATGACCACATAGGATAATTCACCCCATCAAGCTTGTCTTCAGCACCACCGAAAGCCCCAAAAAGATCATCCTTGCCACCACTGGCCATTATGCAGACAAATGCACAAATCCAAATGTGACAAAGGCAAGATTAGGAGCCTCAAGCTCTCAACTGCAAATAAAGAGGCAAGATTAGGAGCCTCAAGATCTCAACTGCAAATAAAGTGACCAACTGAGCCTCAAGGCTTTCAACTGCAAATATGATGCTTGTTGTCCACAAAATGACTGCAAATGTGCAACTATCACAGTGTAGTCCTCAATAAAAGTGGAGTCGTGTGGACGGTTGACAACATGCAGTCAGCGGCGGCAGCAGAAGACCAAGCGACTGGGTCACAGGCAGAAAGACCATGTAACTGGGCCAGCAACGGTGATGGCGAGCTCGGGCATAAGGCGATGACGGGCTCAGGCACAGTGTCGACAGCGAAGTCGATGGATGGGAGTGCGCGAAGATGTGCGATAAAGGAAATTTTGCCCAATACTCCACCAGAATGTCACTGCCAACTTCCAAATGCTCCAGAGCAGCAGTACAACTATAAATTCAGCAAAACCCCAAATTTCTAGGGTTTGACAGTCAAAAAACTATCAAAAATGCTTTTAGATGCTTTGAAATGGCTGGAAACGATCGTCTAGTGAGTCGCCTAGCTGGAAACAGCCAAGGAGATGGAGTTCTCAGTGATGGAATGCCTCTGAACATCTGTAGGAGCTCACACGTGTGGATTCGAGCAGTAGAAACTAGTCGACCAGCAAGAAATCAGCTCCATGAGCAAGGGGGAGGCTCGGGAAGACTGAAACTGGCGAGAACTGTAGGGCAAAGCTTGCTCTGATACCACTGTTGGGTGGAGTGGACAACGGAAGCAATGGAGGCAGAAGCAAGGAAGGAAGTGATCTGCTATGTAGATGTATTGCTCAAGTCATGAAGAGTACAAAAAATACACCTAATATAATGAACCCCTAACTGGTGGGTGTCATACATGTACTGGTGTCCCAATTGGAACTAGTACTAACTATACCATAGGTCCTAACTGATAATATCTAGGCCTACAAGGCACATACCAAGGAATGAGTGACACCTATGGATAGCCCATAGAGTGGCCTACACTGCTTGATCCGGAAGAGGTCAAGAAACATAAGGCTGAAGAAGAAGAAAAGAAAAAAGTTCTAGAGGAGAAGAAGAAACAGGAAGCTACTACCAAAGTTGAAAGAAAGAAAAAATCTGAAGAAGCCAAGAACAGAAAAGAGGAAGAAGAAAGGAAAAGGAAGAAAGAAGTAGAGAAGAAGAAGAAGAAGGAAGGCGAACAGTAGAAAAGGAAGGAAGAAGTAGCCAAAAAAGGGAAAATGCCTACCAAGACAGAGCTCATCATACCAACAGAACTACAACCATGGGTAATAGCACTGGCACAAAAGGCACTAGAAGAGCCAAGTCATCGCCGGGACAAATTACCCAAAAATTTGGAAACAGAACTCCCCAGCCAGCAACTTCACAAGGACAAGGGGCTTCTAACCATGGCCCAAAAGATTCTCTCACATACTCTCTCTACAGTAGAGGAATTTGAAACAAAGGCCCGAAGTACCATCACACAACTCATTACACTTAACTAGAAGCAACATGGTATGCTAACGAGTGCCACAAACAAGCACAAGGAGCTAGAGCTCAAGTCACGATCAAAAGATTCTCTCACATACTCTCTCTACAGTAGAGGAATCTGAAACAAAGGCCCGAAGTACCATCACACAACTCATTACACTTAACTAGAAGCAACCTGGTATGCTAACGAGTGCCACAAACAAGACCAAGGAGCTAGAGCTCAAGTCACGATCAATGGTGCAACAAATTGAGGAGTTGTAGAGGAAGATAGCCATGGCCGAAAGGTCACTAGTGGACCAAAAGGAATTGAGTGAAGGAAAAATCAGAGCCCTTACCAGTGTGACAGGAAATTACTCCAGTCATATAGATAGGAAGGCTACGAGCGGAGTTAAAAGAGGCTAGGAAGCCAACCAAAGTCTGGGCTGACACAATTCAAGGTTTGAAGAATGAGGTGCTAGACAACACAACAACATTGGCCATAGCTCAGTCAGAGGCACAAGTCCTAAAGAACTCGAAAGAAGAAGAAGTTTTGTGTCTTCTGCCAGATGCCAAAGTAGCATATAATTAGAACAACAAAGGCCAGATTAAGCAGAGTATGGGATCAAGCACTGCAGGCTCTGGTCGAGATCCAGGAACAAATGTCTTGCAAGCCCCAACAAATCATCCATAACATGGAGGATAACAACGATAATGATGGAGAGCAATAGCAAACACATCAACAATAATAGCAACACGAATAGCATCATCAACAACAACAGCAACAGTCACCAGTAGGCCATGAATCCCCTAGAACCGATACCTTTAGAAAAGGGGAAACAAATAGAAAGTGAAGATCAAAGTCTAATACAAGCACTAAAGTCCACCACCTGGAAGGCAGAACATTGGGGGAGAAGGAAGCAGACGTTGGTGGAAAGGAACAAGTTATTGCAATAGGAGTTGCAAGAGGCCACTCCCACAAAAGAGTATGCATATATATTAAGAGATGCACTTCAGGAAAGAGACAAGGCAAGAGACCAAGCAGAGGAATACAAGCAGGAGTTGTAAAGAAGCACAAATTTTGAAATGGATGACATCAAGGAGTTGAATGCACTAGAACACAAATTGCAACAATGCATGGAAAATGAAAACCAGCTTTGGAAGGAAGGACTCGGAGACTGGGAAAGTTAGAGAACTGCCCTTGAGGTGCAAATAGAAGAAGTGCGGCAAAGTAGCCAAAAAAGTATAACAGACCCAAAAACAAAGGCTATAATGGAAATTAGAGCTAAAGGAAGCAAAGGAGGAAATTTCCAAACTCCAAGCACAGAATGAAAAAGTAAGAGTAGATGCGGAGCTGAGCACCAAAAACACAAAGATGTTGTCACCCCCAATGTGCCCAGAAAGGAAAGAGGTTAACTGCTGGTTAAGGTCTAGAAGCTGTAGGATGCTAACCAACTTTGCTCAAAGAAGATGAATGCCTGAAAGACCGACTGGTCAACAGTTCCTTAGCTCTCTCAAGCTTCTCTATCTTGTGTGTGTGCATTATTGCAACACTAACCCTAATTCCAACATTTACATACACTTATTCTTGGCCTTAGGCCCAAATATACAAGGTACTTTCCACTTTTTTACAAACCATTCCCACCCATAAGGTTTGATCCTTGAAACCATCATTGTATTTGTGAACTCACATGAATGGAGACTATTAGCAAAGACTCATGTCAAGTTTTAAGCATGCATGTGAATCATATGTGTTGGAGACAAAAGGGTATATGTATGGCTATAAAATACACCTTATGTCTTCTTCCAAATGTATCCAAACACATGTATCATGAGGTTTCCATACACTATGCATCTGAGTCCTTAAATGCATTCACCAACCCTCATAACCTTCTAATGTAGAGGTAGATTTCCATGAAGCTTCTTCATTAGGTAACCCTCACCATTTGATTAGATATTCCACCAATGTTCGATTGCAAAGTACCCTTTCTCTTGTGCCCAAAATATTCTTTGGCACATGATACTTATATAGTATCATGATACATGCTTTGGATGTGTTTGGAAGATATAAGGTGTAATTTATAGCCATACATATATCCTTTTGTCTCCAACACATATATAATTCATGTTCATGGTGTACCACAACAAATTATGAGTGAATGTGATATCAAGTTCATGAGTTTGTTTTGGAAGACTCAATTTGAGATCATGGGGACTGTTTTGACACCTAGCACTGCTTATTATCCCAAGACTAATGGGAAAACAAAAAGTGTTAATAAGTGGGTTGAAACTTATTTGAGGTATTATTGCCATGATACGCAAGGTGGTTATGAATTGTTAAAATGCTGATTGGTATGCGTTAGAGGTGTATATAATGCCTCTTACCTCGCACGAAGGTAAAAACACAGGTTTCCCCCTCTCGAGACCGCTTTTCGGTGGCCCGCGATACTCAATTGGTAGAGGTGATGACCGAGGTGAATAGATAGGTACCCCAAAAAGGAGAATAGTGATACCACCAATATATGCTTTCACCCTTAAATACAGAGAAAGAAGGTTCGAGAAAAGATGGGTTCGATTTATGAAAACTCTACCTCATATTAAGAGGAGAGGAAAAATTATGTCCTCCAATTTTTAAAAATAGTAGTATTTGGATGAAATTATCTTGTTCAAAATTGCATTTTCCTCTTGGACCCATGGTGAGAAGGATTCATCAGTTGAATAGTAATTGTTTTGAGGAGCGACGGCGCGAGGAGCGATCATTAACGTGAGTGGCACTTAGGAGGGTATTTTCTACACGTGTGTAGTGTATGTCCTGGTACGAAGATGTATTGGAGACTCACATGCATGGAGAGGGGGTGGCCGATGGATTTGCAAGACCAAGAATGGGGATGGGGAGATTGGGGAGAAGAATGCACTGACGAGGTGAAGAAACCCCGTGATCATCAGGAGGAAGAGAGGGAGCACAAGAAGTTGATGCCCAAGTGGTTAGCTGGGAGGGTTGGAGGATAGCCTCGTAAACTGAGAACAAGGGGTAGTAGGATATGCTTGCAAGTATCTTTTGAGTTGGTGAAGCATCAGGTTGGTCTGTTCTTACTCTGCAATGCTATTCTATTTTGCTCTGGTAAACCACCTTTGAGACTGAAATAGGTAAATGGTTGCAGGAAGAGATATTTCATGAGAACGTAGTTTCGCAAGTCTTCTATTTAGGAAAAGGTTTTTACAATGTTTTGTTCATCAAAGGGTGGACAATTTCTGAACTCTTTGCTAAAGCCCCTTTATTTCTGAATCATAAAATAGTTCATGCAATGCCTTTCATCCCTCTTTTTAACATAAATAAAAGTATAGTATGAAAGATCCCTGCCCGCGTGCAACAAATTCCGAGGTGCTAGCAACGGAAGTAGCACTTCTTGCACGGGACAGAACCTCTCACTTGGGGCCTCGCCCACGGATATCCGAACAAGAGACTAATCCCTCGGTTCTTCCCAAACCGAACCCGAAAAAACTTCCCTCGCCCAACAGACATAGGCGATTCCTCCATGATATTTTTATTCTAAAGTAGTCAAGAGCCTTAACTAACCGAATTGATATGACCGAACCCGTAAGTCACATGGTCAGATCAAGGAAGAGACTTGCACTTGGATCATAGAGACCAATGTTTTTTTTCTCATCAAGAGGCACAGCCGTTGATTCTTTTCCATAGAACAAAGACTATCCGGGATTTACTTCATCTATCGTAACATAACATATGGAAGAGACTTGCAATTGGATCATAGAGACCAATGTTTTTTTCCTCATCAAGAGGCACAGCCGTTGATTCTTTTCCATAGAACAAAGACTATTCGGGATTTACTTTATCTATCGTAACATAACATAATTGAGTCTCATTTTAGGGATCCATCAGTCCAGCCATCCAGTCCCATGGGTTAGTAACCGCCCAACCACTATAGTGATAGGATCCATTTAGGAATTTGGTTATGTTTTGCCCCGGGTACCAGGGAAAAGAGTTCCTAGGCCCCGTAGAAGCCGGCGCTTCAAGCAACTTCAAGATAGTCACACCACTTACACACCCAATATGAAATTACTTGTTTCACAGATTCAGCTGTCTTTAAAACAATCTTTTAATGAAACTATAGTATCACTGATCATAATCCTCCCAAAATATCTAGGTTGAATTCTAATTTCTAATCTTTCCTTCATCAGTGTACTTATGGCATCATTGGCAACTAGAATGCTCACCACCTGTCCACTCAGGGGCCTTTTCAATAGTTCCTAGCTCATAGTACTCGAAAATATATTCACTTATAAAAATCGAGATGGACTCTCCATTGAAGATCAGCAAGATCAACCAACAGATCCATATAAAAGAGCCATGGACTCATTCCCGTTGAGGACCAACAACAAGGACAATCAACCAAATCCATGCTCGAGTTCAAAAAACAACTCTAACTTCTTGTTCCATTTTCTTCCTCAATGCACACGTGGGTATCTTTGATGACCTAGAGCCCGCCGAGCATCGTATGGTCTCAGCACCCTCTAGGCTCCTTCACAGGTCACCTAGCACTTCACTCATAGGCCGCTTCCTTGGTCCCGCATCCACCGTACCGGAAGCCCACCATTTAAATCGAACTGAGGCTGGTCAAGACCTCGGCTGACCGTGCTACGCAAGACGTCCTCCTTTGACTCTCCGTCTCAGCTATTGCAACTTTATCACTTAGGTCTCTTCACGACCTCATTCACAAGAAGGTCAAAATGCTTCTCCAGCATTCTTGACATAAAACAATTATTTAAAAACGTCATAAATACAGTTTCTAACGAACTCTCATCTTTTCACATTGTTCCACATCATTTCTTGTTATTCCACATTCTTCTACATCAATTCACATTGCTTATTCCACATCCAGCCATATGTATTCCCATCGTCTTTATCCATTCTCATCCAATCACATCATATTATATCTCATCACATCTATCCTCATCACATTCTTCTACATCAACTCACATTGCTTATTCCACATCTAGTCATATGTATTCCCATCGTCTTCATCCATTCTACATCAATTCACATTGCTTATTCCACATCCAGTCATATGTATTCCCATCGTCTTTATCCATTCTCATCCAATCACATCATATTACATCTCCTCACATCTCATCCATTCTCATCCAATCATATCATATCACATCATATCACATCTCATCCAATCTCATCCAATCACATCATATCACATCTATCCTCATCACATCTCATCCATTCTCATCCAAACACATCATATTACATCTATCCTCATCACATCTCATCCATTCTCATCCAATCACATCATATCACATCTATCCTCATCACATCTCATTCATTCTCATCCCATCACATCATATTACATCTCATCACATCTCATCCATTCTCATCCAATCACATCATATTACATCTCATCACATCTCATCCATCCTCATCCATTCTCATCCAATCACATCATATTACATCACATCACATCTCATCCATTCTCATCCAATCACATCATATTACATCTCATCACATCTCATCCATTCACATCACATCTCATCCATTCTCATCCAATCACATCATATTACATCTCATCACATCTCATCCATTCACATCACATCTCATCCATTCTCATCCAATCACATCATATTTCATCTCATCCATTCACATCTACCCATATCCACATCACATCCATTCACATCACATCTCATCCATTCACATCTACCTAGATCCACATCACATCACATTCATCCACCTTACATCTCATCCATCCATTCACATTACATCATATTCATTTATATTCATTCAGATCCACATCTCATCTCCATCCACATCACATCTCATGCATTCACGTCTCATCACATCATACTCACATCCATTTACATCTCATCATATCATATTCACATCGCATCACATCCATTCACATCTCATCGCATCCATTCACATCCATTCACATCTCATCGCATCCATTCACATCTCATCACATCCATCACACCCATTCACATCAATCACACCCATTTACATCCATCACACCCATTCACATCCATCACATTCATTGCATCCACATCACATCACATGCATTCCATCCACATTACATCACGTCCACATCTATCCACATCACATCTCATTCACTCCATCCACATTACATCACATTCACATCCACATATATTTACATCACATCACATCTCATCCACATCTCTTCATTCATTCACATGCACATCTATCACACCACACCTCATTCTCATCTATTTACATCAGATCATCACATCCTTTCACATATCATTACATCTCATTCTCATTGCATCACATTTACATCCATTTACATCACATCACATCCTATCACCATCTCTTCACATCTACATCCACATCCACATCCACATCCACATCCACATCCATTTATATCACATCACATCCCATCCACATCCACATCCATTTACATCTCATCACATCCACATCCACATCCATTTACATCACATCACATCCCATCCACATCGCATTCACATCTTATCACATCGCATTCACATCTTATCACATTGCATTCACATCTTATTCACATCTATTCACATTTAGTAACATTTTCTACTTTTGATAATACCGATGGGACTTTTTCTAAATTTCTGCCAATTGCTTGGCCTAGTTAAAGGTACTTTTTCTCGATGGATATTTTCATATTCTTTCTCAAATTTCTCACGTGAAATATATTCAATATTCTTCTTTTGAGTAAAAGATTCATGGGATTTACAAAAATCAATTATACCCATATTTTCTAATAAAATTAATAATGCTCAAAATTTCACTTTTGATAAATACTCATAATTTGAATTATATCAAAATTTTCCCTTTTACCATATAATTACTTGGATCTCAATTATCATGGAAATTTCTCTTTTTGCATAAAATAAATTTATCAAAAATTCATCTTTTATCATTTAATTAGTTGGATCTCAATTATCATGGGAATTCCTCTTTTTGCATAAAAATAAATTTATCAAAAATTCCTCTTTTACTATTTAATTACTTGGATCTCAATTATCATAGAAATTTCTCTTTTTTCATAAAAATAAATTTATCAAACCATTTAATTACTTGGATCTCAATTATCATGGGAATTTCTCTTTATGCATAAAAATAAATTTATCAAAATTTACTATTATCTCATAATCAATTAATTATGCATAAGTATAAAAAAAATTATTTCTCATGAATATGATAAAAATCATTCTTTTTGATAGGATGTTCAATCCTAGAATATGGTAGAAAGTCCTCTTTTAGCATTATGCATAAAAATAAGATATGTATTATTTTCTAAAAATTTTGCCATAGCTTTGCTCTATTATTGATAATTTTTAATTTTTTTTAAAAAGAATAAAACATTGTAATACAATTATGATAGAAGATCTATTCTTAAACTTAAATCTGAACTATGAAGTTAAATCATAAATTTAACTATAATCATAAACTTAATTATGATTATTCTACTAGATTAAGCTGTTTCTATTATTTCTCTTTTTCCAAAACGATAGGATTATCTCTTTCACATTTAGAATCAATTAAAGTAGTTTTTTAACTACTTATAAATAATCTAAAAGAATTTACCATTATTTTGCTAACATAAAAGTATAAAAATATCATTTTCTTATCCTCTAGCTTAACAAGCTTAGAGTTTGGTTTTGAGATAAGAATTTTTCAATGAGAAGCATTCTTTTGCTAAAGAATTAGCCATAGGAATGACTATTCTTTTGGAGAGAGATATACATAAGAAAGCATTCTAAATAAGCATAAAGATTAACTTCTTCTTGATTACTCATTAAAATTCTTAGGGAAAACTTGATTTGAATTTAAAATAACTAATTAGAACATTCTCAAGCTTGAGAGGGGTTGAGAAGAGAAACCATTTGAGAAAATTTAACAAAAAAACATAAAATTCATTCTTGCCTCAAGGATTAGCTTGCTTCTTTTTCTAGAAGTGAAGCTCCCAACCAATCAATTGGTTTAGCAAGTGGAGAAGAGAGCTCCAAGAGTTGTTGTAGAGAGAGAGAGAGAGAGCTCCAAGCTCCCAAGAGAGAAAATTTTAAGGAATAATAAAAAATATGATTATTTTAATATAATACTAGCATAATATAGCTCCAATATTTTTTTAACAAAAGACTAAGGGTCTATTTATAGGTGAGGGAGGCCACTAACCAAGTCCAACTGGGTTCTAGATCTTTCTAGGTTCAATTTGATTGAATTTGGACAAGATTTGGACCAGTTTGGCTCCCATTTTGATTTGGTTTGATCTAGGAGAGAGGAGAGATAAAAATATCACAATGTTTTTTGAATTAAAAACCCTTCCACACATGTGAAATAGGTGCCTACCTCAAGAGTCCCCCTCTCCTTACCAAGGTGTCAAAAATGCATCATTATTCCAAAATATCTCATTTTTTAGTAATATCTCATAATTTTTAACTAATAAACCTTGTACTCAGTCAACTTTTCATCTTATGTGAGCATTTACTCATTTTGGGTATTTTCTTTTATTCTTTTGGATTTATCTCATCTCAACACTTGGATTAATCTAATTGGCCCATTGGACCTTAAGTGGACCATAATCTAAAAATTTCTGAAAATGTAGACCCTTAGGCTAAGGTCCCTTATACACATTTTTAATTAATTCCTGATGCACCTTGGAAAGTTCATTTTGAACTTCTGTTTCAAGGGAATCCATTTTAGACACTAGGAGGATTTTTATATCCAAAGATATCTCAATTTTGGATTATCTCTCTCTAGATATTTTCTCTCTAGGCCAAAATAGGATAAAACAAGATCTTTTTTTTTTACTTCAGAGAGGGGAGTAATTTCAAGAATAGAAGGGGATGTTCTTACACCTTTACACCTCAAAAGCTGGAGGGAGGAATCTTACATCCTACCCCACTTAAAAAATGCGAGATGTCCTCATCTCACAGGTGGACTGTAATCTCTTTCATCATCTTCTTCTTCAATCACTTCTAGCGTTACTACCTTGGAAGTGGACGGCCGATTTGGGAACATCTCTCTTTGACTTCCCCTATTCTGAGGCGGAGGTCTTGCATTACTTTGGATTGAAACTGAGGGTTGGCTAGAGGGTCTATCTCTTTGACTTCCCCTATTCTAAGGCGAAGGTCTTGCATTACTTTGGATTGAAACTGAGGGTTGGCTAGAGGGTCTATCTCTGGGATTTCCCTGATTTTGACGGAAAGGAACCTGATTACTCTGGAAGGAAGGAGCTAGAGTCTGGAATCTTGGTCCCTGACTTCCCTGCCCTGAAAACCTTGATCCAAAAGGAGTTGGGAAATCCATACTGCAATGTCCAAATCCTTGATAGTTATAGCATTTCACCTCTTTTTTCAAGGGTGAAACCTTGATCCAAAAGGAGTTGGGAAATCCATACTGCAATGTCCAAATCCTTGATAGTTATAGCATTTCACCTCTTTTTTCAAGGGTGAAACTTTTAAGGTTGAATTCCAAGGGTGAAACTTTTAAGGTTGAATTCCAAGGGATTGAGTTCCAGGAAAAGGACCGTTCTTCCATTCTGGAACTTTCCATATCCTGAGTTTGACCTTGTTGTCTCTTAGGCGGTGGAAAGTTGGAATCACCTTCTGAAGCTAGAAATCTTTTGAAAGATGATGGTGTTGGCTTCGGGTGGGACCTTGACATTGAAGGCCTTGGTGAAATCCTTCGCCATCCACACTGCTTCGGCCATGGAAATTGGCTTGGCATTCTTTAATAGGATATTCAAAGGTTCGTTCAGTCCCCAAATGAGCCTGGCCACCATCAACTGTTCTTCATCGAGCGGTGGCGAGTACTTGAGGAGGAGAGCGAACGCTTGGTGACACACTTCAATAGTTCTGCTCCCTGGGTTAACTCTAAGAATTCGTTCATCTTGGTTTCCACCAAAAAGTCGGGAGGACAGAATCTCTTCCTTAGGATGATTTATCTCGTAGTGGTTTTTCCATGCCACTTAGTTGTTTCTACTATCTTCAGCCTTGCAAGAGCCATTTTACCCTTCTCATTGTACCTGGTGACATCGAAGTATGATTCCATTACTTCAATCCACTTCTCCATAGCCTCGCCCAAGTTTTCCCCTTCACCCTTGAAAGGTCTAGGCTGCGATCTATGAAGAGTTTTACGAACATCCGAGTTGATCTCTTTCTCATCGAGTTGGGGGTTAATATTCCTACCACGACGACCTCGATCCATGATCCTATCAATATGAAAATTCTTGTTAAATTCTTTTTTCTTCCCATATTAACCAAGCCGCTCACGTGAAAGACCACTTCATTTATAATTCAAATCTAACTTTAGATCCATCTAATTTTGGGGTCCTTTAAATTGGTCAGCCCCCCATAGAAACCTGGGATAAAGATTCCTTCTACAAGAAGAACATACAGAACTCATTATCAGATAATAATTCATATTCTTAACACAGTAATGGTTCATCAGACCAAAAATTCCATCTGAACATTCCTCCCCCACGAGAATTTCAGTTATGCAGGTTCTTAATTTGTCATCCCTTAATTAGAACCACTGGGTCAAAGATCAAACAACAGCAATCTGTCAGCACAATCCACTAATCTCATAGTGATTTGCTGAAGTCATAATCATCATTCTAGTCACTAACAACAATCCCATGATCTGTTTTCTTCACATAGAGTGAAGAATCTGCTGTAGAAATCTGAAATCCAAGGGAGATAAGATATCTGCTCATCTTATCACTCCAAGCACGAGGTGCTTGCTTCAAACCATATAAAGCTTTCTTCAATCTGTATACATGAGTGGGATATCTTGGGTGTATGTATCCTTCTGGTTGTGCCATATACACTTCTTCTTATAGATCACCATTTAGAAATGCATTTTTCATATCCATTTGATGCATTTCCCAAACCATTTGCTGCAGCCATAGAAATGACTTCTCTCACTGTTCCCATCTTTGCCACTGGACTAAATGTTTCATCATAGTCCAAGCCTTGGGTTTGTGCATAACCCTTAGCTACCAATCTCGCTATATGACGTTCAATGGAACCATCTGACTTGCATTTCACTTTGTAAACCCATTTACAACCAATAACATTTTTGTCCTGTGGGGGTAATGCAACCAAATCCCATGTGTCATTATGAACCAATGTGTCCATCTCAACATCCATTGCTTTCTCCCATACATGCTTTCCAATAGCTTCTGTATAGCATGTAGGTTCCACATGCTTCACCAAAGAAGTCATATATGCATAATGCATAGCAAAATCACGATATGTCAACCTGTCAACTGGATATTTGACCCTTTGGGATCTCCCGCAATGCATGCGGATCACTATGAACACCTGTCACTCTAGCATGTGGTGGCACATATCTATCCTGCCTAGCACCAGGTGTGCGTAAAATGGGTATGCCAAGTTCCTCATCCAAACTCTCTGAACTTGATGACTCATAGCCTGTAATTCCAATTCCTCCAACTTTCTTCTTCCCTTTATCCACAGCACTACTCCCAGTGCTCACACTCTCATGCCTCAAGCGTCCTGACCATGGACGTACAGTGCTACTCTCTGACTCTGCTGGCCCAGACATAGAAGTAGAACTAGAACTTGCTTGTGGCAAGTTCACATGCACATCAGCTTCAAGAGAATCAATGACACCCTCATCCTTTGCTTTGTACCAACTAGAAAGCTCATCAAACACCACATCTCGTGAGATAACCACTTGCCTAGTTTGTGGATTGTAACATTTGTATGCCTTACGATCGTGTGCATAACCAATAAATACACACTTTTCTGCCTTAGGATCCAACTTCCTCCTTCTTTCGTCAGGCACATGTACATAAGCTATGCATCCAAACACTTTGAGGTGTCCAATGTCTGGCCTAAAACCTGTAAGCCGCATCTCTGGCGTACTTCCATGTATGGCTATTGTGGGTGTCTTATTAAGTATATACACTGCAGTAGCACATGCTTCTGCCCAATAATAATCTGGCATGCTCTTTTCATTGAGCATTACCTTGGCCACTTCACAAATGACTCTATTCTTTCTCTCAGCGACACCATTTTGCTGAGGTGTATACCTGCAAGTCAACTACCTTCTTATACCATGCTTTCTCAAGAAATGTTCAAAAGCATGTGAGGTGTATTCACCACCTCCATCTGTCCTCAAACACTTTATCCAAGAGCCATATTGCTTCTCTGCAAAAGCTTTGAAATCCATAAACTTTCCCAACACTTCACTTTTCTCTCTGAGAAAGTAAATCCATGTCATTCTGCAATGAATTTCACATAATATAAACTGCCTTTAATGGATGGGTTTTGTGTAGGACCCCATACATCGCTATGTACTATCTCAAGTGGCTTGCTACTCATGTTGCCTTCTCTAGGAAACTGTAACCTCGCCTACTTTCCAAACTGACAGGCTTCACAAACATGCATATTCCCATCATACCTGAATCCAGGCAGCCCACTAACAATGCCTCTTGCCTGCATGTTCTTTAACCTTTGTATATTCACATGTCCAATCCTCTTATGCCACATGTGAATGTCCTGTACCACATTTTGGCTTTTAGAGAACATGGCTGATTTCAACTCAGGAATCCCAGCATCCAGCTTAAACAACCTGCCTTCTTTCTTGCCTTTGGCAATGACTCTACATCCATTTTTGAAATCTTCAACAAAGCAACCATGCTCGTTGAAACAAACCTGTAATCCCTGTTCCACCATTTGACCAACTGATGCCAAGCTTTTTGTGATAGAAGGCACATACAATACATCTGACATAGATTTTGTTTGACCATTGTGCATAACCAATGGTACACTTTCAACATGTGTAATGGCATGCTGGGTATCATCTCCTATCTCCACATAGCCTTTCACATCCATAGGCTTCATATGCTCAAACCATTCACCATAACAAGTCATATGGTTTGATGCTCTAGAGTCCATATACCAAGGTCCATATACCAAGTGTCATCATTTTCAGCATTTGTCATCATAGATCCCACAACATGTTTCATGGCAAACAAGTGATTTGCGCTACCATCATTACTGCTTGATGCATAATTTCCACCACCATGTTGTGCATAATGTCCACCATGTTGTGCTCTACCCCCTCTCAAATCATTTTGTTTGCGGAAACAATCACATGCCATATGACCAAATTTCCCACAGTAATGGCATTCCACATCTTGCATAGATGTTTGTTGGCCTTGCCAACGTCCTCTACCACGAGGATTACCTCTGCCTCTCTAAGGTGTATATCCACGACCACCTCTAGCACCATATGTAGGTTGAAAATTCTATTGTGATGACCTGTCCTGCCATCCACGACCATTACCACGGCCACGTGATGCAAATCTCCCCCTATCTTTAGATCCTCTTTGTGAGTAGAAAGCCTGATTTCTGCCATTATTATCATGGCTAGTAGATGCATCATGAAAAGTGTCACTGAGTTTGATTTCCTCAACAAGCAAGAGTGAAACCAACTCATCAAAGTCTGGTAAACCTGTACTTCGAACCGAGATAGATGTATCAAAAGATTTATACTCCTTGCCAAGACCACGCAAGGTTATGTCTACCAAATCATCGTCAGGCATGGGGGCATTGATTATTGCCAATGCATCTGCATACTTCTTTATCTCTTGTACATAATCATGGATGCTCCTTCTATTCCATTTCACTGAGACTTGCGAGCACTAGTGTTTGTATCAACTTTACCAATGTATCCCATGCATCCTTGGGATTCTCAGCATCATGTATGTGTATGAGCATGGCATCTGAAATACATATAGACAGATAATGCAACACTTTGTATGCTCTTTCTGACCATTGTTTATGAGCTATAACCTGCTCTGCTGTGTAGGTTGTCGGGGTAGTTCCGGCTCTGGCTCAGCACCTGTGGTGGCTCAGCACCTATAATAAGATTCCAAAAACCTTTTCCCTTCAGAAAACTTTTGATCCTGTACTTCCATGCCTGAAAGTTCTTCCTATCCAGCTTTTCAGCCACAATTTGTACTGGATTATCTGACATATTTGCTCAATGCAAATGCACCTTCCACACACGTCCAAATCTATAAACGAGCCTTCCTCAGCTCAACCACACTGTAATGAGTGTTTGAGATACTCCAAAGTACACAACAAACTTCAATTTTGATGTAGAAAATCAAACTGTATGCATCCAAAATGAATTGGTTTTGCAATCCAAGATACCCTGCCTTGATGCGCTTTCCAAGGCTCCAAATTGCAATGTAGTGGTTCAATCAAGTGTGGATAACTTTCATTGACACCTAAACAATCTCAATGTTGAATATCAACACCATACAAGGTGTGTACATACCAATTTTGTCAAACCCCCTTCTCTGTTTTGAGAAAAACCAAAAAAACCAATAGTAAATTTGCTCTAATTTCTTCATTCCTTGTCCAAATTGAGAGACCAGGCATTCATTAGCTTTGCAATGATGTCCACTAACTCCATGTAAAAGGAATTAGACCAATTGTTTAACATGAGAGAGTAATTAGTCGATTAATCACACTCTGTTTCACTGCAACCAGTAGACAACCTATTTAATGAGCTCATTTCCAGCTCCATAGATCATAATTGCTTAATCCAATCATATAGCCTCCTTCTCAGGTGTATGTACCAACTAATTGCTAAGCCAATTTTGGAATTAATCAACCAACCAGGTAGTATTTGGCCTCCTCACATCAAAAAAAAGAAAAAACTGCCCTGTTTCTTTGTATGGGCTGCGCCGCCTGCTGTAGAGAGGATTTACGAAGGTTATAGTGCTAATTGATGATGCAGTTAGATGCCCAACACATCTAGGCAAGTGTACAATCCATCAATGGTATGATTTTTGCAAAAACTTGCTCCAATTTCATAAAAAATTGACCTCTTTTTCTCTGTTTTGTGAGAGCTCAAAAACCAGTATTTTTCACTCATTCAAATGCATCAAAATTGCTCCAAAATCAGTGTAGGGCTTGCACATGAGTTTCCAATACATTCATCCTTGTCACATACATGTGTCTTTGCCAGATTTGCATTTATTTCACCATACATCACCTCTTCCAAGCTTCAATGGAAAGCTTCCAAAAAACCAGAATTTTCCTTTGCTTTGGGCAACCCTAATTTGCTTTGTTTGTGTCTGAATCACCTGCAATCCGCTCAAGGTGTTTAGTAGACCTTACCCGGTAGGCCAAGCTCTCAGATCTTATAGAAATCGGTGTGCTCCACTCTTCACAGCTTCAATGGCAAGCTTCACAGCTTTTCTTCACAGCTTCTTCTCCCTCTCACTCTCACTCACTCATAAACCCTAATAGAGAGCACCAGGCTCTGATACCATGTTGAAAAACAAGTAGAGGGAGAGGAGACACACACACAGGAGCAAACCCTAATGTATATTGCAAACCCTAACCATAGAGGGAAGCCATCTCCCTTCTCACACAATGCATAAAGCCATAATCCATAATACACTAGACACACTATGAGTTGTGTCCACACACATCTAACCCTAGCTAATGTCCACACACTATGACCAGCTGGACGCGGTCATTTATGTCTCACACATGCTCCTACCTAACATGCCAGCACATAGCACAACTGACACACACTGACATCGAGCTTGAATCTCAACAGATTCATCCCATATCCTCATTGTGGCTTTGTTCAACTTATCTCCTTTCAACCATAATTCAGGAATCATCATCTTTTAATCAAAATCCAAGTCATCAATTCTCAACCAGAATTCTAAAATCATATCAACCAGCATTCGAATTCATCATCTGGATAGCATTTTTGCTTATAATTTCAAGGTCTTAGATTTACTCGTATATATTATCAGTAAAGAGCAGCAGATATATCCACGGTATATACGGGTAGTCACGGTCCTTGGAGTTATAAGGTAAATACCATCATATCTAAGTCTCAAGCAAGTCAAGAATCCCATACTATTGCGGTACTTCATCTGAAGACCCAATTACCAATTTATGAATCTTTATTCTGAATATCAATTTGTATGAATTTCATCACACAATTATAATCTTTTCTTGGTACTTCATAAATTTTTGACATTTCTTGCTTCTCGATTGATCCACTTTAGCCAATTCGCTTTGATACCAGAGCTGAAAGATCCATGCCTCCTCCACGCAACAAATTCTGGGGTGCACAGCAGAAGTAGCACTTCTTGCATAGGGCAGAACCTCACTCAGGGCCTCGCCCACGGATATCCGAACAAGAGACTAATCCCTCGGTTCTTCCAAAACCGAACCCGGAAAAACTTCCCTCGCCCACCAGCAGACATGGGTGATTCCTCCAGGATATTTTTATTCTAACGTAGTCAAGAGCCTTAACTAACCAAACTGATCCGACCAAACCCCTAAGTCACAATGTTAGATCAAGGAAGAGACTTGCACTTGGATCATAGAGACCAACGCTTTTTTCCTCATCAAGAGGCACAGTCGTTGATTCTTTTCCATAGAACAAAGACTATCTGGGATTTACTTCATCTATCGTAACATAACAAAATTGAGTCTTATTTTAGGGATCCATCACTCCAGCCTACAGTCCCATGAGTTAGCCAACCGCCCAACCACTGTAGTGATAAGATTCATTTAGGAATTTGGTTATGTTTTGCCCCGAGTAGTACCAGGAATGAAAAGAGTTCCCAAGCCCCCTAGCCGACGCTTCATGCAACTTCAAGATAGTCACACCACTTACACACCCAATATGAAATTGCCTGTTTCACAGATTCAGCTGTCTATAAAACAATCTTTTAATGAAACTATAGTATCACTGATAATAGTCCTCCAAAATATCCAAGTTAAATTCTAATTTCCAATCATTTCTTCATCGGTGTACCTATGGCATCATTGGCAACCAGAATGCTCACCACCCGTCCACTCAGGGGCCTTTTCAATAGTTCCTAGCTCATAGTACTCGAAAATATATTCACTTATAAAAATCCAGATGGACTCTCCGTTGAAGATCAGCAAGATCAACCAACAGATCCATATAAAAGAGCCATGGACTCATCTGTTGGGGATCAGCAAACAATCAACCAGATCCATGCCCAAGTTCAAAAAACAACTCTAACTCCTTATTCCATTTTCTTCCTCGATGCACGCGTGGGTATCTTCGACGACCCCCCAGAGCCCGAGCACCATATGGTTAGCACCCTCCAGGCTCCTTCGCAGGTCACCTAGCGCTTCACTCATAGGCCGCTTCCTTGGTCCCTCATCCACCGTACCGGAAGCTCACCATTTAAATCGAGCCAAGGCTAGTCAAGACCTCGATCGACCGTGCTACGCGAGACGTCCTCTGTTGACTCTCCGTCAATTATTGCATCTTTTTCACTTAGGTCTCCACGATCTCATTCATAAGAAGGTCAAAATGCTTCTCTAGCATTTTTGACATAAAACAGTCATTTAAAAACCGGCCATAAATACAGTTTCTAACGAACTCTCATCTTTCCACATTGTTCCACATCATTTCTCGTTATTCCACATTCTTCTACATCAATTCACATTGCTTATTCCACATCCAGTCATATGTATTCCCATCGTCTTCATCCATTCTCATCCAATCACATCATATTACATCTCATCACATCTCATCCATTCACATCTACCCATATGCACATCACATCACATCACATCCATTCACATCACATCTTATCCATTCATATCTACCTAGATCCACATCACATCACATTCATCCACCTTACATCTCATCCATCCATTCACATTACATCACATTCATTTATATTCATTCGGATCCACATCTCATCACATCACATCTCATCCATTCACGTCTCATCACATCATACTCACATCCATTTACATCTCATCATATCATATTCACATCGCATCACATCCATTTAGATATCATCACATCACATTCAAATCCATTCACATCTCATCGCATCCATTCACATCTCATCACATCCCCTGCATCCATGACACCCATTCACATCCATCACATTCATTGCATCCACATCACATCACATACATTCCATCCACATTCCATCACGTCCACATCTATCCACATCACATCTCATTCACTCCATCCACATTACATCACATCCACATCTATCCATATCTCATCACATTCACATTCACATCTATGTACATCACATCACATCTCATCCACATCTCTTCATTCATTCACATGCACATCTATCACACCACACCTCATTCTCATCCATTTACATCACATCACATATCATCACATCTCATTCTCATTGCATCACATTTACATCCACATCCATTTACATCACATCACATCCCATCCACATCTCTTCACATCCACATCCACATCCACATCCATTTACATCACATCACATCCCATCCACATCTTATCACATCTACTCACATCTTATCACATCGCATTCACATCTTAACATCACATTCACATCTATTCACATTTAGTAACATTTTGTACTTTCGATAATACCGATGGGACTTTTTCTAATTTCTGCCAATTGCTTGGCCTAGATAAAGGTACTTCTTCTCGATGGATATTTTCATATTCTTTCTCAAATTTCTCAAGTGAAATATATTCAATATTCTTCTTTTGAGTAAAAGATTCATGGGATTTATAAAAATCAATTCTACCCATATTTTCCAATAAAATTAATAATGCGTAAAATTTCACTTTTGATAAATACTCATAATTTGAATTATGCCAAAAATTCCTCTTTTACCATTTTATTACTTAGATCTCAATTATCATGGAAATTCCTCTTTTTGCATAAAATAAATTTATCAAAAATTCCTCTTTTACCATTTAATTACTTGGATCTCAATTATCATGGGAATTCCTCTTTTTGCATAAAAATAAATTTATTAAAAATTTCTCTTTTACCATTTCATTACTTGGATCTTCCTCTTTTTGCATAAAAATAAATTTATCAAAATTTACTATTTTCTCATAATCAATTAATTATGCATAATTACAAAAAAAAAATCTCATGAATATGATGAAAATCATTCTTTTTGCATAGGATGTCCAATCCTAGAATATGGTAGGAAGTCCTTTTTTGGCATTATGCATAAAAATAAGATATGTATTATTTTGTAAAATTTTTACCATAGCTTCACTGTTCCTGATAATTTATAATTTTTCTAAAAAGAATAAAACATTGTAATACAATTATGATAGAAGATCTATTCTTAAACTTAAATCTAAACTATGAGATTAAATCATAAATTTAACCATGATCATAAACTTAATTATGATTATTCTACTAGATTAAGCTATTTCTATTATTCCTCTTTTTCCAAAATGATAGGATTATCTCTTTCACATTTAGAATCAATTAAAGTAGTTTTTTAACTACTTATAAATAATCTAAAAGAATTTACCATTATTTTGTTGACATAAAAGTATAAAAATATTACTTTTTTATCCTCTAGCTTAACAAGCTCAGAGTTTGGTTTTGAAATAAGAATTTATCAATGAGAAGCATTCTTTTGCTAAAGAATTAGCCATAGGAATGACTATTGTTTTAGAGAGAGAGATATACATAAGAAAGCATTCTAAATAAGCATAAAGATTCACTTCTTCTGATTACTCATTAAAATTATTAGGGATAGCTTGATTTGAATTTAAAATAACTAATTAGAAACTTCTCAAGTTTGAGAGGGGTTGAGAAGAGAAACCATTTGAGAAAATTTAACAAAAAGACCATAAAATTCATTCTTACCTCAAGGATTAGCTTGCTTCTTTTTCTAGAAGTGAAGCCCCCAACCAATCAATTGGTTTAGCAAGTGGAGAAGAGAGCTTCAAGAGTTGTTGTAGAGAGAGAGAGAGAGCTCCGAGCTCCCAAGAGAGAGGAAAATTTAAGGGATAATTCATCATTCGTTCAAACATTTAATTAGCAGGTTAATGAAGCATGGAAAATGATTCATAAAGAAAATGAACCTAGTGGGGGGGAAGGGGAAGTAGATATAGTTCCTGAGACTACTTTAACATCATGAACAATACTTTGAGAATCTTTGGATGCACCTGGAACGCTAAAGGCATTAAAGATAAAAGCAAGAGTTTGGATTTTTGGGATTTAATAAAGGAGTGGGATTTATCTATCTATGATGCCCGACAACATAACCTTTTTGGGCATAAGTTGCTAAGGAGGGATAAGTTTAGGGATTGGACTCTGGTATATGGGGGTTGGTTGGAGGATATAGTTTGGTGACCAATTACTTTGTGAGAAATTGGTCATTAGAGACCAATTACTTTGTGAGAAATTTAATCATTGGAGACCAATTACTTTGATGACTGTGATCTACAAAGTCCTAGCTAAAGTCATTGCCATCAGGATTACTCCTACTCTTCAGGATATTATTTCTAAGAGACAGCATGGCTTTATCAAGGGCAGGTCTATATATGATAACATATATGCTGAAATGTTGGGCAGAGACTTGACTTTGAAGACAAGGCAGAAATGTATTATGATGCAGTTGGATCTAGAGAAAGCGTATAATAGAATTCATTGGTCTTGTGTTGCCAGGGTGATGAAGAAACTGGGGTTTGGGATAAGGATGGCTACATGTATATATACCCTCACTTTTGGAGGTCAATCTAAGCTATTGTTAAATGCTAGGATTGTTGGAGGGTTTGAAGTAAATAGATCTGTGTGAGACAGGGTTATCCCCTTACCCCTTTATTGTTTGCTGTTGCTTCTCACCCTTTGATTGTGGCTCTGGAATCTACCTTTATGGAAGGAAGAGTTACTGGCTTGAAGCTGAATAATGGGGAGAAGTTGATAAAATACAGTGTTTTGTTGATAATTCTCTTTTATTTTTGCAAGCAGATAATGAGAATGTTAAGAGAGCATTGGGGATCATTCAGGACTTTGCTGATGCCTCAAGATCCAAATGCAATATTCATAAGTCAAAAATCATAAGTTTATCCGAGGATAATAACTTTAGAGATGGGGTTGTGAAGTCATCAGAGGACAGATACTTAGGCACCTTGGGGTACCATTTGGAGTAGATGTAACTAACAAACAACTTACTAACTAGGCTTTGGATAGGTTTCAACATAAACTTAGGAAGTGGGAGGGTATCAGAGTTCCATTTCATGATAGAGTTGCCAGGTATAATACATTATTAAATGCATATATTATGTTTTTATGTCCAGTATTAGACTTTGGGAAAAGTCATTAGCAGAAGATTATAAAACCCATCAGAGAGTTTCTATGGAGGAATGGCAACTCTGGTAAGAATACTCTATCTTAGCTAGCATGGGATAAACTGACATTGCCCAAGGAAGAAGGAGGCATTGGCATTCTTCACCTTCCTTCTCACACAACTGCCAGAGTTGCACTTCCTAAATGCCTGCAACAACAAGAGGAAATTTTGGGCAAAGATGTTTAGGGAAATTGTTGAAGATCATCAAGTTTAGGCTGGAGGTAATCAGCAAGGACTAGATTGGAAAGACAAGTTATTTTCACATGCTTCTTTGAAAATTACAGGGTTAGCCTTGGCTAAGATGTTTAGTAGTAGCAAGTGGAAAGAGATCCTGATTCTTACAATTTGGGAAGGATGTACTAGGGCCTCATGGAATTCTTTGCTATGGTGGACTCATAAGTTCAATCCTCCTCTTGCACTTCAGGATCTTAAAACAGTTAGGAGCGGAATAATAAAGGGCTCAAGAAGTTGTTTGGCTATTGGGATAAGGTTTTGGTGGGATGGAAAGAACCTGAATAGATGGATGAGGATTTCAATCTAAACTACGGGGAAGGGCAACTAGTCAGAGCTATGCTAGAAAAGGTATAGAAAGGTTGGGTATCCACTGCTTGACACATGTTGGGTTAAGGACTGGACCTGGTTTAATGGAACTAAGCTGGATAGGGGGAACACTAATTGTGTATATAAGGAACTTAGGAAAATTGAGGATAATGTGGTATACTGTAACAAGATCTGGAAAATAAATTGGAGTCCTCATAGTTGGAAGAAAAGATGGAAGAGTATATGGGAGTTGGATATTCTTGTTAAGGCCTAAACATTTATATGGAGGGTTTTTATGGGAGCCCTTCCTTTGGGAGCCAAGCTAATACAGACGAACTTCACTAGTGCATGCTATCCTAGATATAGAACTGCTAGTGAAGATGGAAAACATGCATTTTGGGACTATCCAGCTATTAAAGGTGCTTGGGCCAAAATATGCAGATGTAATTGCATTGGGATACATGGATCTTGGGAGGATTGGCTGCTTGGCAAATGGATTGTTTAACATTATAAGATTTTGCTGTCTGAAGGAAATTTGGAACACCAGAAATTGCATTGTTTTTCAAAAAGCTATTGATATAGGCTTAGACACAATAGGATTGATGTATAAGTGTGTATATATGTGTTGGTCTACTCATTTGGTAAATAAGTTGAACAAGGTTGTGATGGTGCAAATGATATAGAATTTGCAGGCAGCTATCTCTTGATTTCACCTATGAAAGGGGATACTTTTAGAAAGAGGACAACCATAATAAAACCATATATATTTTTAATTTTTCATGACAAAAATTCCTATGGATTCACATTTGGTAGAAACATATTAAAATGTCATTTATTGATCTTTCATGTGATTACAATACAATTTTCCTTTTTTTTTTGGCATAAAGGAATATATTCTAACTTGTGGATGTTCTCCTCATTGTCACTATCATCACCTTCAATATCAATAGGAATGTCTTTCTCTTTTTCTATTTTTTACCCGATCTATATGTTTGATCTTCATCCATTATTTCAATTGTTTGCTTATTTGTCTTATATAAATTCTCTACTATTTCATCCTCATTAAAGGCATACCTCAAATAATCAACTTCATTCTCATTTCTTTTACGGACTCTTGGAAGGAAGGAGGGAGGGAGGAGAGGCTCCATTTCTGAAGAAAATTTTTTAATAAAAAAAAAGAAAAATTACTACGGAAAGATTTTTCTAATGACCGAAGGCCTGCAAGGTTTGTCTTGTTACCTACAGTGTTGCTCTTTGGTCCAAGCGGTGCAGCAAAGCTGACGTTCAATCGTTGTTCGCCTAGCGAAGAGTTCAGAGAATTCCCGAACTGGCCCCTTATATTATTGTCTTGTAGTAGGCAACTACATGGTTTTTGCCTCGTTGAACTATCTTGTTGCTTGCTATTAGAAAGGTGACAACACACTGGTCGCATCATGCATGTGTAGGAGGAAGCATTGTTGCATGCAACTGGTTGCATCAGAGAAGAGCAGGTGAGGCATACGAGAGCCGATTTACGAAAAGGCATATAACCGTTCAACTACCTCTCACATATAAATCAAATTCAAATTAAGGTTTTAGAAAACCTTCAACACTAATGATAATCCATCATCCCAACTATTTAATTGAATTCCTTTTTTCACACATTGTATGCCCCTATTTTTAGGCATACTAGGCTGAGCCTAACTATTTTTGTTGTGTTGGTATATTCAGGTTTGTATAGAGCCCAAGACAAGGACAAGGCGAGTGAAATATGGGCCAAGAACTAAAGGGTGGTACAAGAAAGTTAAACAAATGGATTACAATTTTGTAGCATTCATTGAGAACCCTCTGGGTACTAGACCAGTGGTCAAAAAAAGGGGAGGTTTTGGAGCAGCAATCACCTAAGTGGTGCACAACATAAAGTTTAATGGAAGCTTGCATTTAGCTTGGGTATCAAATTTCATGGGAGAAATCCTCCTTTGTGTTTGAGGATGAGAGATGGATATTGATTAATGATCTTCTGAAGAGGGTTTGACTATAAACTGATGTAAGGCTTTGGTATCTTGATGATAGAAGCTCTCGATACGTTGATGTAAAGAATTTTAGTCAATATATATATATATATATGTATGTATATATAACTTTTGATTAAAAAAGAAGAAGAACTCAATGTTGTTTTTCTCCTTGGAACACCGAGATAAAGCGGTGCATTCCCAAGAACGTTTCGTCATGCTGATTATAATGTTTTATAACTTTGCGCATTTTAGGGCGGTGAGGAAAAGCTTGTTTAATGCGAAAAGCCAAGCCTTAAGCGTGATAATTATTATGATTCGCGCGTAAATGGATAATCGATGGGTCAACACAGCTGTCTTCTTCATTTTTATAAATTTGTAGTGCGATTCCACGTCGCGCCGCCTTGCTTTGCTTTGAACCGGTCACACTAGCAAGGCCGATCGATAGATGCTTCAAAAAGGCCAGTTTCTCTTCGAAGTTGAGTCTCTTGAAATTGTACATACATAAAAGAATAATATAACGCAACTGTGAACTGCCCTGTGTCTCCCCGCCTCCCTCAACAGTCTCACGCCTTCTTCCAGGATCAAACGAAACTCGATTGAGTCTCGTCCTTCTGACGCTCCTTCTGTGCAATGGCTATGGCTCTGATTAACTCACTACGCTTCGACGCCATCCCTGCATCGTTAGAAGCGGTGCTTTTCTCTGTGCTCGTAGTGATACTTGTCTCTCTTGTGATCCTCCATTTCACGCGGCCGAAGCTTCGTCTACCTCCCGGGCCTCTCGCTGTGCCCATCTTCGGCAATTGGCTCCAAGTCGGCGACGATCTGAATCACATGAACCTCTCAGAGATGGCCAAAAAGTATGGGGAGATCTTTCTGCTCAAGATGGGGCAACGCAACCTGGTGGTGGTGTCTTCCCCGGAGCTGGCCAAGGAGGTGCTTCACACGCAGGGGGTGGAGTTCGGCTCGCGCACTCGCAACGTTGTGTTCGACATCTTCACGGGCAAAGGCCAGGACATGGTGTTCACAGTCTATGGCGACCACTGGAGGAAGATGAGGCGCATCATGACTGTCCCATTCTTCACCAACAAGGTCGTCCAGCAGTCCAGGGTCCATTGGGAGGAAGAGATCAATTACGCCATTGCCGACCTCACGGCCAGCCCCGAGGCCTCCACCACGGGCGTTGTCATCAGAAGGAGGCTCCAGATGCTCATGTACAACAACATGTACAGGATGATGTTCAACCGAAGATTTGAGAGAGAAGACGACCCCCTCTTTGTCGAGCTCAAGAGGCTGAATGGTGAGAGAAGCAGGCTTGCACAGAGCTTCGAGTACAACTATGGTGACTTCATCCCCATCCTCCGCCCCTTCCTCAAAGGCTACCTCCAGCTCTGCCAGAAAATCAAAGATCAACGCCTACGCCTCTTCAAAGATTACTTCCTGGACGAGCGAATGTAAGTACCACCTTAATCATCAAGAAAGCTTCATATTGTGTCGCAGTGGTCTGAGCATAGTAAAAGGTAGTTGGGAGCCGTATGTTCTATGCGGTAACTAGCCTAACCATGTCCTGTGATGGTGTCCTGAGATGCTAGCGTAGTACTCTCAAGAGCTAGCATAACCATATTCTGTGATCCTAGCATACCATATCCTGTGATATATACCTATTATTGCCTTTGATCTCTTATAGTTTCTCCATCTTTCTGTTTCTTTTAAACAGCAAGCTGACTAGCGTGAAGCCTCCATCAAATGATGAGAAGTGTGCCATTGATCACATCCTTGATGCTCAGAAGAATGGTGAAATCAATGAAGACAACGTTCTGTACATCATTGAAAACATCAATGTGGCAGGTACTATTGCAAACCTTTGCAGATTGTTGATCAATCACCCGGTTGCTTCTACTCTACAGTTAGGTGTCATGTATATTCTGCTAACCAGCTCATGTGCGTATGTGCAGCCATTGAGACGACTTTGTGGTCTGTAGAGTGGGGATTAGCTGAGCTGGTGAACAATCCTGATATTCAGGAGAAGGTCCGGATTGAGCTGAACACAGTGTTAGGCCATGGTGTCCCCATAACAGAGCCAGATATTCCAAAGCTGCCATACCTGCATGCTGTGGTAAAGGAGACAATGCGTTTGCACATGGCCATTCCTCTTCTGGTGCCTCACATGAACTTGAATCAGGCCAAGCTAGGGGGCTATGACATACCAGCAGAGAGCAAGATCTTGGTGAATGCATGGTATTTGGCCAACAATCCGGAGTGGTGGGAGAAGCCAGAGGAGTTCCGCCCCGAGAGGTATCTTGGGACCGAGAAGATTGATGCTAGCGGCAATGATTTCAGGTTCTTGCCATTTGGAGTTGGGAGGAGAAGCTGTCCCGGCATCATCCTGGCTATCCCCATCCTCTCGCTCGTGCTGGGCCGCCTCGTGCAATCTTTTGAGCTTCTCCCACCACCTGGTCAAAGCAAGGTGGATATCACTGGGAAGGGCGGGCAATTCAGCTTGCACATCGCTACCCACTCCACTGTGGTGTGCAAACCTCTCTAGAGTCCTGAATCCTGATATGCAAACTGCTGCACGGTTCACTTGGGTTTAAAAGCCCGGCTTTGTGTTCCCTAAGTTGACTCTTTTCTTCTTCTGTCAGTTTGTTCATAAATTTTGCCCCTCTTGGACAGCTGGTGTACTTCAACATATAGTTGGACCTTATATGTATCCATATAGTTGGACCTTATATGTATCCATGTATGATCTTTGATATGCAACCTTCAAAACATCATAAATTGTGTTTCGGTGAAACATTTCTTTGTGGATTAATGTATGTTGAAGCCATTAACTGCCAATCACTGTTGATATTTACTGAACTTTGCGCTGTTTTCAACAATCACGGAAGTTTCTCCTCTTACAAATGGCCTAAGTGGAGGATTTCTTTCTCTTACAAGCATAAATTGAGCATAATCCTTTGTTAACAAGCTTTGTCTTATTTAATAATAACCAATCTTATAATTAATGAATACCATAAAAATAATCAATTATCTTTTATTTTAATATTTTTACTTTTCATTATTATTATTTTTTAGAGAATCAAAATACTTATTTTCTATTTTTTTCTTAATATCCTATATTCTAATTAACAAAGAGTATCTATAACATCTCACTAAATTCATAAATTTTCTAAGGAAGTTCTCATTTTGAAATCACTTTTCTTAGTTCAACACTTTAATTGGTTCCTTTTAATTTATTCTCTACAAATTTTCCAAAATTGCTCTTAAAAGGGTCATTTTTAACTTAAAATTTAATTTTTAAATTTTATTTCATCATTTTAATGCTTTAAAATTTTTAAAATAAAATTTAAACTTCCTTTTATGTTTGTCTAATTATTAATTAATTATCTCTAAATTTTTTACTATTTATTATAAATATTTTAAAATTTTAAAATGGTTATTTTTGACCTAGTAATCTCTTGTTTTTTAATTTTACATTTTAGTAAATCGTTCAAAAAAAGGAAAAAAAATTATGCACTCTTACATACTTTTTCTCCCTCTAAAAAATAGTGAACCCCATTTTTGTCATATTTTCATCCTCATTCTATTTTTTAAATGAAAATAGTAGATTATGTAATTCATTAATTAAAAGTAGTAAACCTTAATGAAAATTAGATCTCCAAATTTTGGCTTGATCTCCAATACGTGTAATTTTTTAAATGGGTAATTAGATCTCTTAGTATTCCTTAATCATTATTTCAATGCTTGATTAAAAGAGAGACCTTCATAAACAAATCCTTCAAATTGGGAGTGGTAAGTGTGTTTGTAGGCTTTAGACTCTCTCATTGCTCCTAATCTTTGCTCTAAATTCTCTGTTTTGAGCCCAACTTACTTGATTTCTCCTTGCTTTTCTCACTGTTTCTATGACTTAATATCTCTTACTAATCATGAAGAAATTAAGCAAGAAAATGGATAGGAATGAGAAGTGCTATGAAAGGCTAATGGATTGGGCATAAGAAATCTCCACTAATCACTCAGTATTCTTTGTTAATCACGCCCCTCCTCCCCCATGGGGTTGGTGCCATCTTGTTTTTTTTTTTTCAAGAACACATGTGGTTTGTAATTCCAAGAGGACTAGCCACTACAATCTGTAGGAAAGGGACCGTGCCACGAGATCCTAAGGAAGGCCTCCTGATATTTCCTCATGCAATCTGAGCCCTCACTGACCACAAAGGGTATGAAAGATATCAAGCCAGATGCTCCGGATAGACTCCACTAGCAGGGTGAGGGTGCCTTCGATGGCTTCACTACATCAAGCTTTCCATATATGCCATGCTACTGTACTACTGCAAATCTCCCATCTTTGGCTTGAACCTAGGGTCCAACGACCAATAGGGAGAGTTGGAACTAGCACAATGGAAAGACAAAGGTGACAAACCTGAAGCGCTAGTCTCCCACCTTCCTCCTAATACGGCATGAGGATCGTGGTCTTAGTGGCCCAAGAAATAGTGCCCCACATAACAATATGGGTAGGAGCCCAATCCATAGTGAAAATGCATAGGATTCTATGCCAGACCTACTAGGTCTTTGGGCAATCCCAAAGATAGTGATGGTGAGACTCCTGGGGATGGCCACACCTCTGATATAATGCTGCTCTGCTCCCAATGGCCAACTAAGTGCCAATTGCTAAGCTCCAATGTGCTAGCTATCACATCAAAAGAGCGACCTTTCGCAATGGAAAGCTATCCCACAGTTGCTTCCAGAAATCTACGAGAAAATGCGACACAAGGAGGCCATTGTGCTGCTGGAGTGCCCTCCACCTCTGACATCTAAATCCTATAGTCCAACCATGCACAATGTAAGCAAAGAAGGGGTACCAGGTGACTCCTTTGTCCTCTGGATCTTGCCATGTCCACTCTCCTTGGTCCCATTGGAGACTCATAATAGGCCAGCCCTCCCACATCCATAGCCACCATAGTCTCTCTCTAGATCTTGCCAAGCCTAACCATGTAGTGTAAGCAAAGAAGGGGGTACCAAATGCCTCCTCTCTATCCTCTCTATCCTCTCTATCCTGCCATGTCCACTCTCTTGAGTCCCATTCGAGATTCATAATAGGCTGGCCCTCCCACATGAAAAAATGCAGGGGGGAAGAGAGCTTGAGCTCTTGCAAGCACACACACACACTCACAAAACCCTAATAGAGAACACACAAGGTGAGAGGCTGAAAATCTTCTTCTCCTTCTCTACTCAACACTCAACACACCATATACAAGAATAAGAGTACACAATAATATGGAAGGTACTCAACCAATACATACACGGGTTCTCTATAGTGTGAACCCGACTAAATGAGCTGGCGCTATAACTATGCCAGTCTCTAGAATGGCTGTCACACAGCCTGTCATCCCACTGGCCGCATATCACCCAAGATCTCACCAACCATGCCAGTGGTGTAAGTGTGGGGCCTATCCCCCAGGCGGGTCATCAGTGTCCACCGCCTCACTAGAGCTCGATATCTCAACACTCCCCCTCGAGCTCAACTCCATCTCATGTACACCAAGCGAAGCCCTGAATCTGCGGAGCTTCTCTGTACCCAATGCTTTGGTGAAGATGTCAGCTACCTGATCCTTTGTGCTGACATAAACAAGGTCAAGATCTCCTGCCAAGACCTTCTCTCTGACGAAGTGGTAGTGGACCTCTATGTGCTTCGTACGAGCATGAAAGACTGGGTTCCTGGCCAACTGTATACTGCTAATGTTGTCACAGAAAATGACAACTTGTCTATCCACTGATAGACCCAAATCTGCAAGTAGCTTTCTCAACCAAGCTACCTCACATGCTGCCATAGCAGCTCCTCTGTACTCGGCCTCTGTACTCGATAGAGCAACCGTAGGCTGCTTCTTGCTGCTCCAAGTCACAGCAGCACTCCCCAAAGAAAACATGAAGCCACTGGTAGATCTTCTGTCTGAGATACTACCAGCCCAATCAGCATCCGTGTACCCATGTACACATATCTCTGTCCCAGTCTCATAGAATAGTCCACAATGCAAAGTAGACCTCACATACCTCAGTATGCGTCTCACTGCATCTAAATGCGGTTTCCGTGGAACCTGCATAAACTGACTCACCAACCCAACAGCATAGCTCAAATCTGGTCTGGTGATCGTCATGTAGATCAAACTTCCTACTATGCTCCTGTACATAGTAGGATCCTCCAAGATCTCTCCTGAATCTGCACTCAACTTGCCATTCTGATCCAATGGCACAGAAATAGGCTTGCAGCCTGTCATACCATACTTGGACAACATGTCCAAGCCATACTGTCTCTGCAGTAATCCAATACCATGTGGTGACCTAATCACCTCAATGCCCAAGAAATATCTGAGCTCCCCCAGATCCTTCATCTCAAACTTTTGTCTAAGCAAGATCTTTACATCAAAGATCTCTGCATCATGGTCCCCCGTAATGATCAAGTCATCTACATAGATGACAACAAGCACAACTCCTCTATCACCATGTCTCACATACAATGAGAAGTCTGCATTGGCTACATGAAAGCCAATAGTGACAAGATATTCAGAAATCTTGTCAGACCATGCTCTTGGTGCTTGCTTTAAGCCATACAAGGCTTTCTTCAACCTGCAAACATGCTCGGGGTGACCCACATCCTCATAACCAGGTGGCTGCAACATATACACCTCTTCTTACAAATCCCCATGCAAGAATGCATTCTTTACATCCATCTGATGTAAAGACCATTTCTTTGACGCAGCCACTGCTATCACAACTCTCACCGTTGCCATCTTGGCAACTGGGCTGAAAGTTTCCTCATAATCAATCCCATATGTCTGCGCATATCCTTTGGCTACCAATCTAGCCTTGTACCTGTTTATGCTCCCATCACTGTTATGTTTAACTTTGTACACCCACTTGCATCCAATGGCTTTCTTGCCTTCAGGCAATTGCACTAAATCCCAAGTTTCATTTCCATATAGTGCATCCATCTCCTCATCCATAGCTTTCTCCCAATTCACATTTCCAACAGCCTCATCAATGCATGTGGGTTCAACAACCTGCACAACCTTTGCCATATATGCATAGTGATGTGCCACATAACCATCATATGTAAATCTCTGGACAGGCTTCTTCACTCTCCCTGATCTTCGCAGCTTTTCATTCATGGCTTCCATAGCCTTCTTTACACCAGGTGTTCTCATAGCTGGGATCCCAAGCTCCTCATCAAGACTCATATCTGAGCCACTAGACTCTCCATCAACATGAGAATGCCCTGCAGAAATGTCAGGCATACCAAGGGGCTCAACCACTTTCTCTTTTCCTTTACGTGATGTACTAATCACATTTGCAGGACTGGTATTATGACGCAACCTGCCACTCCATGGTCTATCAACAGACCCACTAGATGAGGACTCTCCTGGTCCACTCAAAGACTGTGATTGCTGACCTGCATTCTGTGCAACCACACTTCCACTCACATCAGCCCCAATAGCTTCTTTTTCAGCAGCATACCAGCTGCTCATCTCATCAAAGACAACATCCCTGCTTACCCTCAACTCACGTGTAGCAGGGTTATAACACCTGTATCCCTTTTGCTCAAGGGAGTATCCAATAAACACACATTTTTCAGCTTTCGGATCCAGCTTAGTTCTCAGCTCATCTGGCACATGCACATATGCAATGCATCCAAAGACTTTCAGATGAGACAAATCTGGTTTTCTGCCAGTAAACCTCTCCTTTGGAGTTACATCATGTATGGCTGCAGTTGGAGTCCTGTTCATGATGTATACTGCTGTAGAAACAGCCTCAGCCCAATAGCAATGCGGCATATTCTTCTCTTCCATCAATGCTCGCGCAATCTCAGCAATGTGCCTGTTTTTCCGCTCAGCAACTCCATTTTGCTGCGGAGTGTATCTGCATGTGAACTGTCTCCGAATACCATTTTTTTTCAAGAATTCAGAGAACTCATTGGAGAAGTATTCTCCCCCTCCATCTGACCTTAGGCACTTAACATATTTCCCTATTTGCTTTTCAACCAAAACTCTGAAATTCTGAAAGTGAGTGAACACCTCACTCTTCTCCTTCATGAAATATACCCACACTTTCCTTGTGTGGTCATCAATGAAAGTGACATAGTACCTGCAGCCTCCCATAGAAACGGTCTTCGTAGGACCCCATACATCTGAATGCACAACATCTAGTGCATTTCTGCTCACATATCTGTTACGTGGAAACACATGCTTTGTTTGCTTCCCAAATTGGCATGCTTCACAGATTTTCTGCATACCTTCCACTTTAAATCTTGGCAGCCCTGTCACAATTCCTTTTGTCTGCATAGACTTCAATCTCTGCACATTTACATGTCCAATTCTTTTATGCCATATGTCTGTGTCTGCAACAACTCCTGAACCATTTGCAAACATTGCAGCACTCATTTCAGGCATGTCTACATCCAACGTAAACATTCTGCCCACTCTGTTGCCTTTTGCAACCAACCTGCACTTGTCTTTAAAATCTTCAACATAACATCCATCAGGGTTAAACCGAACCTGCAAACCCTGCTCAATCATCTGGCCAACTGAAACCAGATTCTTTGTTATGTTCGGTACATGAAGTACATCTGCAAGGTACTTCACTTTGCCATCCTGCATAGATAATGGCACATCTCCAACGTGGGCGATTGGATGAGCAGTGTCATCCCCTGTTTCCACAAAACCTGGTCTTTCCGGGTTTTTCATCTCCTTGAACCACTCCCCATGACTCGTCATGTGGTTCGAAGCGCCTGAATCCACATACCATACATTATCTTTTTGTGCTGCATCAACATTTTCAGACATGGCATTCACAACATGCTGCATAACAAACAACCTTTCATTATCCTCATTATTTCTGCTTGAGGATGCATAGTTGTTTTGCTGCACTTTCCCATTTTGCATGTCAGCCTGCTTCTTATAACATTCTGACTGCACATGTCCAGGCTTACCACAATAATAGCATTCACGTGCATCATTATATTGTCTTTGCCAATTTCCACGGCCTCTTTGACTCCCCCTGCCTCTGAATTTGCCTCTTCCACCTGCGTGTTGTTGTTGTTGATTTTGGGACTGTTGTTGCTGCTGCTGCTGCTGCTGACCATAATTCTGATTACCTGTTCGGCCACCTCCTTGACCGCGTCCACGGCCTCCTCTACCTCGTCCTCTTCCTGAACTCGTGTAGAAGGCCTGTTGCTCTGAACTGTTTTTGCTTTGTGAAGACTGTTGGTCTTCACCCAAGTTCTTCTCTTCGATAATCAGCATGGACACCAAATTTGTAAAGTTGGGAATGTTTTCCCGAGTCTGAATAGACGTCTTAAACGCCTTGTATTGTGGCCCGAGGCCACGTAGACAGACTTCCACCTTGTCATCATCATCTACTGACACACCAATAGATGCAAGGGATTCCACAATACCCTTTATCTTCAATGCATAGTCATTCACAGACATGCTCTTTTTCTCCACAGTATGAAGCTCATTCTTCAACTGTATCTTACGTGCCTTGGTATTTGTTTCATAAAGCTTTACCAAGGTGTCCCACGCCTCCTTGGGGGACTTGGCATCCTGAATGTGCCCAATCATGGTGTCCTGTATACTAATGGAAAGCCAATACATTACTTTCCTGGCTCCTTGGTTCCAATCTTTAAACTCTTTCACATCTGCAGCAGTCAGATTTATATCCGGTATCTCCGGTGCCTCTTCATGCTCACCTTCTATGTAGTCCCAATAACCTTTTCCCATCAGGAAATTCGTTAACCTGAACCTCCAAGCATGGAAGTTATTCTTATCCAGCTTCTCAGCCACAATCTGTGTTATGCCATCATTAGACATCTTGCCAAACACACAATTTCACCAGAAACTGCACTCTGGTTTTTCTGCACAAATGCTGTATTTTCTGCACAGCGGTACTGTAGTACTCTCAAATGTCACAACCAGTGACTTCAATGCACATACATACACCCAATGGCAACTGTAGACCTCTTTGCAGCACCCACAGTGTCTGCACAGTCAATCTGTCTTCCTGCAGTTCTTAAAACAGAGTTCTGCAGAGAATCGATGACTTACCCGCAGTGCTCGAAATCGCCTGCTTTCTGAAAACGGAGGTCCAGACGCGCCCGAAACGCGTTTTCGGCCCGAAAATTGTAGTCTAAAGGACTGTATAGTTGCCCTATAGCTTCACTCCCGCGAAGAAAGCTCCTCAATCAGAGATCGTTTGCCGGTGCCTCCCGTAGAGCTCCCGACAAGGGTGTAGTCACCAACACAATAGGGAAGAGTAGTTACAGCTCTTACCCTCGTACCGCTTCCTGTGGTTCTCTTGCTTGCAGCTCAGCCCTTAGCACGAACCAGGCTCTGATACCATGAAAAAATGCAGGGGGGAAGAGAGCTTGAGCTCTTGCAAGCACACACACACACTCACAAAACCCTAATAGAGAACACACAAGGTGAGAGGCTGAAAATCTTCTTCTCCTTCTCTACTCAACACTCAACACACCATATACAAGAATAAGAGTACACAATAATATGGAAGGTACTCAACCAATACATACACGGGTTCTCTATAGTGTGAACCCAACTAAATGAGCTGGCGCTATAACTATGCCAGTCTCTAGAATGGCTGTCACACAGCCTGTCATCCCACTGGCCGCATATCACCCAAGATCTCACCAACCATGCCAGTGGTGTAAGTGTGGGGCCTACCCCCAGGCGGGTCATCAGTGTCCACCGCCTCACTAGAGCTCGATATCTCAACACCACATCCATAGCCGCCCATAGTCTCTCTCTGGCCACCTAGGCCGGTGGAGGGTAGATGTGCCACTCATGTGCATGAAAACCAATCATCCTCACCCTTTGCAAGGTGCATCTCCTGAGATCCTACATGGGGCTCTCTTATCTCTCCAATATGTCATGATGCCCAATAGAGAAGGTGAGTGTAATGCGGAGTACTCATCCACACCACCGTGAACTACTAGGGGTATACCATGATTGGTGTAAACATTCCCAGCCACTGTGGAGGAGAAGGATCTGGTAGTGGGGCCAGCCACTTCGGAGGAATGGAAGAGTCAATGTCAAGGCTAAGTTAGTCTCTACCCCTAGTTCCCTACTATAAGGCCTCTCTCCTGAGCCTGTGTGTGATCTAGTGGTGTAGTTTAAAAACTTGATTAGTCTACTACTCTTTTAAGCTAACCACACATGGAATAATTTTTGGAGAGTACATGTAGGTCTTTGTGCTTCTCAGGGTAAAAAACAAGATGCCTCCATGAATATATAAGTATAAGTGGGTTGGCGATTATTCCTCCTTTATAAATCTAAAATTATAGAAAATGGGACGAATGTTTTCAAAAGTGTCCAAAATTGGGCGAATATTTTCTAAAACCCTTCAAAACGGCCAAAATTTGGCCGAATATCTTTATATGCCCGATGAATTTATTTTTGAAAAAACCCAAAAATAGCCAATACATCTTTTAATTTTTCATGTTTCTAGGCTCCAACCTTAGCAATTCTTAAAACCAAATTTACATATTAATTATTTACTACTTAACCATGCCCATTTTTAATTTATTTTCTAAGCTCTAAAATTTAATTAAAAATTTACCTATGTTTGTATGTATAAATATGTAAAGAAAATTAAAATAATGAGAGGTAAAATCAAGGTGTAAAATGCGCATTGGATTTTCTAAGCTCTATTCAATTTTGAGTTGAAAGAATTATCTACTCATTGTTAAGAATATGACTAGTGTCTGGAATATAATTTTTCAATAAACTCACATGAAAAACACTATGAATCTTCAAATGTGGTGGAAGTAAAAGTTTATAAGCTTGGTCCCCAACCTTCTTAGTGACGACATACATACCACAATACCTCGAAGAAATACCACAGCTTCTTCAAATTCTTGCTTTGACCTTTTGGAATCGGCATATTGAATTTACCTATCTTGAGTAGCCTTAATATCCTTATGGATAGTTTTGAGTTGAAGTTTGTATTATTTTTTGCCTATGTTTGTATGCATGAATATGGATAGAAAATTAAAATAATGAGAAGTAAAATCAAGGTGTAAAATGTGCATTGGATTTTCTAAGCTCTTCGATTTTGAGTTGAAAGAATTATCTACTCATTTGTTAAGAATTATCTACTCATTTGTTAAGAATATGACAAGTGTCTAGAATATACTTTTTCAACACTCACATGAAAAACAATATGAATCTTTAAATGTGGTGGAAGTAAAAGTTTATAAGCTTAGTCCCCAACCTTCTTAGTGATGACATACAGACCACAATACCTCGAAGAAATACCATAGCTTTTTCAAATTCTTGCTTTGACCTTCTGGGATCGGCATATTGAATTTACCTATCTTGAGTAGCCTTAATATCCTTATGGATAGATTTGAGTTGATTTTACATTTTATCTAACATCTGTTTAAAATTTTTAACTATGATTATGGGATCTGAGCAAGTCAAAGAAATAATGGAATCATGTCCATGCAATGTCTTAAATGGACTCATGCTATGATGATAAGAAGCATTGTAAGCAAACTCCACCAAGTATAAATAAGTCATCCATCTATAGGGTTCATGACCACAATATGATTGGAATGATCAAAGAATATCCTCAATCATGTGATTTACTCTTTCTATCTAGCCATCAATTTCCAAATGATAGGCTATACTAAGATCCAAATATGTCCCTATAGCTTCAAAGAATGCTCTCTAAAATTTCAAAGTGAACTTAATATCGCGATCACTCATAATCCTTCACGGAAATCCATGTAATCTGAAGATCTCCTTGAGAAAAACTTTTGCAATATTATAGTCATATAAATCTTCTTTACTGGGATCAAATGAGAAACTTTGGTTAGCCTATCCACTACCACCAATGTGGAATCATATCCTTACTGAACTAAAGATAACTTGGTAATAAAACCCATACTGATGCATCCCACTTCATTTGAGGAACGTCAAGAGAGGATGCAATTTGCTTGATAATTTGACCCTTTTTTCTTTAATCTTCTGGCAAATTATGCACTATCTGACATGTTTTAAGACATCCCTTTTAAGTCGTGGCTAGAAGAAACTCTTCTTGATAGTCATAAAGGTTTTCACATACCCAGGATGTCCTGCAATGGGGGTCTTCACATACCAAAGATATCTAACATGTTTTAAGACATCCCTTTTAAGTCGTGGCTCGAAGAAACTCTTCTTGATAGTCATAAAGGTTTTCACATACCCAGGATGTCCTCCAATGGGGGTCTTCACATACCAAAGATATCTTGTAGTGGGGTTTTAAAAGAAGCTTGATTAAAAAATTCTCTCTTGATTTCACCAATGTTCGAAATTCAAAGCATGTTGTTTTAGTAAAGACATTCATCTTCTTCTTTATTAATCTCTTGTTGAAGATTATTACGCAATAGAGCAAAAGAATTTATCCAAAGAAATTACCATTTTGAACTTTTACTAACAAGGATTTTGAACTTTTACTAACAAGGATTTGACACCATCATAATTGCTAGTAAAGAGACTTTTCTACTAAGTGCATCAGCAACTACATTTCCCTTCCCTAATATGTACTTATTGATTCCAAAATCAAACTCTTACAAAGCCTACATCCATATTCACTATACATGTTCAACTCAAAATTTCAAGAGAATAGAATTTATTTGAAAGTAATATAAAAGAAGAAGAAAAGGTGTGAATTGTACAAATTTATGATAGTTTGAAAGTATAATCCAATTCTTACTTGTAAGAGGGCTTCAATTTGAATATGACTTGTAGTAGTAGTAGTAGTAGTGATGTAGGATACTCAACTCTTCCCTTCTAATCCAAGAGCTTTTCTCTTTGGAAAAAAAGACTTGGGAATAGCTAAATATGATGTAGACTATCAAATAGGCACTTACAATATATGCCTATATTATGCAGGTACTTGATTAATGAAAAATCTATGCAAAGTAGCATAATAAAATCATCCTAAACTCTCTTCTAGTAGGCATTGGAAATTTGAAATGGGAGGGATCTATTTATAGATTAATTATCTCCTTCATGCATGTAAAAGCATGCATTTAGTTGAACGACCATTCTTTTAGTTATCTAGCCTAAATCTTATCTCATTCACGCACGGTTGAGCTACTTTAAGGTTTCCTCATTATCTCTCCATTTAATATTTAAATAAATTGACCGTTAGCTCCTTTTTAACCATTCCCAACACATTTTTGAAGTTTTCATGTTTCTACGCTTCAACCTCAACAATTATTTACCAAGTCCACATTAATTATTTTCTACTTGACCATGTCCATTTTAATTATTTTCTAGGCTCTAATTAGTTTAGTTATTTTTTGCCCATGTTTACATGCATAAATATGTATACATATGCACATGATTGATAAAATTCACATGGTTAATTTCTTAATAAAATCTAATGTGCACACTTTGCACCTTGATTTTATCTCTCATTATTTTTATTTTTTTAAATTTTGATATGCCTATAGGATTATATGATTTTCATGCACAATTGGCATAATCACATGTGTCCTTTTGCACATCTTTGCACATTTAGGCCTTGTCCTTCACACTTAAAATTTTTATCTAAGGTTTCCCATTATTTAACTTAAGATTTTCTTTTAAGGTTAAGTTTTCACAAACTAATTATCAACCTTACCATATTAAATTTTCAACTTAATTTTGGGAAATTCTAAACATATTTTGAATACTCTCTCACTAAAATATTTTTAGAGCTGAAGTTTATTTACAAATACTAGAAATACCTTTAGAGAGGGATCTTACATGAGCTTTGGGACACTATCACTGGTGTTGATGTTCACCCACCACCACCACAACAAGGGATATAGATGGTAACCTTGTACCACGTGCCAAGCTTGGAGACAAAGGGATTTACCATGGTACACACAATTCATTACAAAAAGAGGTGCTGTAATTCTATCTCTAGGGATAAAGCGCCTAAGAAGCCTAAAAACTCGGCATGAAGTTCTGAAGTTCCTGGGTGAATGATCAAAGAGTTGCACATGCTGAACAAGCCCTAGCCTTATCAGAATCATGGCTAAGGAAATATTCTGCCTGAGCCTCTGACGCTGATTGGTACTGACATTAATACATCGCCCTCCACAGAACCACATATACTGAAGTCGCTCAAGAGGATCAGGAAAGTAAAGACTCTCAAAATGACGTGCGAGTCTCACTCTGCTTACTCGGGTCGTAGCAGAGTTGATGAGGTGCTCCATGCAAAGGCTATCATATCCTAACTCTGGGAGAGTTCAAGAATGCCAAAAAGATTCGAGGTATCCATCTATAAATTCCAATTCAATTTATGAGTTTTCAATTTTTGAAGTTCCTTGAACATAATATTAACAAGCGAAAACATTATTTTTCCAAATTTACTTTTAATTTTTTAAGCAATTTCTATTGCTGTTACAACAGCGCTCTAATACCAACTATGAGATCCCACTATCCCCTCCGCGCACCGGATTCCCGATTGCTGGCAGTGGAAGCAGCTCCCTCTTGCGCGGGGCAGGGTTTCCCACTCGGGGCCTCGCCCTCGAATGTCCGGGCAGCACGAGACTAAGCTGGTGGTCATTCCGAAAACCGAAACCGGGAAAATTTCCCATGACCAAAAAACGGGGATGATTCCACCATTTATATTTTCTTAACAAATTTTCTAACGAGGTCAAGATACTGAACTAACCTTCTGAATCATCTGAATAAACCAGATAGAAGGGAAACTATTACAGACTTAACTTGAAGGGATCAATGCTTTTTTCCTAATTGAATCAGGCACAGCCATTGATCTATTCATTTGAGAAGTCTTCAGGCTTTTAATTAACTACTCCAGTTCTAAGCGTAATCCTATTAATCAATTTTATTAATAATAAAACTCTACTGATTCCAGCCTAGCCACTATTGCCCAGCCACTGGAATAGTAGAACCAAACAAGTACTCACCCACCCATAATTGAAAGCCTTTCTTAACTTATGCTTTAGAATATAGATACTCACACACTCCTCTTTAAACTTTAATTTATAAAACAATCCATTGACAACCAATCCATTGACAAACAATTACTGGTACAGATGTCACAACTCAAAATTTCTATTCAATCCTTGTTTCTCACAAAACAGTATCACTCTAGACTCTCCATTGAGACCAGCAGGTCAACAACGAGATCCACTAAAACAGATTACAATAAGTTTCTCGTTATCATACATATATATCTTCCACGACATACGCATGGGTGTCCTTGGCACCGCGAGCCCGTGGATCGCCTGATCAGAACCCTCCAGGATCCTCCTAGGTGTCCTGGCACTTCACTCAAGAACCGCTTCGTCAGCCCTCATCCATCATACCGGAAGCGCACCATTTTAACCATACCGAGGCTGCTCAAGACTGGGCAAGCTTTGCCGCGTGAGCTGTCCTTTGAACACTCCCCGCCCAGTTGGTCAAGAGTTGGGCAGGCTCTGATACCAATTGTGAGATCCCATTGCCCCCTCCGCGCACTGGATTCTCGATTGCTGGGAAGCAGCTCCCTCTTGTGCGGGGCAGGGTTTCCCACTCGGGGCCTCGCCCTCGAATGTGCGAGCACGAGACTAAGTTGGTTATCATTCCGAAAACCGAAACCGGGAAAATTTTCCATGATCGAAAAACGGGGACGATTTCACCATTTATATTTTCTTAACAAATTTTCTATAACGAGGTCAAGATATTGAACTAACCTTCATCCAAATAAACCAGATAGAAGGGAAAGTATTACAGACTTAACTTGAAGGGATCAATGCTTTTTTCCTAATTGAATTAGACACAGCCATTGATCTATTCATTTGAGAAGTCTTCAGGCTTTTAATTAACTACTCGTCGAGTTCTAAGCGTAATCCTATTAATCAATTTTATTATTAAAACTCTACTGATTCCAGCCTAAGCCATTGCCCAACCACTGGAATAGTAGAACCAAACAAGTACTCACCCACCCATAATTGAAAGCCTTTCTTAACTTATACTTTAGAATAGAGATACTAACACACTCCTCTTTAATCTTTAATTTATAAAACAATCCATTGACAAACAATTACTTAGTACAGATGTCACAACTCAAAATTTTTATTTAATCCTTGTTTCTCACAATACAGTATTACTCTGGACTCTCCATTGAGACCAGCAGGTCAACAACGAGATCTAGTAATAGATTACATTAAGTTTCTCATCATCATACATATATATCTTCCACGACATATGCATGGGTGTCCTCGACACCGCGAGCCCGTGCATCGCCTAGTCAAAACCCTCTAGGATCCTCCTTAGGTGTCCTGAACACTTCACTCAGGGATTGCTTTGTTGGCCCTTGTCCATCGTATCGGAAGCGCACCATTTTAACCATACCGAGGCTAGTCAAGACTTGGGCAGGCTTTGCCGTGTGAGCTGTCATTTGATCACTCCCCGCCAACTGTTGCAACCGAACTTCCCTTAGAAAAACACATATACCAAATGCTCCCTCCCCAGCATTCTGGCGTAAGACAGTCCTTTAAGAAAACACAGTTTCTATGCAAGTTTTCAGTTTTGATTTTCTTTTGAATACAATGAGTATATCTTAATTATGTATCCCAAGACTTCTAGATCACAGGTCTGGATTCCCAAGCAGAATTCTTTGAATTTTAAATTCTTGATCCTCATATCAAAATCAAAGGTCTCAACTTAGTTTCAATTTCGGTGGGTGATTTGAGTGTAGAGTACTGAATTGGTCACATCATCATTTCTTGAAACTCATGAAGGAGTTACGTCTTGGCCATAATCTGATTCAGGGTTTGAGTCTTGAAAGGTTCTCCCTGAACTATCTTTCTCGAAGATAATATTTCAATTACTTCTTTACTGAATTCAAAACTAAACACCAATTTCTATGAGGAATAAATTAGTCATTTATCTAAAATTCCGTCTTCGATAGTTTTTTTGAATTTTCTCATTAATATGAAACGGTATAATTTTCCTTCACTGAGTATTTACTTATTCATTTTTCCAATATTCATGGGATTTAAACATAGGATTAAAGTGAACTCTTATTTTGATAAAAAAATTCTTTTATGCATCATTTTATGCATAAAAATAAAAAATGATGAAAGTAACACTTTTATAATAAAAAAATTATTCTTTTATGCATCTATTTATGCATAAAAATCCATTTTGATGAAAGTAACATTTTTATATTAAAAAAATTCTTTTATGCATCCTTTTATGCATAAAAATCAATAATAATGAAAGTAACACTTTTATAATAAAAAATATATTCTTTTATGCATCATTTTATGCATAAAAATCAATAATGATGAAAGTAACACTTTTATAATAAAAAAATATATTCTTTTATGCATCTATTTATGCATAAAATCCATTTTGATGAAAATAACACTTTTATAAAAAAAGTATTCTTTTATGCATCTATTTATGCATAAAATCCATTTTGATGAAATTAACACTTTTGTAATAAAAATAATAATCAATATGCATCTTTCTATGCATAAAATATAATTCTATTAAAAATCACTCTTTTTTAATAAAAAAATAATCCATATGCATCTTTCTATGCATAGAATTTAATTCTACTGAAAATCATTCTTTTATAAAAAAATAATCAATATGCATCTTTCTATGCATAGAGTTTAATTCTATTAAAAATCACTCTTTTATAATAATAAAAAATAATCAATATGCATCTTTCTATACATAGAATTGAATTCTATTGAAAATTATTCTTTTATAATAAAAAATAATCAATTTGCATCTTTCTATGAATAGAATTTAATTCTATTAAAAATCATTCTTTTATAATAAAAAAATAATCAATATGTATCTTTCTATGCATAGAATTTAATTCTATTAAAAATCAATCTTTTATAATAATAAAAATAATCAATATGCATCTTTCTATGCATAGAATTTAATTCTATTAAAAATCAATCTTTTATAATAAAAAAATTAATCAATATGCATCTTTCTATGCATAAATGAAAATGACACTTTTAGAATACACAAACGATGGGGATTACTCTTTTTGATTAATAAAAGATGAAATTTTTTTGATAAATTTTTAGAAAATTTTGCCATAACCTCCTTTGTATGGTTGACCATTTTTTAATTTTTCTAACCTTAATCTACTTAGGAATTATCCCAAATTGGTTTGAAGCATTCTAAAATAATCAATTTTCACTTTAAGAGAGAAACAATATGAAAAGTTTAATTCCAACAATTAGATCACTTAACTAGGATAAAGAAGGACTGATTTTAAGAATGAGAGAGGGGGAAAGCCTTTCCAAGAAGGCATAGCATCAGTTTATCATTTTAAGATAACAAACAATTTAGAAAACCATTAAAAGAATAAGAAAAATATAAGATTTCTAACTTACATGAATTCTGGGAGCTTTCCTTTGGCTTGATGGTTTGAGGGTTCTACTCTTGTTTGTAAACAAGAGTGACCACCAATTCTTTAGAAGAGGGAATGGTAAAAAACTAGTGAATTATTAAGAAATTCACAGTTCTTGGCTCTTGGGAGGAGTAGAGTAATAGTGCATAAAACACTATTAAGCTTCAACAAAGGGGAAGAATGGCATGACAGTAAATTCATAGTGCCCATAGCGAGTATTGATGGTGGCTGTCTTCGAGATATCTTGATCATTAATCCTGATCTGGTAATACCCTGATTTGAGATCTATCTTTGTGAAGATGTGGGCTCCATTTAGCCTGTCCAGAAGCTCATCAATTCTAGGGATAGGATACTTATTCTTAAGTGTCTGCAGCTGATTGAGACCTCTGTAATCCACACAGAGTCTTAACATTCCATCCTTCTTTTTCTGAAAGAGAACTGACGCATCCTAAGGTGAAACACTGGGTCTTACAAACCCTTGTTCTTACAGCTGCCTAAGCTGTTCCTTGAGTTCAATGGCTTTAGGGACTGGCATTTTGTATGTGCGCTGGGCTACTAGCTGAGCTCTGGGGGTCAATTCTATCTCATGATCTACTTCCCAAATGGGAGGCATCTTAGTTAGCTCTGCTGGGAATAAATCATCATGCTCACTTAACCATTCTGGTTCTTTAGCCTTTAACTTTGTGTTTATCGGATTCATTTTGACAACATAAATGAGCTGCTTCTTTCTAAGTCCTTTCAGTAACCTAGAAGCTTTTACTAATTACAGATCTGGGGATCCAAAAATTCTAGTTCCTTGAACTTTGTTCCCATGAAGGTCACGGAAGGAAATGGTTCCATTGTGACAATGAATGTCAGCTTGATTTTTGTGGAGCCAATCCATTCCAAGGATTCCATCAAAAGTCCTAAAGGTAAGACTCTGAACTGGCAGTCAGTTACATTTCCATCTAGATTGAATTGAATACGATTTGTCTCATGTGGTGAGTGAAAAGAATCTTCCCACTGGCCAATTCAACTTGCATAGGTTTCCCTGATTTCTGTTCTAAGACTAACTTACGCAAGCATCCTGGGGAAATAAATGAATGAGTACTGTCTGAATCAATCAAAAGCTTAAATGGCTTATCCTTATACTCAGCTAGAGGATGGATGACAGAGAATTGACAATTTGGCCCTTAGTTTTCAATCGCGGCATAAATCTAACCTCTTTTCTCTTCCACTACTTCTGCTATCATAACTGCTCTGGTTGCTACAGATTGGGGCGGAACTCTTTCACTTTGGTTACCCTAGTTTTGGGAGGGAGTTCTGAGATTACTTTGAACAAAGGCATCTAGATGGTTGAGCTAGAGTCCTCCTAGGATTACCCTGATTTTGGCAAGACGGACCTGATTTGACTGATACGAAGGGACTAGTCTCTACACTCCGGGTCCTTGACTTCCTTGTCCTCTTGACATGGCAAGAGTGTCTTTAAGCTGGTGATCAAAACCCTGACACCCAAAACACCTATTCTCACTTCTAAGCTCATCCCTTTGAATCCTTGAAAGAGGTGGGACTCTTGAGAAAGTGTTCTGAGAGGGAAGGGTCTTCCTTCACTTCTGAATTTCCTAGAATCTTGATTCTGATTAGGGCCTTGTTGCCTCTTTGGGGGTGGAAAGTTTGAAGCACTTCCTGGGGTTTGGAACCTTTTTTGTTTGAGGGTGTAGGCTTCGGCGGGATCTTAACAACAAATGCTTTAGCAAAGTACTTTGCCATTCTGACAGCTTCTGCCATTGAGACTAGTTTGGCATTTTTCACTAAAGTGTCCAATGGCTCGTTTATCCCTCGAATGAATCTGGCCATCAACTGCTCTTCATCCAAAAGTAGGGAATATTTGAAGAGAAGGGCAAATGCTTGATGGTATTCTTCGATCGTCCCGATATCCTGCTTCAGTTCCAAGAACTCATTCATTTTGGTTTCCAGGAAGCCCAGAGGACAGAACCTCTTCCTGAGGTAAGCTTCAAGATCTGACCAGGTCTGGGTATTTCTGTCGAGACGGTTTGTCTCACAATGGTTCCTCCATGTGACCCTGGTCGTTTCCACAATTTTCAATCTGGCGAGAGCCATCTTGATCTTCTTGTTATAACCGGTTGCATCAAAATACTCTTCCATTGCCTCCATCCATTTTTCCACTACTTCTCCTAACTATTCCCCTTCACCCTTGAAGGGACCAGGCTGGGATCAGTGCAGGGCTTTACGAACGTCCGGATCTAACTCTTCATCATTGGTAAGAGGATCTGGCTGCCTACCACGGCCCGCGCGCCTCATGATTCTGACAAAACGATATTTTTGTCAACTTAACTTTGTCACATCAAATTTATGACTTTAATTTTTGAGATTTATTTCTTAAACAAATAAATATTCCATCATAATTTTTGAAAACAAGATTCACTCTGATAATTTTATTAACCAATATTCACAACCACGAAAACAATTTGGAATCTTTTGCAAAACATCTTTTATTATCAAAAGTTTTTGATATATACATAGAGCGTCTCGGCTCCAAAAGTCACCGCCTCAATCGCGTACGCATAAAAAGGCGATACTGCGATGGAGACATGCTATGATATACACAATTCATTCACTAATAATGGTGCGGTAATTCTTCTCCTAGAAATAAAGTGGCTAAGAAGTCTAAAAATACGACAAGAAATTCTAAAATTTCGGGGTGAGTGATTATAGAGTTGTACATAATGAATAACTCTTAGCCTTATCAAGATCATGGCTAGCGAGATATTCTGTCTGAGTCTCTATCATTGATTGGTATTGACGTGAATACTTTGCCCTCCAGAGAACCACATATACTAACGTCGCTCTACTAGATCAGGAAAGTATAGATCCTCAAAGTGCGAGCGAGTCTCACTCTGCTTCCTCAGGTTGTAGCAGAGTTGATGAGATTTTCGAGAAGATAAAGGCGATCTATCCATCTAAAAATCCAGTTCAATTTATGAAGTTCATTTCAAACATAATCTTAACAAGTGAAAACATTATTTCCCACATTTACTTTAAAATTTTAGGTAATTTCTACTGCTGTTTTGTAAGTTTACAACAGTGCTGCTCTGATACCAGCTATGAGACCCCTCTGCCCCCTCCATGCACCGGATTCCCACTTGCTAACAGCGGAAGTAGCTTCCTCTTGCGCGGGGTAGGGTTTCCCTCTCAGGGCCTCGCCCTCGAATGTCCGGACACGCGACTAATCTAGTGGTCATTCTGAAACCGAAACCACAAAAATTTCCCTTGCCCGAAAAACGGGGATGATTCCACCTTTTTGATTTATCCTGATTAAACCAAATAGAAGGAAAACTATCACTAACTTAGTTTGAAGAAATCAACGCTTTTTTCCTAAAACCGAAATCAAGCATAGCCGTTGATCTAATCATTTGAGGAAATCAACGCCTTTTTCCTAACCGAAATCAGGCACAACCGTTGATCTAATCATTTGAGGAAATCAACGCTTTTTTCCTAACCGAAGTCAGGCACAAACATTGATCTACTCATTTGAGAAATTCTTCAGGTTTTTATTTAACTACTCGAATTCTAAGCGTATTCCTATTATTTTAATTTAATTATTAAAACTCCACTGATTCCAACCTAAACCCATCCGGCCCATGGGTTTTAGCCACCACCCAACCACTAGAATCGGTAGAGCCAGACAATTACTCACCCACCCATAATTGAATGCCTTTCTTAACTTTTGCTTTCGAATATAGATATGCACACACTCCTCTTTAAAACTTTAACATATAAAATAATCCATTGGCAAACAGTTATTGGTTACAGATGTCATAACTCAAAAATTCCATCCAGTCCCTTGTTTCTCAAAAAACAATATCACTCTAGACTCTCCATTGAGACCAACTGGTCAGCAATGAGATCTAGTAACAGATTACAATAATCATTTCGTCCATCATACATATCTTCTACGATATACGCATGGGTGTCACAGGCACTGCGAGCCTGTGCATCTCCTGGTCAAAACCCTCCAAGATTCTCCTTAGGTGTCCTGGCACTTCACTCAGGGACTGCTTCGTCCACTCTTGCCCATCGTACCGGAAGCGCACCATTTTTCAACCATACCGAGGCTCGCAGACCTGGGCAGGCTTTGCCGCGTGAGCCGTCCTTTTTGAACACTCCCCGCCAGCTATTGCAACGGAACTTCCCTTAGAAAAACATATACCAAATGCTCCCTCCAGCATTCTGGCGTAAGACAGTCCTTTAAGAAAACAAGGTTTTTAAGCAAGTTTTCAGTTTGATTTTCTTTTGAATAAAAGGAGTATTTCTTGAATCAGTATCCCCAAAACTTCTTGATCAGAATTCAGAATTTCATACCAGAATTCCTCGAATTTTATAACCTTGATCCACAGATCAAATCGAAGGGCCTCAAACTTAGTTTCAGATTTGGCGAGAATTTTGAGTGTATTTTTCTAAACTGGTCACACTTTCTTTCCTCGAAACTAACGAAAGAGTTTGGTCTTGGTCATAGTCTGATTCAAGGTTCGAGTCGGATAAGATTTTTCCTGAACTATCTTTCTCGAAAAGGTTTGGTGATTCAGTTACTATTTTATAAAATTTCTTTCTTTGAATATTCACTTAATTGATTTCTAAATTAGTTATAAATAAATTAATCATTTATCTGAATATTTTGATCTCGATAGATTTCTCGAATTTTCTTTTTTTACAATCCGTGTGAATATAAAACAATAGAAATTTCTCTCTTAGAGTATTTAATTATTCATTTATTAAATACTCATAGAATTTAAGAGAATTCTAATTTTGATATAAAAATTCTTTATGCGTCTATTTATACATAAAAATGAACTTCAATGGGAATAACACTTTAAAAAAATCCTTTTATGCATCTTTCTATGCATAAAATCAAGTTTAATAGGTATAACACTTTGAAAATAAAAAGAATTTCTTTATGCATCTATTTATGCATAAAAATTATTTTTTATAAGAATAACGCTTTTATAAATAAAAAAATTCCTTTATGCATCTTTCTATGCATAGAAATCAAATTTAATAAGAATAACACTTTTGTAATAAAAAAAATTCCTTTATGCATCTTTCTATGCATAGAAATCAAATTTAATAAGAATAACACTTTTATAATATAAAAAATTCCTTTATGCATCTTTCTATGCATAGAAATCAATTTTAATAAGAATAACACTTTTGTAATAAAAAAAATTCCTTTATGCATCTTTCTATGCATAGAAATCAATTTTAATAAGAATAATACTTTTGTAATAAAAGAAATTCCTTTATGCATCTTTCTATGCATAGAAATCAAATTTAATAAGAATAACACTTTTATAATTAAAGAAATTCCTTTATGCATCTTTCTATGCATAGAAATCAAATTTAATAAGAATAACACTTTTATAATTAAAAAAATTCCTTTATGCATCTTTCTATGCATAGAAAATAATTTTAATAAGAATAACACTTTTGTAATAAAAAAATTCCTTTATGCATCTTTCTATGCATAGAAATCAAATTTTATAAGAATAACACTTTTATAATAAAAATTTTCTTTTATGCATCTTTCTATGCATAGAAGTCAAATTTAATAATTAATATTAGTGATATCCATGCATATTCATAGGTGAATATGTACATGGAGTAATTAGAATATTTCTTTTGGATGTAAAAATGAAAGGAATTACTCTTTTGGAATAACATAAAAACAAACTTTCTTTTTTCACAAAATTTTAGAAAATTTTGCCATAACCTCCTTTGTATGGCTGACCATTTCTCATTTTTATCTTTCTTCACTTAACTTAATTAACCCAATTTAGAATTATAGAACTCTAATCTACACAATTTCTTAAATTCAAGAGAGTAAACAATAAGAAGAGTTTAATTAATCACTTAGTTAATCTTTCTAGGATTAAGAAAGGCTGGAATGTAAAGAAGAGAAGGGGGTGGTCTTTTCATCAAAGGCATAGCATTTGAATTTAATTCAATCATTTGCAAAACATAAAAATCAAGAAAACTATAGATTTTTCATTAAAATTCGAAAACAAAGTAAGAAAATTAGCTCATATGGAGCTTGTAAGCTCTCTTTTGGCTTGAGGGGTTGAGGGTTCTACTCTTGTTTGAAGCAATAGTGGCCACCAATTCACTTTGGAGAGGATTAGGCCAAAAACAATTGAATTATTAAAAAATTCAATGTAGATGGCTCAGGATGACAGGAGTAGAGTAACAGTGAATAAACACCATTAAGCTTTTACAAAAGGGGGAGGATTCTATTTATAGAAAAAGTGAGCCTCTAACCAAGCAAATTGATTCTAAAAATTTTCAGATCAGTTTGGTCAATTTTTGACCATTTTTGGGTCAGTTCAGCTTACTTTTTGGATCTAGTTTTGAAACAGGAGAGATGAAAATATCTCATTTTTGGGTCAGTTCAGCTTACTTTTTGGATCTAGTTTTGAAACAGGAGAGAGGAGAGATGAAAATATCTCATTTTATTGATTAAAAATTGGGGGTAATGATGAGAAAAAGGTGCCTACTTCATGAGGGGAGATCCCCACACTGAGGTGTCAAAATTCAGTTTTTTGATTCTTTTCTTTGGTCCTTAGTCCACTCTTCATCTTATGTGAGTGTTTACTCATTTTTGGGGGGTTTTTCTTTTATTATTCAATTTATCTCCTCCCTACATTTGGATTAATCTCATTGTCCTGTCAAACCTTTGTTTGGACCTTAATCCAAAATTTTTTGAAAACAGGGACCCTTAGGCTAAGGTCTTTTGTGCACATTATAATTTATTTCTAATGCACCTTAGGAATTTCTTTTTAAACTTTTGTTTCAGGGGAATTTATTTTAATAGGAAGGGATATTTTTATCCAAAGATATCTAAAAACTAAATTACCTCTCTCTAGAACATTTTCTCTCTCTAGGCCAAAATAGGTAGAAACAAGATCTTTTATTATTCTGAAAAGGGGATTGATTATAGGGGAAGAAACTTGTCATCTTGAGGGGCTGGGGAGGAGTCTTACAAGCATTTTGGGAAAAAAATCACTACTTAAAAGTCCTATGTGTGTGATGGGTTGTGGTGGCTGACACTCTTCAGAGATGCCATGGAGTATGTTAAAAGATGTGATGCATGCCAGTGCTATATAATACCACAACAAAAAGATAGAATGTCTTTATGCCTTTATAACCTATAATGTCTATCAAACTATTTATTAAATGGGGAATGGATTTTGTAGGATCCATTAGGCCTATAACTAGCCCTACATGCTAAAACCATACAAGTATAATATATTATTGTGACCATAGATTATGTGACCAAATGGGCCATATAGTCAAGGCTAATGCTCGGGTTGCCAAGTTCCTCTATGAAAACAACATCACAAGGTTTAGATGTCCCTGAAACTTATTATTAGTAAAACCAAGGAACTCCTTTCTCAAATGAAGTAGTGGATTTTCTCTTAGACAAATTTATGGTTGTCCACCGTGAGTCTTCCCCCTATTATCGACAGACAGATGGACAAGAAGAGAGCACAAACAAAGTATCACGCATGGTGTAAAGTTGTGCATGGTTCTCTCAAAAACAATAGACATTTCTAGGACTCATTGGGAATTTAAACTTGCATCAACATTGTGGGCAACACCTTACAACTTTGTCTGTGTACTAGATGATGTGATTGTCTCCCTATGAAATTGATGATCCCAACCTTAACCTTGAGCTTATCCTACCTATCCTCCATATGGCTATAGTAGACAATGATGACAGAGAAGAAGAAATGAAGCCCATAAGGCTTTTCATGGAATTCAAGGCAAATGAAAAGAGTGTAGCAAAACTTTCTCTCTTAGACATAGGAGTAGGTAGAAACTTGATGTCCTACAAGACTTGGAAGTAGGGAAACTAGTCCTTGAGCCTATAAAGTATTTTAGGGACTACATAGTGAGTATGAAGGATTTGTAAAGCTTGATTTTCACAAAAACTCTTATCCCATGGAAGGTAGTTTCTTTTCATTGTAGGAGAAATGCCAAAAGAAATCATCCTTAGAAGAGGATGGATCACCAAACATGATTGTAGCATCAACTAGGTGACAAGGACTACTACGACCAACAACGTTGAGCATATGATGAATTTCTTCTGGTAGAGGGAAACCTCCTTGGAAAGCTAAAAGTTGCTCATTTTATTACAACTAGGTCCTATTGAGTTAGTGATGAGTACAATCATCAGCAAGCTCAAAGCCTTGTCAAAGTAGCCCATTGCAATCTCATCAGTATAGCCAAGGCTGACAAACCACCTCAAGTGGTGAAGCCCAAACTTAAACCAAGAAGGAACCACATAAGAAACCAAAGAATTGTCAAAGATATTCCAATCCCTTCTACCTTCATTTTACAAAGAATCCCAAGGATAAATATAGCAAGTGTGGGTACCAAAAGACTCACTTGTGCCACCAACTATACCTTCTACTTCTCTAAAATTTGATCACCCATGCCTACTCTATTGCATTGAGTGAATTGTTCACTAATCACTTGGTAATTACTTGCTAATCACATGCTTAATCATGTTTTGCCCCATGTTTGATCCACCATAGCCCACTCTTTCTTGCATTTCTAACATGGTATCAAGGTCCACATTACCTTAGTGATGAGATTAGGCATGGTTTTAGTAATTCCTAGTAAATAGGATTTGGACCTACAGGTAGTGGAGGAGCTCCCTCTCCCTTCACACACATCCCTTCCCTAAGCCCTTCTAGAGGGGCCAACTAGACCCATTTCTCTACATGCATCTTGGAGGCTTTGGCGAAATTCTGCACAAATCGACGATGGTAGCGAAATTAGTAGGCGACAACAAATTTGGGGGAAATGCTCCATACGATGAGCTTGCTTTGAATTTTTATAATTCCAAGTGGACTAGGGGTTTTCAAGCATGCTCTACAAGTTGGTGACGACGGTTTTTGATTTCATCAAGCCTACAGTGAGATCCAACACTATGCACAGTCAGGGAAGTGCCTTTGTTAATCACTTGATTAATCCTTCATTAATGCTTCAATATTGATGTTTGTGGGCTCAAAACATATCTAGACACATTTATCTACTACTATCTTGAAGAATTTTGAGATTAGATTTGTGCACGTGGAGCAATTGAAGACTCCAAGTGGGGACAATTTTCTGCACAATGAACAGTGAATCATCTCAGCAAATTATTTAATTAATTCACCTAATCAAGGTGCTAATTAGGCATTGGTGGATCTAATCCAACATTGGGAAGGTGCTGCACAAGTATATGTGTTCAATTTAAATTTTTGATCATAATTACTACCCCAAGTAATCCCTCCAAATCAGTGTATTCTCTGCACACACAAACACTGAACTAGTACACCTAGTTTTTTGAGCATCATTAGTGGTCAAAACTTTTTTGTTGTAAAAGGGTAGACACTGGCCTTGAATCTTGAATTGGATCAAGAGGTAAGACCCCCTTCTTCACATCATCATGAGCATTGCATAAGAAGTAGCTAATTTTAATGTGGAGAGAAATTCCACACATGGCAAACAAAAACCATGTATTTGCTCATGTGAGGAAGAACCTTTGGGGGCTACTTGAGGGAAGAGATGAATGTCTAGAGGAGGATGGGAAGGATGAGTGGATGAGAAGAAATGAGAAATCATTAGGACTCTTTTCACGTAGTCTAAATGATGAAATCATTCACACATTGCAGGGATAAAAAGGGCTAAAGAAGCATGGGATGAACTTAACAAATTATTTGGCACTCAAGCAAAGAATTCAAAGACAAATCTACTAATGCAATTTTACAAACTTAACGTGAAGGAAAGTGAACCTCTGACCACACACTTGAACGAATACAAAAGCATTGAACAACAACTTGCACAGCAGCCATTGGAAAGAAAGTAGAAGATGACGAGGCACTAGTAGTGCTTCTAAAGAGTGTGGACAAGGGAAAGTACAAGAACATTATGGAAACCTTAAAAAATGTGCTAGATTTGAAGTTACATGAGATAGAAAAGGAGATCTACTAGAGCAAGAGAGAACAATTTCAAAGAGAAGAAAGCATTGGACCCAGTGATTGGAGAGGAGAAAGCATTCTTCACACAAGGAGGTCTCTCACGAGAGGATGAGGACGAGGACGAGGCAAGGGAGGTCCTAGAGGAAGGACCTTCACTTGCCACAACTGTGCAAAGCCAGGACACTTTGCTAGAGACTGCTATAGCAACACAAATGAAGAAGGATCGGCATCGACAAACTTCATGGAGACTCCTAAGACACAGAGGAGTCGGAAACTTTTTTTTTTTGAGAGAGAGAGAGATATATATATATATAAACCCCACAACCCAATGTAACCTACCCCAATAGAGTAAAACCACCTCTGAGCCACTGACGATGATGTAGGCCATGTGGTAGATCTATGTGTGAGAACTTTGGTCAAAGTTATGGGCATTTGTCATAGCCTTGGACACCAGAGAGAGAGAGAGAGTCTTAAGGACTATGAGTTAGGGACTTGAGGCACTAGTCTCGCCAGCTACCCACAAGTAAAAGGGAAACTTGGTATGGGGTCCAGGTGGGCTAAATAAGTATTCACTTGAGGGGAGGTGTTGAAATATGCAAGTGAATGGGGTGTTGTGGGAACTAGCTCTAAGATAGAGATTGTTAAAGGGAGTCTGTAATTAAGTGGGTAGCAGTGAAAAGGTAAGAAGTATCTACTGGATGAGAGAATCAACAAGGGTAGCATGAGTGAATATAGGAGTGGGGAAAGATTCTAGGGTCAAATGGAGAAAATTAGGGAAAAGGTGTCCATAGATGGAGGGGAGGTGGTACGAATCATGGAGGAATCAGTGGGGGAGTGGTTGGCTGGATGTAAAACGTATAAAATGAGGCATTGGCCTAATGAGAATGTGTTAGTATTTGATCACCCATGCGTACTCTATTGCACTGAGTGAATTGTTCACTAAGCATTGAGTGAATTGTTCACTAATCACTTTGGTAATTACTACTAATCACATGCTTAATCATGTCTTGCCGCCCCGTGTTTGATCCACCATAGCCCACTGTTGCTTGCATTTCTAACATTTATTTCTCCAAAACTTGTGAAATTACAACACTTAAGATTAGGAAATCAAGTAAAGAGGCCCTTCCAACTTGCGAATGGGAAAACTCACTACACCCAAGGGTTCTTGGAAAACTTATCTTTCACCTTAGCGGGAAGGAAGTGTAAGGGAGACTTCTATGCCATCGAGATGGGTAAATGTGATGCAATAATTGGAATGGATTGGGTAGTATTCAACCAATCCCTAACTGACTGTGCGGGGAAAAGATTGTGAGTTTTGCTAGTGAGGAGGGAGAAACCCAAGTTATTCAGGGGGAAGAGAAGAATAGTGAGGCCTTTCTAATTTTGACCATGAAACTTTTGAGAGGGATTAGGCAAGGGTGTGAGATATTCTTAATCTTTATCGATGAGCTTAAGGAAGAGACAGAGAAGGAAGACCATCCCAAGTATGTGAAGAAACTTCTCGATGAATATCGTGATGTTTTTCCAGATGACTTACCTGGGATGCCTCCTCCTAGAGACTTAGATCATCCCATAGAAGTAGAACAAGGAACCCAACCTTACTCTAGGTCACCCTTAGGTCACCCTATAGGCTTAATGTGGATGAGTTGAGAGAGATGAAGGTTCAGTTGGATGACTTGACGTAAAAGGGTTTCATTAGACCTAGTGTTTCTCCTTAGGATAGTCTAGTTTTGTTTCAAAGGAAAACGGATTATACTTATAGACTTTGCATTGACTATACAGGGTCGAATAGGCAGACCATTAAGAATAAGTACCCTTTACCTCACATAGATGAGTTGTTGAGTCAATTGAGGTCCTCTGTCTTTACCAAGATTGACTTGCGATTTGGATGCCATCAAATTTGCATCAAAGAAGCGGACATTCTTAAGACAGCATTTAGGCCTCGATATGGGCATTATGAGTTCAATGTTCTTCCTTTCGGATTGACTAATGCACCTACTGCTTTCAGGTGCTTGATGAATAATGTGTTTTGTGAATATTTGGATGATTTCATTCTTGTATTCATAGATGATATTTTTGTGTATTCAAAGAATGGAAAAGATCACAAAATTCATCTAGGACAGCACTTCAAAAGTTACGGGATCACAAGTTATATGCAAAGATGAGCAAGACAAGATTGTGTATTTAGGCTGTGTCATTTCTAAGGAGGGTATCCACATAGATCTCAAGAAGATTATGAAATGGCCTAGACCCAGGTGTGTGACAGATGTGAGGAGCTTCATAAGATTGGCACAATTCGAAAGAAAACACATTAGAGACTTTTCTAAGATAGCTTCTCCATTGACCGATCTCACCAAACAAGAAAAAAAAAGTTCAAGTGGGATGAAAGGTGTCAAGTAGCTTTTGAAACTTTAAAAGCTAAGGTTGCTAAGAATTATATTTTGAAAATACCAAAAATGGAGAAACCTTTTGTGCAGTAACTTGCGGTGCTAGTGGAACACAAATCGGGTGTGTTCTCTCTCAAGATGGATGAGTAGTAGAATATGAGTCAAGAAAACTTAGCAGCTATGAAGAGAAGTATCCTACCCATGATTGCGAGTTGGCTGCGATTGTGTATGCCCTTAAGCATTGGAGACACTTCCTACTTGGTGTCAAGTTTCAACTTCAGACTGATCACATCAAAGTTTAAAATACCTATTCACTCAACGTTTGTTAAACAATATTCAAAGGAGGTGGATGGACCTCCTATGCGAGTATGATTTTGAGATTAAATACATTGAGGATAAGGAGAACAAGGTGGTTGATGCTTTGAGTAAGCGACCCTTGATTAATTCTTTGACTGTCATTTGGTCGGACATAATCAAAACATTAGAGCTAAAATTGAGGGAGATCCCTTTTATGTGAGCATCCTAGAGAGAATTTCCAAGATTCGATCTGAGAGGGTTGAGGGAAATATCATTTGGTCAAGGGGAACTTGTACTATAATCAGAGACTTTGTGTGCCTAGTGAATAATCTTTTAAGGCCAAAATTCTTCATGATTGTCATGATGCACCATTTTCTGGACATGTTGGATATAACAAAACGTACAATAAGGTTCAAAAAGCTTACTTTTGGCTTGGTTTGAAGAGTGATGTCCAACGCTATATTAGAGAGTGTTTGCATTGTCAACAAGTGAAGATTGAACAACGTAGAATGCCAGGTCAAATGCAACCTTTAGACATTCCTTCAAGGAAGTGGGAATCAATTTCAATGGACTTTATCACTAAATTGCCCACTACTAGAGAAGGATATGACACTATCTTTGTATTGTCGAAGATGACTCACTTCTTTCCTATGAAGAAGAAAGATGGTGCTCTTGACTCGGTAGCCAAGTTTTTTGTGAAAGAAATTTTTTGTTTGCATAGTATGCCTCAAAGTATAGTGTCTAATAGGGATTCAAAGTTCAAATCTAATTTTTGGCAAGCCACATTCAGAGCCATTGGTACTAAGCTTAGGATGAGCACCGCATTTCATCCTCAAACATATGGGAAAACTGAAAGAGTAAACCAAGTGTTAGAGGATATTCTTAGAATGTATGTCAATGAAAAGCAAACCAATTGGATTGAGTTCTTACCTTTAGCCGAGTTTGCTTAGAGTAGTTCATGGCATAGTTCTATCCAAATGACACCTTTCGAGGCTGTTTATGGACAAAACTGTTTTACACCGATGAACTTTTCAGATCTAGAGAACCGAGTTGAAGTTTCCAAAGAGATGCTTGAGAGGATGGATGAGGAAGTCAAGACTATTAGGGAGTGTATCAAGAAGTCAAGACTATTAGGGAGTGTATCAAGAAGGCTCAACATAGACAGAAACTATATTATGACAAGAAGCATGTACCTAGTGCGTTCAAAGTCGGTGATATGGTATTTTTGAAAGTCATTCCTAAGAAGAGTAACTTCATTCTTGGGAAGGATAGGAGAATATCACCCCGTTTTGCTAGTCCTTTTAAAATCTTAAAGAGGGTGGGAACATTGACTTATGAACTAGAATTCCTAGCAATATAAAAGTGCATTATGTTTTCCATGTGAGTATTGAAAAGTTATGTTGCTAATCCTTCTCATGTTTTGCAGGACAAATTTAGGATTCAAGAAGATGGGAGTTTAAGGGTCGAACCTCAATTCATTTTGGATAGAAGAACGAGACAACTTAGAAATAGGACTATAGTGGAAGTTTTGGTTAAGTGGGATGTAATCCCTTAGAGGATGCTTCGTGGGTAGACTTACATTCATTGCATGCAGAGTTTCCTTCATTTAAACTCTCAGGAGGATAGAGTTCTCAAAAAGAAGGGGCAATTGTGACGCTTTATAATTTCATATAAATATTTTTCATAAATTTCTGTTGTTGCCTGCATTTGCTGCTCCATATCGTCAAGCATCTATCTGGACATCTCGACCCTAATCAATGGGTCATACCAAGTTAATGGTGTGAGGCAATCTTGTCTGTATACAGAGCTTTGAATAGGCTCATCTTGATACTTTGGTGATAAGAGGCATTATAAGAAAACTCAACTAGATGTAAGTAGCTTAACCACTTTCTGGGTTCTCTGCCCCACAGCATGACCAAAGAATATCTTCAATTGCTTGGTTTACTCTTTCAGTCTGGCCATCTGCCTCTCGAGATGATAAGATGTAGTGAGATCTAAGGAACTTCCCACTGCTAAGAATGCAGTCCAGAACCTTGACGTGAATTTACAATCTCTGTTGCTCACTACCCTTCTGGGGGGTAAGCCATGCAGCCTGAAAATCTCCTTGAGAAAGACTCTGGCAACATCCATTGCAGTGCAGGTTTCTTTTACTGGAATCAGATGGGTAACCTTGGTTAATCTGTCAACTACCACAAAAATGGAGCTGTAACCTGATTGCACTGACGGTAATCCAGAAACAAAATCCATACTAACACATTCCCAATTTAATCTGTGGAATTTCTAAAGGATGCAACTTTCCTGGCTTTTTAACCCTTTCTACCTTGACTCTTTGGCATATTAGACACTGGCGCACATTATTAAGTACATCCCTTTTGAGTCTTAGCTAGAATAAGCTCTTCTTTACACAGACATGTATGTCTTTATGAACTCTGGATGTCTAGCTATCGGGCTATCATGGGCTTCTCTTTGAATTTTTCCCTTTGTTTCCTCATCATTGGGAATGCATAGCCGATTATTGTAATACATGCATCCTTCGTCCAATTTGTACCCAAGACCTTGAATCATTTCCTAAGGAGTCTTGCTTTCTTGCATTAGTAGGGTAGCAATAGGGGAAAAGAATCTGTCCTGCATGATCTTCTCTCTTGCTTCATTGATTAATGGATTCGACACCAATGTTATTGCACAAGCAAGGAGGCTTTCCTACTGAGTGCATCAGCTACCACATTTTCTTTCCCTGGCCGGCACTTTATCTCAAAATCAAATTCTTGCAGGGTCTGCATCCACCTTCTTTGATGCATGTTGAGATCCCTTTGGGTGAAGATCCACTTCAGACTTTGATGATCTGTCTCATCAAGGTGAATCTCTATCTCCCAAGAGATAATGTCTCCACAGCTTTAGAGCATAAACTACTGAGAGTAGCTCCAAGTCATGGACAACATAATTTCTCTCATGCGTTTTGAGCTTTCTAGATTCATAGGCTACTGCATGACCTTCCTACATAAGTGCACTGCTTAGGGCGCAACCACTGGCATCTATCACTACTTCAAAAGTTATGGAAAAATTTGGCAATTTTAGGACAGGGTTGGTTACTAAGGCTGTCTTTAGCTTATCAAAAGCACTCTAACACATGGCAGTCCAATGAAATAGGGTACTCTTCTTGAGAAGGTTAGTTAAAGGGGATGCTATTTGAGCATACCTGGGTATAAAGATTCTATATCGCCCGGTTAATCCTAGGAATCCTCTGACTTCTTTCACTGTTTTGGGCTCTAACCAATCTAGACTACTTGGATTTTAGCAAGGTCAAGAGAAATCCCATCCTTAGATACTATAAATCCCAAGTATTCAACATGGTCAGAGAAAGTACACTTTCTCTTCTTTGCAAAGAGTTGGTGTTTCCTTAGGATATCCTGAACTTTACGCACATGATCTTCATGATCTGCTGCATTCTTAGAGTATACTAGGATGTCATCAAAGAAGACAAGAACAAATTCATCCAAGTATTCTTTGAGAATATCCTGCATGAGGGCGATTGAACGTTGCTGGGGCATTTGTTAATTTGAATGGCATGACTGTAAATTCATAATGCCCATATCGAGTATTGATGGCTGTCTTGGGGATATCTTGATCCTTAATTCTCATCTGGTAATATCCAAATTTGAGATCTATATTTGTGAACATTTGGGTTCCACTTAACCGATCCAAAAGTTCATCAATCCTAGGGATAGGATATTTATTTTTGACTGTTAACTGACTTAATCCTCTGTTATCAATACAGAGTCTTAACATTCCATCTTTCTTTTTCTGAAAGAGAACGGGCGCACCTCCAAGGTGAAACACTGGGTCTTATGAATCCTTGCTCTAGCAGTTGTCTTAACTGCTCCTTAAGTTCTATGGCTTCTAGAACTGGGATCTTGTATGCACGTCGAACATCAAGAATTTCTTCAGGTTGGAGTTCCATCTGCCCTTGGTTTGAAGAGGTTAGGATTTCATCATCAAGTACATGATTTGGGCTTGGCACATATTTCTTTAGAAGGCTTATATGAAATACATTATGAACTTTGAGATGAGGAGGCAGAAGAAGCTCGTAGGCTAAGTCACCTACTTTCTTTGTAATCAGATATGGTCTACAATATTTGGGGGATAACTTCTTGTACTTCCCAAGAGATAGAGAACTTCTTTTGGGCCGTACTCTAATGAAGACCATATCTGCTTCTTCAAACTTTCTGTCTGTCCTCTTCTTATTTGCATACTGCTTCTGTCGATCCTGGGCAGCTTTAATATCTTTACGAATTGACTGCATTTGCTGCTCCATGTCATCAAGCATCTATTTGGATATCTCGACCCTAATCAATGGGATCGGACCAAGTTAATAGAGTTAAGCAATCTTGTCCATACAGAGCTTTAAAAGGGCTCATCCCGATACTTCGGTGTTGATAAGAAGCATTGTAGGCAAACTCAACTAGCTGCAGATAGCTTAGCCACTTCTTGGGCTCCCTGCCCAATAGCATGACCGAAGTATATCTTCGATTACTTGGTTTATCCTTTCAGTTTGACCATTGGTCTCAGGGTGACAAGCTGTGCTGAGATCCAAGAAAGTTCCCACTGCTTCGAAAAATGCAATCCAGAACCTTGAAGTAAATTTGGGATCTTGATCACTTACTATTCTCCTGGGTAGGCTTGAAGATTTCTTTGAGGAACACTCTGGCTACATCCACTAGTTTAGGTTTCTTTTACTGGGATCAGATGGGCAACTTTGGTTAGTCTATCAACTACCATAAAAATGGAGTTGTAACCTGATTGCACTGAAGGTAATCCAGTAATAAAGTCCATACTCATACATCCCCACTTCATCTGGGGGATGTCCAATAGATGTAACTTCCCAGGCATTTTTCCTCTTTTAGCTTTGACTTTCTGTCATGTCAGACATTGACGTATATGATTCAGTACATCCTTTTTCAGACCAGGCCAAAAGAAGCTTTTCTTTACATACATGTAGGTTTTGATGAAACCTGGATGTCCTGCTATAAGGCTGTCATGGGCTTCATTCAGAATTTGGTCCTTGGTTCCCTCATCATTGGGAATGCATAGCCTGCGATTATAATACATAATGCCATCATCCAGGCTGTACCCTTGAACTCTGTTCAACTCCTATGGAGTTTTGCTTTCGTGCATAAGTAGGGTAGCAATAGGGCCAAAGAATCTATCCTGCATGATCTTCTCTCTTGCTTCAATAATCAAAGGATTTGATATTATAGTAATTGCAAGCAAGGAGGCTTTTCTGCTCTGCTGAGGGCATCTGCTACCACATTTTCTTTTCCTGGGCGTTACTTGATTTCAAAATCAAATTCCTGTAAGGTTTGCATCCACCTTCTTTGGTGCATGTTGAGGTCCTTCTGAGTGAAGATCCACTTTAAACTTTGATGGTCTGTCATCAAAGTGAATCTTTTTCCCAGTAGGTAATATCTCCACAACTTTAAGGCATAGACTACTGAAAGTAATTCTAGGTCGTGATGAATAGCATAATTCCTCTCATGCGTTCTAAGATTTCGGGATTCATAGGCCACTGCATGACCTTCCTGCATGAGTGCACCTCCCAGGGCAAAACCACTTGCATCAGTTACTACCTCAAAGGGTAGAGAGAAATCTGGCAGCTTCAGAATGGGACTGGTTACCAAGGCGGTCTTCAGCTTATCAAAAGCACTCTGGCACTTGGCAAACCACTGAAATGGGGTATTCTTTTTGAGAAGGTTAGTCAGGGGGGAAGCTATGAGAGCATACTTTGGTATGAAAATTCTATACCAACCAGTCAATCCCAAGAATCCTCTGACTTCTTTCACTGTCTTTGGTTCAGGCCAATCTATGACTACTTGGACTTTTGCAAAATCTGGAGAAATTCCATCTTTAGATACCAGAAAGCCCAAGTATTCAACGTGGTCGGCAGAGAAAGTGCATTTGCTCTTTTTAGCAGAGTTGGTGCTTCCTTAGAATCTCAAGGACTTTTCGGACATGAGTCACATGGTCAGCTGCATTCTTTAAATCAGAATGTCATCGAAGAAAACTACAACAAAATCATCCAAGTATTCTTTGAGGATATCCTGCATTAGGTGATTGAATGTAGTTGGGACATTAGTTAATCCGAATGGCATGACAGTAAATTCATAATGCCCATAGCAAGTATTGATGGCTGTTTTCGGTATATCTTGATCATTGATCCTGATCTGGTAATACCCGGATTTGAGATCTATCTTTGTGAAGATCTGGGCTCCATTTAGCTTGTCTAGAAGCTCATCAATTCTTGGGATAGGATACTTATTCTTAACTATCAGATTTAGACCTCTGTAGTCCACACAGAGTCTAAGCGTTCCATCTTTCTTTTTCTGAAAGAGAACTGGCATACCCCAAGGTGAAACACTGGCTCTTACAAACCCTTGTTCTAACAGCTATCTAAGCTATTCGTTGAGTTTGATGGCTTCAGGAACTGGCATTTTGTACGTGCGTAGGACTACTGGCTGAGCTCCAGGGGTCAATTCAATCACATGATCTACTTCCCGGATCGGAGGCGTTTCAGTTAGCTCTACTGGGAATAGATCATCAAATTCATTTAACCATTCTGGTTCTTTAGCCTTAAGCTTTGAGTCTACTGGGTTCAACATAAATTTGTTGCTTCTTTCTAAGTCCTTTCAGCAACCTAGAAGCTTTTACTAACTAAAGGTCTGGGGATCTGGAAATTCCAGTTCCTTGAACTTTGTTCCCGTAAAGGACCTGGAAGGAAATGGTTCCATTGTGACAGTGTATGTCAGTTTGATTTTTGTGGAGCCAATCCATTCCAAGGATCCCGTAAAAAACTCCCAGAGGTAAGACTTTGAACTGTTAGTCGGCTACATTACCATCTAGATTGAATTGGATAAGGTCTGTCTCATGGTGAGTGAAAAGAGTCTTCCCACTGGCCAATTCAACTTGCATAGGTTTCCTTGATTTCTGTTCTAAGACTAGCTTACGCAAGCGTTCAGGGGAAATGAATGAATGAGAAATGCCTGAATCAATCAAAAGCTTAAAAGGCTTACCCTGATATTCTGCTAGAGTATGGATGACTGAGAACTGACGGTTAGGTCCTTAATTTTCAATTGCAGCAAAGATCTACCCTCTTTTCTCTTCTACTACATCTGAAATTGTGACTGCTCTGGCTGCTGCAGTCTGAGGCGGAACTCTTTCTCTTTGGTTGCCCCAGTTCTGGGAAGGAGTTCTGAGGTTACTCTAGATAGAGGCAGATGGCTGAGTTGGAGTTCTTCTGGGGTTATCCTAGCTTGGATGAGACAGACCTTGATTAGACTGGTATGAAGGGGTTGGTCTCTGAATTCGGGGTCCTTGACTTCCCTGTCCCCTTGACATGGCAGGAGTTGGACAGTCTTTCAGTTGGTGACCAAAACCTTGGCATCCAAAACCGGTTTTCACTTCTGAGCTCATCCTTCTGATTTCTAGAAAGAGGTGGGGCTGAGAAAGTATTCTGGGGGAAGGGTCTTCCTTCACTTTGGAATCTTCCTGCATCCTGATTCTGATTCAGGCCTTGCTGCCTCTTCGGGGGTGGAAAGTTTGAAGTACTTCCCTGGGCTTGGAATCTTTTAAAGTTAGAGGGTGCAGGCTTTGGCGGGACCTTTACTACAAAGGCTTTGGCAAAATCCTTTGCCATTCTTACTGCTTCAGCCATGGACACTGGCTTGGTATTTTTGACCAGTGTGTCCAAGGGTTCGTTCATTCCCTGAATGAACCTGGCCATGAGTTGTTCTTCATCTAGAGGTGGTGAATATTTGAGTAGAAGAGCAAAGGCCTGGTGATATTCCTTGATGGTTTTGCTCTCCTGCTTTAGCTCTAAGAATTCGTTCATTTTGATTTCCAAAAATCTAGGGGGACAAAATCTCTTTCTCAAATAGGTTTTTAGGTCATTCCAAGACTGAGTATTTCTATCCAGACGGTTGGTGTCATAGTGGTTCCTCCATGCTACCCTAGTTGTTTCCACTATTTTCAATCGGGCAAGAGCCATTTTTCTCCGCTCATTGTAGCCTGTGACGTCAAAATATTCTTCCATGGCTTCCACCCATTTCTCCACACCCTTGCCTAGGTTCTCCCCTTCTCCTTTGAAGGGTCATGGTGGCTGAGTCCTATGAAGACCTTACGAACATTAGGGTCAAGCTCATCATCTTCAGAGAGAGGGTCTGGCTGACGGCCACAGTTTCCTCGTCTCATGATTCTGTCAAAAATTTATATATTATTAAATTTTTATTTTGATATCATCCACGAGATCCTAAGACTTAAGAGGTTCGGAAAACAATTTCTTAAACAAGACAATGATCTTATTGGAGATCTATGACATATGTCCGATAATAGATTTTTCTTTATCAAAACAATCACTTATACAACAGGGGATTTTTTTCTTCAGAAAACATTTCTATATTGATATAAAAGTTGCAATATGTACATAGAGCAGCTCGGCTCTAGAATCACCGCCTCAGTCGTAATCGTATAAAGAAGCAAAACTGTGAAGAAGTCATACCATGGTACACACGATTCATTACACAAAGAGGTGCTCTAATTCTATTTCTCGGGATAAAGCGGCTAAGAAGTCTAAAAAATCGGCATGAAGTTTTGAAGTTCCTGGGTGAATGATCACAGAGTAGAACGTGCTGAACAAGCCCTAGTCTTATCAGAATCATGGCCAAGGAAATATTCTGCCTAAGCCTCTGATGCTGACTGGTACTGATGTTAATACACCGTCCTCCACAGAACCACATATACCGATGTCGCTCAAGAGGATCAGGAAAGTAAAGACTCTCAAAATGGCGAGCGAGTCTCACTGCTCATTCGGGTCATAGCAGAGTTGATGAGGTGATCAAATGGAAAAGCTATCATATCCTGACTCTGAGAGAGTCGAGGAATTCCAGATAGGTTTGGGATGTCCATCTATAAATTTCCAATTCAATTTATAAGTTTTCAATTTTTGAAGTTCATTCACATAGTATTAACAAGTGAAAAATATTTCTTTCCCATATTTCTATTAAAAATTTAGGTAATTTCTACTCTGATACCAACTGTGAGATCCCTCTGCCCCCTCCACGCACTGGACTCCCGGTAGCTGATAGCGGAAGCAGCCCCCTCATGCACGGGGCAGGGTTTCTTGCTCGAGGCCTCGCCCCCACGAATATCCGGGCACGAGACTAGGCTGGTCGTCACTCCGAAAACCGAAACTGGGAAAATTTTCCATGCTCGGAAAGTGAGGACGATTCCACCTTTTTGAATTTTCTTAACGAATTTTTCTAATGAGATCAATTCTAAACTATGCTTCACTTGAATAAACCAGATAGAAGGAAACTATCACTGATATAATTTGATCATTTAAGTAAATTCAACGCTTTTTTCCTAATCAAGATCAGGCACAGCCGTTGATCCACTCAATTGAGAAATTTATGAGGGACTTAACTAGCTACTCGAATCCTAGCGTAATCCTAAGATTTTTCAGTTTGATTATTAAAACTCCACTGATTCCAGCCTAACCCCATCCGGCCCATGGGTTAGCCACCACCCTACCACTGGAATCGGTAGAACTAAACAAGTACTCACCTACCCATAATTGAAATGCCTTTCTTAACTTTAGCTCTAGAAAACAGATACGCACACACTCCTCTTTAAAACTTTAATATAAAAATAATCCATTGACAAAATAGATATGATCACAGATTTCATAACTCAAAATTTCCATTCAATCCCTTGTTTCACAAAAATAGTACCACTCTGGACTCTCCATTGGGACCAGCTGACCAGCAACGAGATCTAGTAAAACAGATTACAATAATCATTTCGTCCTCAACATACATATATATATCTTCCTCGACATACGTATGGGTGTCCTAAGCACCACGAGCCCGTGCATCGCCTGGTCAGAACCCTCTAGGATCCTCCTTAGGTGTCCTGGTACTTCACTCAGGGACCGCTTTGTCGGCCCTCGCCCATCGTACCAGAAGCACACCATTTTTCACCATACCCAGGGTGGTCAAGACCTGGGTAGGTTTTTGCCACGTGAGCTGTCCCTTGAACACTCCCCGCTAGCTGTTGCAACCGAACTTCCCTTAGATAAACATATATGCCAAATGCTCCCTCCAGCATTCTGGCGTAAGATAGTCCTTTAAGAAAACAGGGTTTCTATGCAAGTTTTCAGTTTTGATTTTGTTTGAAAATCATGAATAATCTTAAATCCGTATCCCAATACTTCTAGATCCAGGTCTGAATTCCAAACAGAATTCCTCAAATTCTGTTAACTTGATCCTCAGATCAAAATCAAAAGTCTTAACTTAGTTTCAGATTCGATGGGGGATTTGAGTACATTTTTCCTGAACTGGGCACATCGTCATTGATTGAAACTGACGAAGGAATTAGGTCTTGGTCAATAGTCTGAATCAGAGTTTGGGTTCTTCCTAAACTATCTTTCTCGAAAGGTACTATTTCAATTTCTCTTTTTCTAAATTTCGTTCGACGAATATTTGCTTACAGATTTCTAAAACACGAATTTCTTATGAAGAATAAAATAATCATTTATCTTGATCTCCGACTTCAATAGTTTAATTGAATTTTCTCATTACCATCTTAGTGAATATGAAACGGTAGCATTTCTTCTCACAGATTATCTACTTATTCATTTTTCTAACTTTTGCAAAAACTAAACAGAGGATTAAGAGAATCCTTATTTAAATATAATCATTCTATATACATCTATTTATGTATAAAATCTAATTCTGATGAAAGTCACACTTTTATCATCATAAAAATCATTTATGAGGAGAATCACTCTTTTAATATGAAAGAATTTCTTTTATGCATCCATTTATGCATAAAAATCATGTATGATGAAAATAACACTTTTAATATTAAAAATATCTTTTATGCATATGTTTATGCATACAAATCATTTATGATAAAAATCACTCTTTTAATATAAAAGAATTTCTTTTATGCATCCATTTATGCATAAAAATCATTTATGATGAAAATCACACTTTTAATATAAAAAATTATCTTTTATGCATTCATTTATGCATAAAAATCATTTATGTGATGAAAATCACACTTTTAATATAAAAAATATCTTTTATGCATATGTTTATGCATACAAATCATTTATGATAAAAATCACTCTTTTAATATAAAAGAATTTATTTTATGCATCTATTTATGCAAAAAATCATTTATGATGAAAATCACACTTTTAATAAAAAAAATATCTTTTATGCATACAAATTATTTATGATAAAAATCACTCTTTTAATATAAAAGAATTTCTTTTATGCATCTATGTATGTATAAAAATCATTTATGATGAAAATCACACTTTTAATATAAAAAATATATCTTTTATGCATATGTTTATGCATAAAAATTATTTATGATAAAAAATCACTCTTTTAATATAAAAGAATTTCTTTTATGCATTCTGCATAAAAATCATTTATGATGAAAATCACACTTTTAATATAAAAAAATATCTTTTATGCATATGTTTATGCATACAAATCATTTATGATAAAAATCACTCTTTTAATATAAAATAATTTCTTTTATGCATTCATTTATGCATAAAATCATTTACGATGAAAATCACACTTTTAATATAAAAAAATATCTTTTATGCATATGTTTATGCATACAAATCATTTATGATAAAAATCACTCTTTTAATATAAAAGAATTTCTTTTATGTATCTATTTATGCATAAAAATCATTTATGATGAAAATAACACTTTTATAATCAAAATAAAAATTTCAATATGCTTCCTTCTATACATAGATTTTAATTCTAAAGAAAGTAAATTTTTTTTAATAAAATATTTTTTTGTATGCATTTTTCTATACCTAGGATGAAAAATAACACTTTAAGAATACATATACGATGGGAATTACTCTTTTTGAATAAAAAAATAAAACTTTTTTTTCACAATTTCAAAAAAATTTTGCCATAACCTCCTTTGTATGGCTGACCATTTTTTAATTTTTGACCCTCTAAAATTAATTAGAAGTTCACTAAGAGTATTTAAATCATTCTAATGTAAACATTTTCTACTTTATCAAAGAGAAACATTATGAAAAACTTGATTTTATCCATTAATCATTCATCTAGAATAAGAATGGTTGGATTTACTAAGGAAGAGAGGGGAATGCCTTTTTTTCAATGAGGCATAACATCATTTTCCATTTAGAGAAGACAAAAATCATAAAAAAACCATGAAATGAATAGAAAAGAGAAGAATCTCCAACTTACGAAGGAATTTGAGAGCTTTCCTTTGGCTTGATGGTTTGAGGGTTCTACTCTTGTTTGAAACAAGAGTGGCCACCAATCTTTAGAAGAGGGAAGGTCAAAAAACTAATGAATTAGGAGTAAATTCACACTTTTCTAGCTCTTGGGAGAAGTAGGGTAATAGTGCAAAAACACTATTAAGCTTCAACAAAGGGGAAGGCTTCTATTTATAGGAAAAAGTGAGCTTCTAACCAAGCCAACTGATTCTAGAATTTTCCAGATCAGTTTGGTCAATTTTTGACCATTTTTGGGTCAGTTTAGTCCATTTTTTGGATCTAGTTGAAACAGGAGAGAGGAGAGATAAAAATATCTCATTATCTGGGAGTTTAAAACTCTCCCACACATGTGAAATAGATGCCTCCTTCATGAGGAGAATTTCCCCATACTGAGGTATCAAAAATGCATCATTTCATCTAAATATCTCTCTTTTTTAACTATTAACCTTGTCCTTAGTCAACTCTTCATCTTATGTGAGTATTTACTCATTTTTGGGGGATTTTAATCTTGACCCCTAGGATAATGCCTCTTGAACAGATTATACTTAATTTCTAATGCACCTTCTGAAAATCTTTTTGAACTTCTATTTCAGGGAAACTTATTTTAATAAGATGAGATATTTTTCTATCCAAAAATATTTAAAAACTAAATTATCACTCTCTAGAAGATTTTCTCTCTCCAGGCCAAACTAGTAGAAACAAGACCTTTTATATTTCTGAAGAGGGATTTGATTACAGGGGAAGATGCTGGACATCTTGAGAGGCTGGGGAGGAATCTTACAACTAGGGATCTGGAAATTCCAGTTCCTTAAACTCGATTCCCATATGAAGGTTGAGGAACGAGATGGTTCCATTGTGACAGCCGTGAATGTCAGCCTGATTCTTATGGAGCCAATCCATTCCAAGGATTCCGTCATAGATTCCTAAGGGTAAGACTCTGAATTGGTAGTCTGTTTCATTCCCACCTAGATAAAATTGAATACGAATCGTCTCATGGTGTGACTGGCCAATTCTACTTCTATAGGTTTCCCTGTTTTCTGATCTAGGACTAACTTACGCAAGCATCCACGGGAAATAAAAGAATGTGTACTTCCTGAATCAATCAAAAGCTTAAAGTGCTTACCCTTGTACTTTGCTAGAGTTTGAAGGACTGAGAACTGACGATCCTGCTTGATGTTCAATGGCGGCATAAATCTATCCTCTTTCTTCCTCCACTGCATCATCATCTATTGTGATGGCTCGGCTTGCTATAGTTTGGGGTGGAATTCTCTCTCTCTGGCTTCCCCAATTCTGGGAGAGGGCTCTGAGACTACTTTGCATTGAAGTTATAGGCTGAGCTGGCAATCTTCTGCCCTGATTTTGGCGAGAGGGACCTTGATTCAATTGATACTACGAAGGAGTTGGTCTTGGCATTCTAGGACCTTGATTTCCCTGGCCCATTGTCATAGAAGGAGTTGGGCAATCCTTGAGCTGGTGTCCAAAACCTTGACAGCCAAAACACTTGTTCTCACTTCGAAGCTCTTCCTTTTGCATTCTAGAAAGAGCCGGAGTTCCTGGAAATGTGCTCCGAGGAAAAGGCCTTCCTTCCATTCTGAAACTTCCTGTCTCCTAGTTTTGGGACCTTGATGTCTCTTAGGAGGTAGAAAGGTAGAAGTACTCCCTAGGGTTTGGAATCTTTTGGAAGGAAGAGGTAGCTAGCTTTGGTGGCGGGACCTTGACAATAAAGGCCTTGGAGAAATCCTTCGCCATCCGCACCTGCTTCGGCCATTGAAATCGGCTCAGCATTCTTCACTAGGGTATCTAAAGGTTTGTTCATTCCCAGAATGAACCTGGCCATCAGCTATTCTTCATCCAGCGGTGAGCGAGTATTTGAGGAGAAGAGAGAATGCCTGGTGATATTCCTCCATGGTATGACTTCCCTAGGTTAGTTCCAGGAACTCATTCATCTTTGTTTCCACCCAGGAAGCCGGGAGGAGGACAGAATCTCTTCCTGAGGTATGCTTTGAGATCATCCCACGTCTGGGTGTTTCAATCCAAGCGGTTTGTCTGTAGTGGTTTCTCCATGCTACTCTAGCTGTTTCTACAATCTTCAGCCCGGTAAGAGCCACTTTACTTTTTTCATTGTAACTAGTGACATCGAAGTATTCTTCCATCGCTTTGATCCACTTTTCAATGGCCTCACCTACGTGTTCCCCTTCGCCCTTAAAGGGACCTGGCTGAGACCTGTGTAGAGCTTTGCGAACATCAGGGTCAAGCTCATCCTCATCCATTTGAGAATCTAGTTGTCTACCATGATTCGCACGTCTCATGATTCTGCCAAAATGATACATCGTTAAATTTTCTATTCGACTTTGTTCCGAGATTCTAAGACTTAAGTTCAAAATTAATTCATTCAACAAGGTGATCATTCTACTATAGATCCACAACATTTGTCCTGAGAAAATAGAACTTATTTCTTTAAACTCAATGTCTAGTGCTCATAATCACTTAGACAACCGGAATCTTCACAAAACATTCTTTATTTACATAAGATTTGTAATATATACATAGAGAAACATGGCTCCAAAAAGTCAATGCCTCAATTGCATACGCATGTAGTGGCAATACTGTGCCATGGTCATGCCGCGATGCAATTATGCCCTTATCGCCATAGGTGCTACAATCCTACTCCTCGGAATAAAATGGCTTAGAAGCCTGAAAATATGGCAAGTGATTCTAAAATCTTGAGGTGAGGGGTGATAAAGTATAACACCACGAACTACCCCTATCCTCAACAGAACCATAGCCAAAGAGATGTTCTGACTCAGCCTCTATCGATCTGATTTGCAACAGGCATGGACATATTGTGCTGAGAACCACATATGCAGTCGTCTCTCCACAACACAGCAGGGTCCGAAAAGTATAGCTCCTGGAAATGATTAGCAAGGCTTGCCCCACTCGTTTGAGGATATGCTCAAAAGCAAAGGCAGTCATATCCTGATTCTCGGTAGTAAGATTGGGGATACCAGATAAGTAAGGTGTGTCCATCTATAAAATCTAATTTATCAATTATAAGTTTTCATCCAATAAAGCTTAATCTGAATGAAAATACAGCATATGAATGCACCTTTCTTTTTTGACAAAATTCATATTTGATTCTTGAGGTTTCAACAAAGCTCTGATACCAGCTGTGAGACCCCTGCCCCCTCTGTGCACCGGACTCAGGAGTGCTAGCAGTGGAAGTAGCAACCTCTTACGCGGGACAGGGCTTCCCACTAGGGGCCTTGCCCACACAGATGTTCGAGCTAGTCCGGTGGTTCTTCCAAAATCGAGACCGAGAAAAATTTCCTCGCCCAAAAAGCACGAGTGATTTCTCCAGGAAAATCTTGTAATGGGAATTTATCTAACGAGGTCAAAAGCCTTAACTATCTTATCTATTCCAACGGAGCCCCGTAGGTCACATGGTCGAATCAAGGAAGGGACTTGCACTTGGTTCACAGAGATCATCGCTTTTTTTAATGTAAGGTTCCTCCTCAGCCCCTAAAAGATGTATAAGTTCTCCTCTTAGTCCCCTATAATCATCCCCTATTTCAGAATGCAAGAAAACATTGTTTTCCTTTGTTTTTGGTCTAGAGAGAGATAATACAGTTTTGAGATATTTTTGGATATAAAGTTATCCCTTTTATTTAAGATGAATTCCCATTGAAACAGAAGTTCAAAAAGAGTTTTCTAATATGCATTAGAAATTAAATGAATATGTGCATTAGACACCTTAGCCTAAGGGTCCACATTTTCAGAAAATTATGGATTAAGGTCCAAAGAGTGTTCTAAAGAGCCAATGGGGTTAATCCAAGTGTTGGAAGGAGAAAAATACAAGAATAAGAGAAAAAATCAAAAAAGGAGTAAATTCTCACATAAGATGAAGAGTTGGCTAGTACAGGTACTTAATAATAAAAAAATGAGGGTTTATTAGTAAAAAAAATTAGAATTTTGACACCTTAGGAGCTCATGAAGGAGGCGTCTAGAATCTCATCGTTACTTCCAATTTTTAATTCAAAAAAATGAGATATTTTATCTCTCATCTCTCCTCTTTCAAACTAGATCAGAAAAGTGAGCCAAATTGGTCCAAAACTTATCCAAAATGGATCAAACTAAAGCTGGAAGCCTCTAGATCCCAGTTGGACTTGGTTGGTGGCCTCCCTCTCCTATAAATAGAACCCCATTCCTTTGTATTTTCATATTGGAGTAACTCTATGCTAGTGTAATTTTCAATTTAGTGAAATTCTATTATCTCTCTACCTTGCCTCTCCTTTGTGAAGCTTTGGAGCTTCACTAATCCTCATCTTCTCTTGGAGATTACCCTCTACTTCTTGGTGCCCAAGCTTCTTCTTGTGGGATTCACTTCTCTCTAAAGAATCAAGCCAAGAAAAGTGTAAGCCTAAAACAATGGTGTTTTACTCTCTTCTTCAATGGTAATCTTCTTCCCAACCTCTCTAATGCTTGGGAAACATTTTAATCCATGGCTTCTTCTTAAAACCATGCTTTTATTTATTTATATTGTTTAAATGGATTAATGTTAATATTTTATGCTTAAATGTAATGTTTTTGATTTGTAAATCTCTCTTTTTGTAAGAATACTCACTTGTATAGATTAATCCTTCTTGGAAGGATAGATCTTAGTCCTAATCTCATTTTCTTACCCAAAACTCTAGGCCTAACAAGCTAGAGATGGAGATTAAGCATTTTTAATGATTTTTATTCTAATTAAAATGAGGATTAATTCATTTATGCTTGTTTTAATGTTAAGAAAAATCATATTTATTCATTCTAAGGTGAAAGAGAGCTTGTGCTAACATTCTCATAATTATTTTCATATGGAAGTCATATTGGAATTCAAGTAATTCGGTGCTAGACCATGACCACGTGAGAAAGGTGGGTCAATAAGATGCCTGCCCATCTCTTGCATCAGAAATTAAGCCAAATCTTGTGACCATTCCCATTTCTTTAGTACGAAGAATAGATAACTGGCTGATTTAGAGAAGTTTTCCCTAAGACCCAAAATCGTCTAGAAATAAGTTAGAACTTCGTTGTAATTAATGGATGGATCACTGAGATATGAGATTCGTGATTCTCATTGGGAAAGTCTGGGTTTCGAGAAGAAAAAAAGCTCTTGTGAAATCAAACTCAATGGAAAATTCTTACTTGCATAGAAACTCTGTTTTGTAAAGAGCTGTCTTACACCAGAATGCTAGAGGAAGCATCTGGCTTATTGTTTAATCTAAGGAGAGTTACATGCAAACAGCTCATGCAAACAGCTAGCGGGGAGTCATTGAAGGACGTCTCTCGCGGGTGGCAAAGCCTGCCAAGGTGACCAACCTCGGTACGGTTGAAAATGGTGCACTTTCGGTATGATGGGCGAGGGCTGACAAAGCGGTCCCTAAGTGAAGTGCTAGGACACCTAAGGAGGATCCCAGAGGGTTTTGACCAGGCAATGTACAAGCTCATGGGGCTCTTTCTACACCAAAAGCTTCCGGTTGTACATCCCTTAAATTGGGATGGAGTAAGAGCTCCTAGAAAATTTGCATTCTAGTACATAAGTCTATCCCTTTAGTCTGCTCACACGAAGACTTTTCAACCATATTGTATATTTTTTTCCTATCTTTCTCATTGATTGATCTGTTCTCCTTGGGTCTTTTCTATGCCTTGATATTCTCTTGATGCTCCCTTTGCTTCAAAGCCCAATAGTTTCGTAGTTTCTTGTTACCTTTGGATCCACGGTTGATAGTTTGTGTACCTAGATTCTGCACAAGATCTCCTTCTCCCATGGCGTGTCCATATAGAATGATCCTCCATTCACCTTGATTTTGCATACGCTAGACTCCTCCCGTAGGCTGACCTCCTCCCATAGTCTGACCTCCTGCTGTCAGTGTGTGCTTGTATGTGTGTACAAGATTGAGAGGAGCTTGAGAGAGAGAGAGAGAGAGAGAGAGAGAGAGAGAGAGAGAGAGAGAGAGAGAGAGAGAGAGAAGTAGTCATGACTCGGCAACTCATCTTGGCTTTAACTAAGCAGGTTTCACAAGAGAGCTAGAGATAGAATGGAAGGAAGATTGAAGGGAGAGAGGGAGGGAAGGAAGGGAGATTCTTATGTGCATGCATGCTAAAGCAGTTACAAGATAGTACGTGAGTAGTGATGATAGGGGTACAAGCCTCCCTTAAAATTAAACTCCTTTCTTATCTGGTAGTAACATTCTCTTTGTTACCAGATGGTTTCCCACTCCTTTCACCACTTCAAAAGGAGTGTCAATGACACTCCTTTTTGGACCACCAAACCATGCTTACACCCTTAATAAGTTTTCAATTTGCAAGGCTTGGTAACTTGGGCTTGGGAAAAGCAATGTTTTCTAAGGTTTGAACATTCTATTGATTGTTATGTTTGGTAAGATTTGGTAGAGTGGCATGCATGTGACCATTGGCCTCCATCACCTACCATGTGGGGACCTCTCTCTCTCTCTCTCTCTCTCTCTCTCTCTCTCTCTCTCAAATGATCAAAATGGTTGTGGAAAAGACTTGGAGGCTTTAGGAGGTTGTAAAACCCCCGTGGGATTCACCCTTAGAAAACTTATGATATCACATGAGTGTACAAGAGGTGGGTTTTTTGAAATGAGACATAAGCTTATAAGGTAGGGCTAAGGCCATGTATTTAGGTGAATACTAAATCTTAAATTTAAGTTAGGGGGAGGGGGCTTCAGGGGGGTGATTTACAGTGATGATTTCCTAGCCTCTTAGCATCTATTTCTTGTAGCTTGCATGAAGTACTTATGTTTTCTCAATAACATTCACAGTAACATACTTTAATGTAAGAAGAGGGGGTGTGTAAATGTTAGAGAAAAAACATAGATATAAGGAAGGGGGGTGACATAGTCATTTTTAAAGGTATCCTTTTAAGCTTAAATAGGGGGGTATTATCATCTTATGAACATCATTTGAGGTTCATGCATGCAGGTGACATTCCCCTTTATTATGAGTGAATCCCCCCGAGTAAAACCATGCCATTTTTATAGTGCTTCTATATTAAGGTGATAGAGACATACATATGTAGAGCATATGTAGAATATGCATTCTAGAGATTTGATTATTATGGTGATAGAAATACATATGTACAATAGGTAAATAAAGTTTTGATTGATTATAGTGCCCTGTAAGTATTTAAATACTTGCTTGGAAGCCTGTCAATCCTTACTTCCAAGATTGTGCATAAATATGCTCATATGGAAGACCCCAAACTGAATGGCTACCTCGTATTACATAGATTGATGAGGCACCCAATATCCTATCGATAAGGTGATGCATCAAATGATTCACTTGCATCCTAGAGACTAAGCCTAGCATGTGTCTCTATTAGTGTAGCAACAAGCTTTAAGTTACAGTCTCTATTGGTGTAGCAACAAGCTTTAAGTTACAGTCTTCAAGATCAAACCGTGTAAGAAGCCTCTATATGTAAGCTTCTGTATGTACTTTGATTGTAACAACATCACAATACCATCATCACATTGCATAAACTGTATGCCCAAATAATAATGCATCGAGCCTGAATCTATAATCTCAAATGACATATGTAATTAGGCATTGAAGGCTAAAATCTTCTCCGCATTAGGACTCATGAGTAGCATGTCATTAACATATAAAACAATGAAAAAACAATCTTTACTCCCCTTTACATAGAGGGTAATCTCAGTTGGATTGTTGTAAAAACTATTTGCAACCATGTACACATTTATCTTCTCATACCATGCTCTGCTTAAGACCATTTAAAGCTCTGTATACTTTAGACTCCTATCCTCATGTAAATCACCATTCAAGAAGGCAATATCAATATGCAACTGATGTACATTCCAACCATGATGCGCTCATCATTGCTAATGTAATAATACACCTAATCATAGTCATATGGGACATGGGTGCAAAGGTCTCATCATAATCTATGCCCTTCTCTTGAGTATATCCCTTTGCAAAACAAGCCTTGGCTTATAGTGATCAAAGCTACCATCATCTTTATGCTTAAGCTTAAAAACCCACTTCGTTCCAATAACCTTTTTACCATAAGGAAAATTTGCTAAATTCCAAGTGTCATTTTAAAGGATTGAGTCATACTCATCCTAGATGGCCTGCACTTCTAGTCTTCCTAAGGAAATAGGTTCCTCTTCATTGCATATACTAGCAATGAAAGCATGATCCAAAAAAGAATAAGATGCATGATGAGAACCCACATGTGTCATGCTAGGTAAAGGAGTAGCTACCCTTTCCTCATCCACTGCTACATTATCATTGATAGTTGCCTCATTATATAGGCCAATGTGTGGGGAGTGAAATTCAAGTTGATTTTTAGCCGGTATGAGATGATTTAAAACACCTTGTTGAGATTGATTTTCTCCACATATGGCTGGTTGGTATAGTACAAAGGTAGGAGTGTATCTAAGATATCCTGGGAGTATACGTTTTGCTGTTTTTGAATAAAAAAAATGGGCTGAACTAAGTTCATAAACAAAGATAACATCTCTACTCACCAAGATCCACTTTGTGGCCAGATGGTAGAGTATATACCCTTTCCTTTCTAAGTTGTATCCCACAAAAATACATTTTACAGCCTTATCATCTAGCTAATTACGTTGTTGCTCAAGCATAAGAGCATAAGTAAGACAACCAAAAGCATGCTAATGAGCCACAAAGGGCTTCCTCCCATTCCAAGCTTCATAAGGGGTAATTGTATGGAAGGATTTGGTGGGGCATCTACTTAGCACATAAGTGGCATACATAATTGCATCTAACCAGAAAACATGAGGAAAATCTTAGTCTTTAACCACATGAAACATGCCATGAGAGACCCATTCTTCCTCTTAGTGACACCATTTTGTTGAGGTGTGTAAGGCATTGTGCATTGATGTTTTATACCTATGCATGAAATTCCTTTGACATATACTCCCCTCCTTGATCTATACAAAGTGTGCAAACTTTACATGTGGACACATTTTTTAGCCACAGAAACAAAGTACCTAAAGCATGTAAAAACCTATGATTTTTCCTTCAACGGATGCACCTAGTGTGTTTGGGGTATTCATCAATAAAGGTCACAAAGTAGAGATATTCCCCAATCGATTATGTCCTTATAGGACCACGTACATCACTATGCATAAGCTATAATTTTTGGATAGCCCTTACCGATCCACCCTCTCGGAATGATGCCCATTGCATCTTCCCTCTAAAATACACCCCCCACATATAGGGCCTAAAGCTTTGGCAACTCTGACACCGTCTTTTGCATTTTAAGGCATAATAAACTACCAAAACTGTAGCACGTGAGTTCATCAAGTGGGGTATATTAATTTAAAAAAGATACAGAATTACATTTACAGGAGGGGGTTTTAAACTAATTTTGGGAAAAAAGTCATAAGTTTATGAAGAAAAAAGGGTTATTTTATTCACAAAAGTATGTAAGTGTAAGGGGTTTTTTAAATACTCCTTGAATACACATGATATATAGGATTTATTCATAGTGCACCCCCAAGTTTGTAATCACGACTGTGACTACCACGTCTCATAAATCATGTCTAAGAATCATGCCCATGATTAACAATCATGGCATGATTACCATGTCACCAATCACCGTTTACAAAACTTGACATAAGATAGACATTTGAAACAATTATTATTAGGGGTATCAAGAGAACTCATTTGAACATTCATTAGACTTTTGTGGTGGGTGAAGACCATTGCCATAATTCAAGGTATACCAAATGAGCGGGCAGGAATGAGCAAGACAAAGTCCAAGTAAACCCCATCATTTCAAATAGAATGTACATTGGGCATGCTATAACTCTACTTTATAGTAGTTATGCATGCTATATCTCTACTTTATAGTAGTAAAATAGTAATCATGTGTATTCTATCAACAAAGCCTACCCTTAGAACTTATGGGTGGCCTACCTTAAAACCCCATGACATTAATGAGATCCTCTGTCTTGTTGATCAATGGATGTTCACAACATACTTTATAAATTTTGTAAATTATCTACTTTCACGTCTCTCTCTCTCCCTCTCTCTCTCTCTCATAATGTATGAAAGTGTAACTGATTTTAGTGGGAATGCTAAATGGTTGGACCTAGCAAATAAGGATCTTTTGGACTCAAGATTTCATTCTAAATCTCTTGTCTTGTTGGACATTTTTGGAGAATATTTTATTTTTCAAAAAAATATTTGTGAATATTTTCTTTCTTTGGAGAACTTGTGAATATTTTCTTTTACAAAATGTCGCCCACGGCCTCCTTTCTAAAAGAAAATAGTCACTATTTTCTTTCAAAAAAGCATCTTGCTAATGCCCCTGTGCTCAAGCCACTAAAGCCCAATGAACCATTTTACATCTACTTGGCTACCTCTCCAACGTAGTCCTTGCTACATGCCTGGCCCAAGAGCACTCTAAAGTCCACCATCCGATCACTTATGTCAGCTGCTAAATGACTCCAACCGAATGAAACTACACCTTGCTCGAGAGTTATGCCTTGGCCATTAGCTTCACTTGTAGTAAATTTCGGCATTATCTGTGTCGCCTCGTAGAGTTATCATCTATGCCGATATGTCCTCTTTAGTGTTGTTCATGAATCGCTTGGAACCCCCTCATGGCCGCATTGCTTGATGGATGGTATAACTTCAAGAATTTGATTACAACATCCTCCCCAAGCCCAAGTATTGCAACCCCTTATCCATGTGTTCACACATTGCCCACCACCGACCTTTGATTATCTTCCCTTGGATGAGCTGTCACTATTTTCTTTTTAAAAAATGCCCGCAAGGAGGCTGCGCCGACGCGGCCTCCTTTCGGGATTTTTTAAAAAGAAAATAGTTTTTTTAAAGAACTTGTTAAGAGTTCTTTAAAAAAAGGAGCCATTTCGTCTCGTCAAGCGTGACTGAAGGACGTCTTCGTCAGAAGGAAAGATTTTGAGCAACACATCGATGCCCTCGAAAACCTCCAACACTGACACCGACACCGACACCTTGTTCCCCTTCGAGCTTACTATTACTCCAAAGACTTGAACTCCTCTTACATGACTACATGCCCTCAGCAGCTTGTCAGCAGCTTGTGACTACATGCCCTCAGCAGCTTGTCAGCTCTCCTTCACGGTAACATCATCATTGGATTGTCTCACCACAACCATAATTTTATAAGGAAAAAGAAGCTCGATTGTAATAAGAAAACTCAAACAATGAATCTTAACTTCTATTGAAGAAAAAAACTTAACGACAACAAGAAACCTTAAACTAGGAAACCCCCAACAACGAATTTTTAACATGCAAGGCTACCAAAAACAGTATTTAGCAACATGGGATCAAATATAAGTGTATTTTACGCAGATATAGAAAGTGCGATCCCAACCAAAAACCCAAAAACAAAACTCCAGTAGTTAATGCTACGCATATTCTCCTCCCAAGACCAAAATAGAGGTGACCAAAGACATTTTCCATGCGTTTGTAGATAGCAACCCAAAATCTGTGAATGCATATTCGGACATCCCACAATGCCTCATGGCTCTGCTACATTTGCATGGTTACGACGACCAGACAATGCTTGAAATAGCTCCACTTTTGTCAAAACCTACTGGTGCATAAACTCATGCATGATTGTATCAAGATTCAGCACTTGCAAAAAACATAATACATATGTTTGCAAGGGAGGTACGTCTCATGCTTTGCTTCTCTCTTTTGGAAATCCGGACAAGAGCAGCTTGGGTACATAGACACATTCACCACATAATTTACACGACCCCTCTATGCTCACATAAAACATGTGCAATTCATTACAGACGACAATGTCTTCTCAAACAATGCAAGCTGAATCGAACGACCTTTCTATACATTCTCTTGGAATTCTTTAGTGAGCCTCTTGTGCCAACTAATTGTAAATCACCATGGACCTATGAGACTGAACATGAAAAGCACTAGAAATCCTTGTGTTTTCTTGCATGTGGGCTGCCCGAGGTATGTACACAAGCATATTTTTCCTGTATCGCTTGTACTGGTTGCTCCATACCAGCAGCAGCTGAACCTGATTTTATCACATATAACATTGATGATACTTGATCAAGATGTAATGAGTCAAGCTAGATACTACTACGTAAAACCAAAATGGCAATAGAGCTATTCCATAGCTTAGGGATAATAAATGCTGGCATTAGCAAGTATAGTCTAGCCCCAAGCAGCAGCATGTGGGATGTTTTAGAACCATGAAATGGATGTTTTGGAGTCATGCTAGGCTTAGAGAGCTTGGAATTCAATCGGTTTGAGCGAGTTCTAAAGCAAAAGATCCCCTTCCTTCTGAAATGTCATTGGAGAACGCTCTGCATATCCTGGCTTTCCATTTCTTGAGACTTGAAGGTGAGCATGGAAGCTGTTAGCAGGCGGAGGAGAGGGGTCGCGTGTGTTCACAAAAAAATACTACAGGTGTGTTCATATTCATTACAAATTGTTGCCCCTCCTCCTGGAATGCGCTCTCGCTCGTGAAATGGCCATCTCCAAACTCATGGAGTAAGTTGTACCAAGAGTTGTGGATTGCTCCCCCCTGATAATGGTTACTCTCTCAATTTGTTGCCCTATGCTTCTAGGTCTTTGAGTTCTTACTTATCTGTCTAAGCTCGATGGCTATCCCTTGGCAACCTATAGAGCCTCCCTTTTTGGCTCATAACTATATCCTAGGATTCTTGGGCTAGGCCCATGAACCCTCCATACAGCGTTGGAGACGAAGCACCCTTCTCCCTTGCCAATTCTACATTAACAAGATTCCCCATGGATTCCTCACTACTTTTCAAAAGAATTCAGCCTATACAAAGCAAACACACTCCTTTGTGTGCTGGCCATGTGAGCTGACCCCCCTAAGATTCTATGTCATTAGGATCCTGGTTAGTTAGATGCACTATCGTTACAAGGCGATGTCACGATGTCATCACCCAATAAGTTTTCCCAACATTAATCAGTGCATGAAATTGTTTCAACTAGCCAAAATATAGATTTGCACACACTTAGAATTATTAGGTTTGTAATTACTATATTCTTATAGAATCTAGCTAGATTCTTATAGAATCATGGGCATGATCACGAAATTATTTATTCACAGCCTCCCTTGGTGTCAGGAATTCCCTTAGAAACATCCCTGAGCACTTTTCTTATTGATTTTCAAGATTTTAATTAACATGATTTTATAGGGTTGCTAGTCCCGACTATAGAATTATGAGAGGATGGCCATTTCATGAGCGAGAGGGAACAAGCGAGAGCACATTCCAAGCGGAGGGGCAACGATTTGTAATAATGAACATGAAGACACCTGTAGTATTTTTTTCGTGAACGCACGTGACCCCTCTCCTGTTCATGTTGCAAGCTTCCATGCTCGCCTTCAAGCCTTAAGAACTGGAAAGCCAAGATCTGCAGAGCATTCCCCAATGACATTTCAGAAGGAAGGGGGTCTTTTGCTTTAGAATTTGCTAAAACTAGCAAAATTCCAAGCTCTCTAAGCCTGGCATGACTCCAAAACATCCGTTTTTATAGTTTTGAAACATCCCACATGCTGTTGCTTGGGGCTAGACTATACTTGCTAAGGCTAGCATTTATTATCCCTAGGCTATGGAATAGCTCTATTGTCGTTTTGGTTTCACGTAGTAGTATCTAGCTTGACTCATTACATCTTGATCAAGTATGATTAATGCTATGTGATAAAATCAGGTTCATCTAGTATCAAGCACACAAGCAGTACATAAAAAACATGCTTGTGTACATACCTCGGGTAGCCCACATGTAAGAAAACACAAGGATTTCTAGTGCTTTTCATGTTTAGTATCACAGGGCCATGGTGATTTACAATTAGTTGGCAGAAGAGGCTCACTAAATAATTCCAAGAGCGAATGTACAGAAAGGTCGTTCGATTTCAGCTTGCATTGTTCGAGAAGACATTGTCGCCTGTAAGAATTGCACATATTTTATGTGAGCACAGAGGGGTCGCGTGTGGATTATGTGGTGAATAATGTGTCTGAGTACCTAAGCCGCTCTTATCTAGATTTCCAAAAGAGAGAATCAAAGCATGAGATGTACCTCCCTTGCAAACATATGTATTATGTTTTTTGCAAATGCTAAATCGTGATGCAGTCGTGCATGAGTTTATGCACCAGCAGGCTTTGACAAAAGTGAAGCTATTTCAAGCATTGTTTGGTCGTCTTACTACCATGCAAATGTAGCATAGCCATGAGGCATTGTGGGATGTTTGAATATGTATTCATAGATTTTGGGTTGCTATCTACAAATGCATGGAAAATGTTTTTGGTTACCCGTATTTTGGTCTTGGGAGGAGAATATGCGTAGCATTAACTGTTGGAGTTTTGTTTTTGGGTTTTTGGTTAGGATCGCACTTTCTGTATCTGCATAAAATATGCTTGTATTTGATCCTATATGGTGACTATGAAACCATCATGCAAAGGTCCTCATAGGATAAAGATGCAAATAAGAGGCTTATTACAAGCCCATTAGAAGGGGTGTATCTTGGAATTCAAGATAGAAAAATATGGGTGGAAGGCAAAGGTGCAACATGTGTACATGACAAGAGACATGCGCATGCGTCTTTTTACTCTAGCATTTGCATTACAAACTCATTGTAAGATATTTTTGTAACTTAATTTATGTTCTTTATGATTCTATGGTTTATTCACATGTGTTATATATGTGATAGATGTTTATCCCATCAACAAGCATTGAGTGGCTACCTATGGAGTCATTCACCGGGACTTTCGAAGCCATGCATACTGATCTTGGAAAAGTATTATTTTTTGATCAACCATCTTTTTTTATTAACAAGAAGACATTTTTATACAAGGCTAAGTATATTGCCCCTACAAGACCAGAAACTTATGGAACATTGGAGAGTTTGCCTATCCCAAGCCTAAATTCGTTAGATTGGGATTTTCTGGACAAAGGTACTCTATTAGCATTTAAATCCAAGATTGTCTTGAGTATTTAGAAGTCTATGAAAGTAGGAAGGATTTCTAAGAATATTAGGCTATCATGGTTTATACCTCTCCATGTATTAATGGCATGTTTTCGAGAAGAAAACATGAAGAGAACAAAAGCAATGTGGCTACCTACACATATATCTGAGTTTGACTTGGATAATGCAATTGGAGAAGAATGTAAAGTGAGTGAAGTTATCCATAGGGGTGATTTTATAAAATGTAATTCTTGCATTGATTCTATGGTGATGGCATATAACATCTCTCGACAAACCTTATACGTTATATTAGAGTACATAAAACGATAGAAAAAGAGTAGAGGGACTTGGATGCTATTAGATTTAGAGGAAAAATTTGTGCAGTTTGACCAACGATCAACTTGAGTGGTGATGACAATAGAGTTGTCCTTTTGTAAATGCAAAATGGACATTGAGGGATGCGCACACGTCCTTGGAATTTCTATTAGATACCATACCATCGCACTTCAAATTTAAGGTAGATGGTATTACAGTGAAAGGAAGATCCAAAAATACTTTTAGTCATATGAAATGTCTGTCCCCCTGTAATCTTGAAGTTTTCTTAATACAATATAATTTTGCACCCATCTATCTTGTCTTGTGGATTCATTTTGTAAAATAGTTATTCAACAATATTAAGACAAGATGACCAATGTTAAATGAGAAACCGAACTCAATATTAATTTCATATATATATTTATTACAATGGTATCTATACAAATTGGTTGGTTACAAAGCATGAGAACATTAAAACTTTCTACTCATACGGCTCTTTCTTTGGTTGGTTGGTGTCCATAGAAGCTTAGGCTTCTTTCGATTCGTTGCTTGACAGGGACTCTGACTTCTTGAAATTAGTTTTCTTTGACTTGGCCTCTTTTCCCTTAGACTGTTTCGGTTTTTGAGAAGCCTTTTCCTTATTCTCTGTGTCTGTTGTTTTCTTCTTTGACCTGAATTTCAATGGAGACATTGTGGGAAGTCCTTTCTTTTTCAATAGCTTCTTTGTAAGGTTAGGTGGGATTGATGGTGGTGATGAATGTGGATCTGCGAGAAGATCTACATGATTGTCGAGCATTAATCTAATTACCTTTACTCTCACCCACCATATGTATGTGTGTGTAACATGAAGTTATAAATTGCAACGAATTATGATATAATTCTTAGCAAATCTAGTATGATATGAATGTTTAAGATAAATTATAATTTTTTTACTACTTCCTTTGATGTGTATTGAAAATACTCATAGCTACTCTTGTTGATATGTCTATTGGAAATTTTGATTGCATGTATATCCATGTATTTGTGACCACTCTCCATTCACTCACGAACTTTCATTAATTTGTAATGGAACCTATAGCAATGATAGTTATTGTTAAAACTCTCAAAAGCTCTATTACAAACTTTAAAGTTATCATTGATACTCTGATAACATATAGGAAAAATGAAAACTGATGTGGAGTTTTATTGTCGAGGAGTGGAGGATGGATGGTTTCTGATGTTCTTATTATGCACTCAGGTGCCCTACCAAAATAACAAACCACATAGATTATTCCGATATGAATCAATACAATACAATATGAATAATTAAACATAATGGCCATTTAAATTAAAAACATAATGGCCATTTAAATTAAAAACTTACAATTTTGCTTCTCTATGCATACCAAGCATGGAATTCAAGAAACCAACAGAAAAAGAAGAAAATGATCATTGATAGAGAAGCATAAAAAGATGTATTTAAAACTAAAAAAGATATATATTAAAAATAGAGTACTTACTTCTCATTATAAGGCACAATTACATATTGCACCTTTTCAAAGTTGCATCTCCTCAACCATTCTTCGAGCCTATTAAAATTGGGTCTTAAATAAATAGAGACGATAGGGTCTAACAAAAAAGAGAGGATAGTAGGCCTCTGGGGGTAGGGGGCCAGAAAAAGCCTACAAAATAAAACTCACTAGATAAATTAGTTTCTTATCCTCATAAAAGACTACAATAATAAAAAAAATAAAAAAGATAGCTTACTTGAGAGATATCAAGATTACATCATTTATTTCTTGATTTCTCTCTGCCAACATATATGTATCTGATTGTGCTATATCAAGGTACTTTGCACCATTAGCAAAATCTTTCACTTGAACAACAAGTTGTCCAAGTACTTTCTTATTAAACCTTGAAGGTTCTTCCGCTTTCAAGATCCATCAGCTCATCTTCCATTATTTTTTCTTCAGCAATTCTCCTTTCTTCCTTAGAAGATATCTTTTCTTTACCCTTTTGAGCCCTTATTTGATTTGTAGTCCTAATATCCCTGTCATGTGTTACATCTTCAATCTTAATATCTGCATCCTTGGGTTTTCTAGTTCGTGGCACATTCAAGATATTAAATGTCCTAGAGTCACTCAATGGTATAAGATATAATAGCTTTTCAACTCTGTATCTAATAAGCCTGCAAGTATGCATGCCTTTGTCCATAAGAGTGACCCTATGAGCATGGGCAGAACAAATGTAATTGTCATCGATAAAAAAGTCAATACTAAAATCTTCTACACCCTCCTGAATGACACATGCTGCATTGGGGGAGGCCCATCTTGTCCCAAGCTTCCAATCATCACAAATCTATCTCACAATTCTCATGAATGTAAGCTTGGGTATGAGAAGCTCAACATGTTTTTGGGCCATCCTTATCTCTATGAGGGCATTCAGATGCCGATTGTTCCTTTTCTTCAACTTTTGCCCTGTTATTTTACTTTGATTTACTACTTTCTTTGCCAAACCTGGCAACCGTTCTTGCTTTTTTTTGTTGTTTTAGCCATCTATGGCCTGTCAATCAGACATAAGAAAACATATTAGATGCAAGAAAATATATTAGATATATACAAGAACCTTCCAATTTAACTTATGTGCAAGTAGGCAAAAAGATGGAGCAATCAATAATAAGATACCCAAAATTAAAAAAATACGAAAGAAATGTGCACTTCTTTCCTGAAGGAAAGACAATGCAAAAAGAACAATCCGATCACCTCCAATCATTGCTATCATGTCATCTTTCTATTGGTTATATGAGATTGAATAATGTGTTTCTATGAAGAGTGTAGCTAGAACAGGAGCTTTCCAATAGTTTTTGAAAATTAAGCCAAGAAAGCAAAGCAATATGATGACATAATGTATACAACATAGGTTAGTACCTCTGCACACAAGGGTATTGGCTGTGTGAGAACGATGGCACAATTTGAACATACTGAGGAAGGGTAAATGCGTAGATCACGCCGTCTTTCTATGTGCAAAAAAATGAAAAAAATCCACCCACACATTTATAGGCCGTGAGATAGGACACACGTGACAATACAGAGATGACGTGGCTATACAGGTAGACATGTATTCCATACATGCACATCTGGTTGTATAGACACGTGGCTCACTAACCATGCACACACATGTGGGTCACATGTGTCTCTAGTTTTCATGCCACCACACATGCGAGTCACACATGGCTTGTGAGTGTGGAGGTACGAACACATTGTGAGGGAAATACGGAGACCCTCCTAAGCATGCTCCTAAATAAGCATGATGTACAAATGTATGAAAGGTCCATAAGATGGTATGAGAAAGAATCGAGGTGGCTAAAGGCAATACATGACCAAATGAATAAAGGTGCAGGTGCGCAAATGAGAATAGAAACAATGTGGAGGATGAGTGAGGGATTCAGGAGCCGTGAGATCTAGAAGAATCAAAGGCGGTGACACGGGTTAAAGTGGAAGAATTAAGATTTTTTGAGAAGACTATCCAAGATGCAATGGTTCGTGTCACCCACAGAAGAGAGAGAAGAAGCCATACTGTAGAGTTGAGGGGTCTCCTGCAGTTCTGTCAATAACTGTAGGCTAGAGTCCTTGCATATTTTCAAGTTTGTAGAGGAGAAGATAGCACAGTGGTGGATTAGAGTACAAGGTGGCTAAAGACCAGAGAATTTTCTTGGAGGTGTGACCTTGGGTTCTCTGGGTAGCCCTTCTGTTAGAGATATGGTTCACTCTAGTCATCTTAAATTATTGCTGAAGTGGAAGCTTGGAAGTGCGATCGTCGAGGTTTACTTGAGGGAGATCCTTGACTTTCCTTGATGTTTTCTTCTTATGTTGGTGCCCATGTCTTAGGGCTGTTGAGACATTGTTGTTTTTGTCAAATCTGAAGCGACAGAGAGATTGGATCTTGTTAGTTGTATTGATGTTCCAGTTGTGATGAAGGTGTTGTTTTCTTTGAGTATATGGAGATGAAGCTTCTGAGTATGTTAATTTGAGGACTCGGGAACAATTTTTGAGACAGTGCTGACTCAGTCAACATTTGTTGAGAAGGTACAGTGTCATATGTGTATCAGCTAAGCTTTAGTATAATCTGAAGGTACATAGGGCTTCCCTTGGCTTTTTTGAGTTTGGGAGAAGCATTTGTGGGTCACAGCTACAATTAGAGTAGTCAGATGGGATTGAAGGCTAAACGATGGAGGCATGCAGAGGTGAAAAGAATTCAGAATTTTATGGAGAGTCAAGGGTGTTTATGAATGGAGGGAATGGAAAAAGGGCTGACATGAGGTCTACTTGGGTTGTGCCATTTGATGAAAGTACAACATTGAGGTTGTTTACAAGTTGCCTATAGATTTTTGATCCAAGTAGCTAGATCAATGCAGCTGTATGGTTTTGGAAGATGCTATTATATCCTTTTGATCAAGGAGGGTTTTGAAGAGCTGGATGTTGTTCTTGATATTGTTAATAGACTTGAGTGGAGTGTTTTGTGAAGGAGAGTAGTTTTGTGCTCAAAAGATGTAATGAAACACATGAATGTGTTTCACCTAGGGGGTGGGCTATATGTGAGGGAAATCTCGAGACCCTCCTAAAGCATGATGTATAGATGTATGTATAGATGTATGAAAGGTCCATAAGATGGTGTGAGAAGGAATCCAGGTGGCTAAAGGCAGCACATTACCAAATGGATAAAGGAACAAGTGCACAAATGAGAATAGAAATAGTGTGGATGAACAAGGGAGCCGGGCGGCATGAGATCTAGAAGAATAAAAGGCAGTGATGCGGGTTAAAGTGGAAGAATTGAGCTTTTCAGAGCAAACTCTTCAAGATGCAGTGCTTCATGTTACCACATGAGAGAGAGAGAGAAGAAGTTAGACTGAAGTTGAGGGGTCTCTTGAAGTTCTATCAATAGTTGTAGGATAGAGTCCCTACATATTTTTAAGTTAACTGTAAGATATCTTCCCAGCCTCTCAAGATGTCCAGTTTCTCCCCCTGTAATCAATCCCCTTTTTAGAATAATAAAAGATCTTGTTTCTACCTGTTTTGGCCTAGAGAGAGAAAATGTTCTAGAGAGAGGTAACTCAGTTTTTAGATATCTTTGGATGGAAAAATATCCTTTCTTATTAAAATAAATTCCCTCAAAACAGAAGTTTAAAAAGAATTTCCTAAGGTGCATTAGAAATAAATTATAATCTGCTCAAAAGACCTTAGCCTAAGGAGGGTCCAGATTTTTTAAAAATTTTGGATTAAGGTTCTGAGGGACCAATCAGATTAATCCAAATGTAGGGAGGAGATAAATTGAAGAAATAAAGAAAAACCCACCAAAAATGAGTAAATACTCACATAAGATGAAGAGTGGACTAAGGACCAAAGAAAATAGTTAAAAAACTATTTTTTGACACCTCAGAGTGGGGATTCCCCCTCATGAAGGAGGCGCCTTTTTTTCTCATCATTACTCCCCATTTTAAATCAATAAAATGAGATATTTCATCTCTCCTCTCTCCTATTTCAAGTCTAGTTCCAAAAAGTAAGCTGAACTGACCCAAAAATGGTCAAAAATTGACCAAACTGATCCGAAAAATTCTAGAATCAGTTTGCTTGGTTTGAGGCTCACTTTTTCCTATAAATAGAAGCCTCCCCCTTTGTAAAATCTTAATAGTGTTTATGCACTGTTACTCTACTCCTTCCCAAAGCCAAATACATTGAATTCACTTGATAATTCAATTGTTTTTTACTAAATCCTCTCCAAAAGAATTGGTGGCCACTCTTGATCCAAATAAGAGTAGAACCCTCAATCCCTCAAGCCAAAGGAAAGCTCACAAAACTCCATGTAAGCTAAAAAATTCTACTTTTTAATTTCTAATCTATGGTTTTCTGATTTCTTTGCTTTTTTTAGTTGATTAAAGTGAATCTTGATGTTATGCCTTGATGAAAAGGCCACCCCCTTCTCTTCCTTAAGAATTCAGCCTTTCTGTATCTTAAAATGAGAAACAAATAAATTGATTTAAACTTTTCTTATTGTTTACTCTTTAGAAAGTGAAAATTGAGTAGATTAGAGTACTTTACTTCAAATTGGGATTAATTTTAAATTGATATTAGAATGTAAAATTTGAGAAATTGATATTAGAATGTAAAAATTGATATTAGAATGTAAAAATTTTAAATTGATATTAGAATGTAAAAATTGAGAAATGGTCAAGCATAGAAAGGAGGTTATGGCAAAATTTTCTTAAATTTGTGGAAAATAAAGTTCATCTTTATGTTATTCTAAAAGAGTATTTCCCACCGTTTGTGCATTCTAAAAGAAATATTTTTATTTACTCCATGTACATATTCACCTATGAATATGCATGGATATCATTGATATTAATTATTGAAATTAATTTCTACGCATAGAAAGATGCATATTGAAAATCTTTTATTATAAAAGTGTTGTTTCCATTAAATTTAATTTCTATGCATGGAATGATGCATAATAGAAATTTTTTAATTATAAAAGTGTTATTTTCATTGAATTCAATTTCTATGCATGGAAAGATGTATAATAGAAGTTTTTTTATAAAAGTGTTATTTCATTGAATTCAATTTCTATGCATGGAAAGATGCATAGTGGAAATTTTTATTATAAAAGTGTTATTTTTATTAAATTTAATTTCTATGCATAAAAAGATGCATAAAGAAATTATTTTTATTTTAAAAGAGTTATTCCTATTAAATTGATTTTTTTTGCATAAATAGATGCATAAAAGGATTTTTCTTTTATATAAAAGTGTTATTTCCATTGAAGTTGGATTTTATGCATAAATAGATGCATAAAGAATGTTTATATCAAAATTAGATTCTCTTTAATTCTATGTTTAATTTCCATAAAAATTTGATAATATGTGAATAAGTAAATACTCTGAGAGAGGAATTCCTATCGTTTTATATTCACTCGGATTGTAAGGAGAAAATTTAAGAAATCTATCAAAATCAAAATATTCAGATAAATGAATAATTTATTCCTCATCAAAATTCGTAAATTAGAAATCAGCTAAGTGAATATTCAATGAATGAAATTCTATACAATAGTAAAAACTGAAATATCATGCCCCTTTTTGAGAAAAATAGATCAGGAAGAACCTTATCAGACTCGTACCCTGAATCAGACTATGACCAAGACCAAACTCTTTCATCAATTTCGAGGAAAGAAGATGTGACCAGTTTCAGGAAAATACACTCAAATCTCCCACCAAATCTGAAACTAAGATAAGACCCTTCGAATTGATCTGAGGATCAAGGTTACGAAATTTGAGGAATTCTATTTTGAAATTCAGTATTACGATTATGAAGTTTTGGGGATACTGATTTAAGATATACTCATTGTATTCAAAAGAAAATCAAACTTAAAACTTGCGTAGAAACCCTGTTTTCTTAAAAGGACTTTCTTACAACAGAATGCTAGAGGGAGCATTTGGTATATGTGTTTTTCTAAGGGAAGTTCGGTTGCACAATAGCTGGTGGGGAGTGTTCAAAGGACAGCTCACGTGGCAAAGCCTAACCAGCCTCGGTACGGTTAAAATGGTGCGCTTCTCGTACGATGGACGAGGGCCGACGAAGATGTCCCCCCTGAGTGAAGTGCCAAGACACCTAAGGAGGATCCTGGAGGGTTCTGACTAGGCGATGCACGGGCTCGCAGTGCCTAGGACACCCATGCGTATGTCATGGAAGATATTGTATGATGGACCAATGATTATTGTATTCTGTTACTGGATCTTGCTGACCAACTGGTCTCAACAGAGAGTCCAGAGTGATACTATTTTTTTTAAGAAAAAAGGACTAGATGGAAATTTTGAGTTATGACATCTGTAAATCAATAACTGTTTATCAATGGATTGTTTTATAAGTTAAAGTTTAAAGAGGAGTGTGTGCATATCTGTATTCGAAAGCAAACGTTAAGAAAGGCATTCAATTATGGGTGGGTGAGTAATTGTTTGGTTTTACCAATTCCAGTGGTTGGGCGGTGGCTAACCCATGGGCCGAATGGGGTTAGGCTGCAATCAGTAGAGTTTTAATAATGAAATTGAATAATAGGAATACGCTTAGAACTTGAGTAGTTAAATAAAAACCTGAAGACTTCTCAAATGAATAGATCAACGACTGTACCTGATTCAATTAGGAAAAAGTGTTGATTTCTTCAAGTTAAGTCTGTAATAGTTTTCCTTCTATCTGGTTTAATCAGGTGAAGGTTAGTTTAGTCTCTTGACCCCGTTAGAAAATTCGTTAAGGAAATCAAAAAGGTGGAATCGTCCCCGTTTTTCGGGCAAGGGAAATTTTTTCGGTTTCGGTTTCGGAATGACCACCAGATTAGTCTCGTGTCCGGGAATTCGAGTGCAAGGCCCCGAGTGGGAAACCCTACCTCTCGCGCAAGAAGAAGCTACTTCCGCTGCTAACCGAAAATCCGGTGTGTGGAGGGGACAATGGGATCTCATAGCTGGTATCAGAGCGCTATTGTAAACTTACGAAACAGCAGCAGAAATTACCTAAAATTTTAAAGTAAATATGGGAAATAACGTTTTCACTTGCTAAGATTATGTTTGAAATGAGTTCATAAATTGAAAACTCGTAAATTGAATTGGATTTTTAGATGGATACCCCAAATTTGTCTAGCATTCCTGGACTTTCCTAGAGTCAGGATATGATCGCCTTTGCCTTCAAACATCTCATCAACTCTACTCTACAACCTGAGAAAGTAGAGTGAGGCTCGCTCGTCACTTTGAGGATCTATACTTTTCTGATCCAGTAGAGCGATGTCAGCACATGTGGTTCTCTGAAGGGCGATGTATTAACGTCAATACAGGTGGTTGCAAGATCAGGGTGCCCAGTTTTGTCCACTCAGGCACCCTGTAAACAGTAAAAAAACAGGCATTTGTTTACCTTGAGTGGCTAATCTCTCCTAGTAAATGAAGGAATTTTGTTTCAAGTTCTTTTGTTGGAACATCATATTCAAAGTTGGAAATATAGTTGCATAATTTGATTAAGCATTAGATAGTCAAAAGTTCTCATTTTCTTAGGTACAAAGTCAATGTATGCACCCTGTCCCAAATTTGAACTGATTCCATAAAATGCTAATATCTTTTACATATAAACTCATATGAGATTCCCACTTTGTACCTTAGATCTTCAAATAATATGGAGCTTAACTTGATTTTTGAGAAAATTTTAAGATATTTGTCTATTTTCTTTAAATATTTCAAGGTCTTTAAAGTGTTATAATATACGCTACTTTTTGTACCCACAATAGCTACCACTTAAAATCCTCAATCTTGTAGATCAAAAGAGTGGGTAGATACTGAGACATTAGTAGAATGTGGTGGTTAGTAAAAATTGCAAATCCAATGGTTGGATTTTTAATGATCTCTTTTTTAAAATTCTTCCAGACTATCAGAAGGCCTGTAAATATTAATAATCTAATTAGTAAAATTAAATTTTTGATGTGAATAATCTAAAACCTATAGGGACTAGTGTACTTGTAATGGTGCACCTATGGAAAAATAAATTGGATCACTCTAAGTATGGAAAGATCATTTGTTTATCATTTCATCATATTTTTGATTAATTTTAATTAATTAGACTAATTTATATTAATTTAAGTTATATTAGGTTAATTTAAGGGCAAGTGTATTTTCTATTATTTGCTTGATCTCATTTTAAGTACCTTGCCCCCCAAAATTTGCTCTCCAAGCATTGTCCCAGTCCAGCATAAACTGGATAAAACTGGACACCCTGATCTTGCAACAACCCATACCACAGGCAGAATATCTCTCTAGCCATAATCTTGTTAAGGCTAGGAGTTGCTCATTATGTCTAACTCTTTAATCATTCGCCCCGAAATTTTAGAAATTCTTGCCAAATTTTTAGACTTCTGAGTCGCTTTATTCCTAGAAGTAGAATTACAGCACCTTTATCAGTGATGGATCGTGTATATCATAGCATGTCTCTATCGCAATATCACCTTTTTTTGCGTGCGCGATTGAGGCAGTGACTTTTGGAGTCGAGACGCTCTATGTATATATCAAAAACTTTTGATAATAAATGATGTTTTGCAAAAGATTCCAAATTGATTTCATGGTTGTGAGCAAAATTATCAGAGTGAATCTTGTTTTCAAGAATTATGATGGAATATTTAATTGTTTAAGAGATAAATCTAAAAAAAGTCATAAATCTGATGCCAAATTTAAGTTGACAAAAATCTCATTTTGTCAGAACATGAGGCGCGCGGCCCGTGTGCTAGGCAGCCGGATCCTCTTATCAATGATGATGAAGAGTTAGATCCGGACATTCGTAAAGCCCTGCACTAATCCCAACCTGGTCCATTCAAGGGTGAAGGGGAACAATTAGGAGAAACAGTGAAAAAATGGATTGAGGCAATGGAAGAGTACTTTGATGTAACCAGTTATAATGAGAGGAGCAAGATGGCTCTCGTCAGATTAAAAATTATGGAAACAGGTAGGGTCGCATGGAGGAACCATTGCAAGATGAACCGTCTCAACTGAAATACCCAAACCTGGTCAAATCTTAAAGCATACCTCAAGAAGAGGTTCTATTCTCCAAGCTTCCTGGAAACCAAAATGAACGAGTTCTTGGAATTGAAGCAGGATAGCCGGACAATTGAAGAATACACCATCAGGCATTTTCCCTTCTCCTAAAATATTCTCCTAAAATATTCTCCACTTTTGGATGAAGAGCAGCTGATGGCCAGATTCATTCGAGGAATGAACGAGCCATTGGACACTTTAGTGAAAAATGCCAAACAAGTCTCAATGGCTGATGCTGTTAGAATGGCAAAGGACTTTGCCAAGGCATTTGTTGTCAAGGTCCTGCCAAAGCCTGCACCCTCAAACTTTAAAAGGTTCCAAACCCTGGGAAGTGCTTCAAACTTTCCACCCCCAAAGAGGCAGCAAGGCCCAATTCAGAATCAAGATGTTGGTAGATTCAGAAGTGAAGGAAGACCCTTCCCTCAGAACACTTTCTTAGGAGCCCCACCTTTGAGGAATGAGCTTAGAAGTGAGAACAGATGTTTTGGATGTTAGGGTTGCGGTCACCAGCATAAAGACTGTGCCCGACTCCTACCATGTCAAGAGGAAAGGGAAGTCAAGGACCTAGAATGCAGAGACCAGCCCCTTCCTATCAGTCAAGGTCCGTCTCATCAAAATCAGGGCAATCCCAGGAGGAATCCAGCTCAGCCATCTGCCTCTGTAGTACAGAGTAATCTTAGAACTCCCTCCTAGAACTGGAGTAACCAAAGACAAAGAGTTCCGCCCCAATCTGCAGCAACAGCCAGAGCAGTTGCAATAGTAGATGTAGTGGAAGAGGAAAGAGGTCAAATTTATGCTGCAATTGAGAACCAAGGGCCAAATCGTCAATTCTCTGTCATCCATACTCGAGCTGAGTATAAGGGTAAGTCATTCAAACTTTTGATTGATTCAGGCAGTACTCATTTATTTATTTTCCCTGGATGCTTGCGTAAGCTAGTCTTAGAACAGAATTCAGGGAAACCTATGCAAGTTGAAATGGCCAGTGGGAAGATCCTTTTCACTCACCATGAGACAGATTGTATTCAGTTTAATCTAGATGGGAATATAACTAACTGTCAGTTCAGAGTCTTACCTTTGGGAGTTTTTGATGGGATCCTTGGAATGGATTGGCTCCACAAAAATCAAGCTGACATTCACTGTCATAATGGAACCATTTTCTTCCATGACCTTCATGAAAACAAAGTTCAAGGAACCGAAATTTCAGGATCCCCAGGTCTGTAATTAGTAAAAGCTTCTAAGTTATTGAAAGGACTTAGAAAGAAGCAGCTCATTTATGTTGTCAAAATAAATCCGGTAGTAGACACAAAGTTAAAGGCTAAAGAACCAGAATGGTTAAGTGAGTATGATGATTTATTCCCAGCAGAGCTAACAGAGAAGCCTCCAATTCGGGAAGTAGATCATGTGATAGAATTGACCCCCGGAGCTCAACGAGTAGCCCAGCGCACGTACAGAATGCCAGTCCTTGAAGCCATTGAACTCAAGGAACATCTTAGGTAGCTGTTAGAACAAGGGTTTGTAAGACCCAGTGTTTCACTCCTTGGGGAGCGCCAGTTCTCTTTCAAAAAAAGAAATATGGAACGCTAAGACTCTGTGTGGATTACAGAGGTCTCAATTAGCTGATCGTTAAGAATAAGTATCCTATTCCCAGAATTGATGAGCTTCTGGACTGGCTAAGTGGAGCCCAGATCTTCACAAAGATAGATCTCAAATCACGATATTACCAGATCAGGATTAATGAGCAAGATATCCCGAAGACAGCCATCAATACTCGATATGGGCACTATGAATTTATAGTCTTTCCGTTTGGATTGATAAATGCCCCAGCTACATTCAATCGCCTAATGCAGGACATTCTCAGAGAATACTTGGATGATTTTGTTCTTGTTTTCTTTGATGATATTCTGATTTACTCAAAGAATGCACCTGACCCCATGAAGCTCACGTCCGAAAAGTTCTTGAGATTTTAAGGAAGCACCAACTCTTCGCAAAAAAGAGCAAATGCACTTTCTCTGTCAACCATGTTGAATACTTGGGGTTCTTGGTATCCAAAGACGGAATTCGTCCAGATTTTGCAAAAGTCCAAGCAGTCATAGATTGGCCTGAACCAAAGATAGTGAAAGAAGTCAGAGGATTCTTGGGATTAACTGGTTGGTATAGAATTTTTATACCTAAGTATGCTCTCATAGCTTCCCCCCTGACTAATCTTCTCAAGAAGAATATCCCATTCCAACGGTCTCCTAGGTGTCAGAGCGCTTTTGATAAGTTAAAGACTGCCTTGGTAACCAATCCCGTTCTGAAATTGCCAGATTTCTCTTTATCCTTTGAGGTAGTAAAACTGATGCCAGTGGTTTTGCCCTGGGAGGTGCACTCATGCAAGAAGGTCATGCAGTGGCCTATGAATCCCGAAAACTCAGAACGCATGAGAGAAATTATGCTATCCACGAACTGGAGCTACTTTCAATAGTCTATGCGCTGAAGTTGTGGAGACATCACCTACTGGATCAAAGATTCACTTTGATGACAGATCATCAGAGCCTTAAAGTGGATCTTCACTCAAAAGGATATCAACATGCGCCAAAGAAGGTGGATGCAAACCCTACAGGAATTTGATTTTGAAATCAAGTACCGCCCAGGCAAAGAAAATGTGGTAGCAGATGCCCTCAGCAGAAAAGCCTCCTTGCTTGAAGTTACATTAGGAACTCAATGGAGTCTTCTTGGGCCCTTTAATTTGGACGTTTAGTGAAATGCTTAAAATGCTAATCCATCTTTGACCAAGCCTAGAGGCCTAGTCCTAAAAGCATATATTTGATTTTTCACAAAAACAAAAAAAAAATAAAAAAAAGGAGATATTCTTAGATCTGGCCACCTAGGTGACTTTAAAGCTTTGTAATGGGCTGTCAGTCAGTTATCATAGCCTGCAGCAACCTTTTCGAACTCCAAACATTCCAAAAATTCGTCACTTTCTTCCTCCCTTTTTTGTGTGTACACCAGATCTCTTTCTCTCTCTAAATCTTCTCTCTAAAATGCCCTGCACTCCTTCTCCATGGAAAAAAGCGTCTTTCTCTACTCCAAAAGCCATAGCTAGCAGATCTGTACTCCTAAATGAGCCTTCTCTCTCCAAACCCACAGTAGTAGCCATGGCTTGCACGGAAGAAGCTTACCATGAGCATTCTCTCTACAATACTTGGTCCTCTCTCCATAGCTAGCAGGTCTGTACTCCTAAATGAGCCTTCTCTCTCCAAACCCACAGTAGTAGCCATGGCTTGCAAGGAAGAAGCTTACCAGGAGCATTCTCTCTACAATACTTGGTTCTCTCTCCAAACCCACAGTAATAGCCATGACTTACACAGAAGAACCTTTTCATGATGTATTCTCTCTCTATATTGCTTAGCAGCCATAGCTTGCACTAAAGAAGTTTCCCATGATGCATTGTCTCCTTTGCATTTTCGTCTCACCATTGCCAACCCTCTCTATGTTTCTTTGGCTCCCTTTCTGGCTTCTTTCTCTATCCACAATGCAGCTCTAGAGAAGCAACCCTCATCTCCATTCTTCCCATTATTTTTTGATACCATATCGTGCTCCTTCCACTCCTATTCAACCCAAGCTTACAAGCCTACTTTCTTGTAGATGGCACTACAAGACATCACCAATAAGCCTTCTAAGATCCGCCTTCAGGTTGATTTGGAGACAGAATACGCAACCCTACGCAGTAGGCATGTTGCACCCAATATTTCATACGATCAGCTTCGAATGCAAGGAGCAAAGGCCATTGATCTTTGGATTGATGGAAATCTTTATCCACCAGATCCAATATCTGGTGCCCCTCCACCATTCAAAAGCATTACAAGTTTTTTTAAGTTTGTTGGTGATGGTTTCAATGGGCTTCTTGGCTATTGTAGGAGATTACACATGTTGTGGCTAGATGAGGCAGCTGAAAAGAGGCAAACACAATTTGCCTTCGACCAGCTTCAAGCGGCATCGACTAAGCAGATCAATAGTTTGATGCAGAGGATTAAAGAGCTCTCAGAGGAGCTTGAGGTGCAGAAGAATAATCTAGCGGACCGTGTGCGCACAATAAATCAATTTACGGATAATTATGTTCGTCTTCAACACTCCACTCGTAATCTTCGGTGTCGTGTTCACCATTTCACTCACCTTCCCATTGGATATCACGCAAGGCAAAGAAAACGTAAAGCTGTTGGGTTACTTTCTAAGACAGCAGGCGCATGTAAGAGGCGTAAACAAACAACCAGGTAAAATTTTTTGTAGGAATTATAGCAACTTTGAGAAGCAATTAATGAATAAAGCATCTCTCATGGGTGACTCTTGCGATTGTAGGGCATGTGCAACAGCTATACTAGGATGTAACAATGCTGAGGACAATGTTAATGTCTCCCTTATTCAGCATGTCCTTCAAGAGAAGGATATCATGGAAAGGATAACAGGTTCTGGTAGTGATAAGCTGCGGGAGACCTTCGTCAACATTTCTTGAAGGAAATCAAAGAAATTGTCACACCCAAAGAGATGCTTGATATATGTGACTCAGCAGGTATTAGCCAGAAAGGTTACAGAGCAATGTACAGGTCAATCACTTTAGGGTTGCGAGCAAAGGGAGTTATGCAATCCTTGATTCCACTTTATAGCTTACAGATGGCAAAGAAGTGTGCTAATGGTGATATTGCATCCATGTTCGAGGGTGGGTACAAGTGGGTGGAGGATATTATGCCAATGCCAACAATCAAACCCTTTGAATACAATGCATATAACAATGTCTACATTGACATGGAAGTGCTACAAAAAGCATGATTCAGTACTATGGCCTCACACTTGAAGAGACAGGTGGAAATGCCGTGTTTGTCTTGAAGCTGAATGTCAAGTGGTTAAAGGTCAAAGACTGGAGCGTGTTAGTTTAACCTTGATGAGTCGAGCACTTAGAGGAAAGCCTTTAGAGACCCAAGAGTTGGATGCAACTGAAGACAGCAACAATAGGGGTCAAGGGCATAAGCAAGACTACTACGGCATTCAATCAGAGAAGAACATCTAGTGGCAAGCAGCATGGGTCCTCCCAAAAGAGAACCATGATACCTTGAGGTGGTATTTTGAACGGTTTGGCATTCAACATGTTGTCTCTTGTCCGGTCAATGGTCAAAAGCTTGATGTTCCCGGAATAGGCCGCTTTAACGTTGAATGGCACTTGGGTGGCGATCTAAAAACCTTAAAGTGTATGTTGGGTTGTAAAACAGGTGCGAATACTATATTCTCATGTGTTTACTGTTGTCATTCCAAGACAGCAATAGACTCAAGAGTAAAAGGGAAACAACCTAGCAAAGGCAAAAGTCAAAAATAGGTGGGTGCAAAAGAAGCAATCGTTTTTGATGCTGAACAGAGGAAAGGATTAAAGGTATGGCATAATGGCATATTAAGTTGTGACCAGAGCAAGCCACCTAGTCATGACCAGGAGGACAATGCTTGGAACCCAATCTTGGACATTCCACTATGTCAAGTGCATGTGTGCACATTACATGCAAGACTCAGGATTTTGGATAAGCTATTGATGCTCCACATAAACTATGTCTGGAACATGGAGCCCGAAGATCGACGAGAAGAGTCAATACGTGCACTAGAGGGTGTACTTTCCTCTATGGGATTACATGCTGGAGCAGTGGTCTTGACAAAGGATAGAAAATCAAACCCTACACAAGACAACCCTAATAAAATTTGCATGGGTGGATCAAAGGCAAGACACTTGCTATCAAACCACTTGGGTTCTCATAGCCACACTGACTTTGAAATTTGGAAGAAGATATGTGATGTCACAACATATCGAGGAAATGATGCCAGGCTTGGCCTAAAACGTGCACATGTATGGGAGGTGTGTAATAAAATGGTCGATCTTCTAGAGCAACCTCACTTGGATGACCATGGTATTGAGGCACTTAAACAAGCCACTTGTAGATTTACAGAAGAAATGGTCGAGGCATGGGGAGAAACACACATTACTCACTACATGGTAATGTTGTATTTCTTGTGTCCTTGTAGTATGTTCTTCATACTGTTTGTTGACTTTTTGTAATTTTCTATGCAGCATATATTGTATGCACATGGGCCATACTTTCTCGATAGATATGGCTCTTTAGCACTTTGGAGCAATCAAGGCATGGAGAAATCACATTACCAAGCAAAGGTCGTGTATTTTAAGGGCACTCGCCATGGTGGCAAAGTCAAGAGTAATGCACTCCATGAAATGTTCAACTGGTTCTATCGCGTTCTGGTTGGCAAAAAAAGGCAGAAAACTCGCGGTAATTTGTCTCTTAGGCGTCAAATAATGAAAACTGTTAATGCAAGAAGAACTGAAGGATACAACAGATCAAATGCTAGGGAGAGACTACGGCAGTGGTGGTGGGTAGCAAGCAAGCGTCGGTGTGGTTTCTCATGGGCTTAAACTCTCTGATTATAATCTTTTTGTGTTTTTAAATTTTCTAAAAGTTTTAAAAAATTATATTTATAGACATATTTAAGTCATTTTTCATTCATAGACATATTTAAGTCATTTATAGCCACCACATTTCAATTTCTTCTTTGTGCTCTACTCTCTCTTGCCCTCCCACTATCTCTTGCACTCGTACATACCTAGGCCATGCCAGAAGAACAGGAGCAAGACTTGCGGTTTTTCGATCAACTCGGCCCACTACCTGCTACAGCAAAAAGGACAAGTCTACCTATCGTAACAGAGCAAGAGGCAAAGGAGATGAGAGAAGAAGAGCATAGGAAGGAGGCCGAAGAAGCGCAACGCAGGAAGGAAGCTGAAGAAGCAGAGCCTAGTAGAGAAGCAGAAGAAGAGCGGCGTCGAAAAGAAGCCAAGGAAGGTCAAGGGCAACCACCGGAAATTGTTATTGAGGCCGACACCCTAGAACAGCTACAGGTTATCTTACAGAATAGGGAGGTTGAGCTCTTGTCCTATGGCATCACGAAAGATACCATTGACAAAGAGTTTGCTCTTGTGAGGGCAGCTTGGGAGATAGAAATGCAAAAGAGACAGCAGCCCAAAGAGGACGCAAGGAGGGCAAGCCAAGCACAGCCACAAGCAGCCACAACATCCAGACGTCCAGTCAAGAAGTGTGGCAAAAGAATGGAGGGCAAGTTTCGGGACCAACAAGAAGAGGAAGAGCGTGCACAAAAGAAAAAGAAGTTCAGGTCTGAACGACCACCGTGGGAGAATCAAAGACCACCACTGCCTCCACCAGTTACAAAGAAGAAGAGAAAATGGAGGCCAGGGACAGTCGCGCTACGAGAGATTAGGAAATATCAGAAAAGCACAGATCTTCTCATCCCAAGGCACCATTCTCTCGACTGGTGAGAGAAACAATGGAAAAATATACTGATAGGGTTGACCGCATACAGAGCACAGCTCTTGAAGCTCTTCAAGAAGCTGCTGAAGATATTGTAGTTTTTGTTTTTGAAGACTCAGTGCTGGCTATGGTACATGCCAATGTTGAGATATCAAGCTCCTCTAGTGAGGCGGTGGCCACTGAGATGACCCGCCTGGGGGATAGGCCCCACACTTACACCACTGGCATGGTTGGTGAGATCATGGGAGATATGCGGCCAGTGGGATGACAGGCTGTGTGACAGCCATTCTAGAGACTGGCATAGTTATAGCGCCAGCTCATTTAGTCGGGTTCACACTATAGAGAACCCGTGTATGTATTGGTTGAGTACCTTTCATATTGTGTGTACTCTTATTCTTGTATATGGTGTTGAGTGTTGAGTAGAGAAGAAGAAGATTTTTAGCCTCTCACCTTGTGTGTTCTCTATTAGGGTTTTGTGAGTGTGTGTGTGTGCTTGCAAGAGCTCAAGATCTCTTCCCCCCTGCATCTTTTCATGGTATCAGAGCCTGGTTCGTGCTAAGGGCTGAGCTGCAAGCAAGAGAACCACAAGAAGCGGTACGAGGGTAAGAGCTTCAACTACTCTTCCCTATTTGTGTTGGTGACTACACCCTTGTCGGGAGCTCTACGGGAGGCACCGGCAACGATCTCTGATTGAGGAGCTTTCTTTGCGGGAGTAAAGCTATAGGGCGACTGTACAGTCCTTCGGACTACAATTTTCGGGCCGAAAACGCGTTTCGGGCGTGTCTGGACCTCCGTTTTTCAGAAAGCAGGCGATTTCGAGCACTACGGGTAAGTCATCGATTCTCTGCAGAACTCTGTTTTAAGTACTGCAGGAAGACAGATTGACTGTGCAGACACTGTGGGTGCTGCAAAGAGGTCTACAGTTGCCATTGGGTGTATGTATGCACATTGAGGTCACTGGTTGTGACATTTGAGTGGACTGCAGTACCGCTATGCAGAAAATACAGCAGTTGTGCAGGAAAAACCAGAGTGCAGTTTCTGGTAAGATACTGCACGTAAGATACAGTTGAAGAATGAACTTCATACTGTGGAGAAAAAGAGCATGTCTATGAATGACTATGCGTTGAAGATAAAGGGTATTGTGGAATCCCTTGCATCTATTGGTGTGTCAGTAGATGATGATGACAAGGTGGAAGTCTGTCTACGTGGTCTCGGGCCACAATACAAGGCATTTAAGACGTCTATTCAGACTCGGGAAAACATTCCCAACTTTACAGATTTGGTGTCTATGCTGATTATCGAAGAGAAGAACTTGGGTGAAGACCAACAGTCTTCACAAAGCAAAAACAGTTCAGAGCAACAGGCCTTCTACACGAATTCAGGAAGAGGAGGCCGTGGACGCGGTCAAGGAGGTGGCCGAACAGGTAATCAGAATTATGGCCAGCAGCAGCAGCAACAACAACAGTCCCAGAATCAACAACAACAACAACACGCAGGTGGAAGAGGCAAATTCAGAGGCAGGGGGAGTCAAAGAGGCCGTGGAAATTGGCAAAGACAATATAATGATGCACGTGAATGCTATTATTGTGGTAAGCCTGGACATGTGCAGTCAGAATGTTATAAGAAGCAGGCTGACATGCAAAATGGGAAAGTGCAGCAAAACAACTATGCATCCTCAAGCAGAAATAATGAGGATAATGAAAGGTTGTTTGTTATGCAGCATGTTGTGAATGCCATGTCTGAAAATGTTGATGCAGCACAAAAAGATAATGTATGGTATGTGGATTCAGGCGCTTCAAACCACATGACGAGTCATGGGGAGTGGTTCAAGGAGATGAAAAACCCGGAAAGACCAAGTTTTGTGGAAACATGGGATGACACTGCTCATCCAATTGCCCACGTTGGAGATGTGCCATTGTCTATGCAGGATGGCAAAGTGAAGTACCTTGCAGATATACTTCATGTACCAAACATAACAAAGAATCTGGTTTCAGTTGGCCAGATGATTGAGCAGGGTTTGCAGGTTCGGTTTAACCCTGATGGGTGTTATGTTGAAGATTTCAAAGACAAGTGCAGGTTGGTTGCAAAAGGCAACAGAGTGGGCAGAATGTTTACGTTGGATGTAGACATGCCTGAGATGAGTGCTGCGATGTTTGCAAATGGTTCAGGAATTGTTGCAGACACAGACATATGGCATAAAAGAATCGGACATGTGAATGTGCAGAGATTGAAGTCTATGCAGACAAAAGGAATTGTGACAGGGCTGCCAAAATTTAAAGTGGAAGGTATGCATAAAATCTGTGAAGCATGCCAATTTGGGAAGCAAACAAAGCATGTGTTTCCACGTAACAGATATGTGAGCAGAAATGCACTAGATGTTGTGCATTCAGATGTATAGGGTCCTACGAAGACCATATCTATGGGAGGCTGCAGGTATTATGTGACTTTCATTGATGACCACACAAGGAAAGTGTGGGTATATTTCATGAAGGAGAAGAGTGAGGTGTTCACTCATCACTTTCAGAATTTCAGAGTTTTGGTTGAAAAGCAAACAGGGAAATATGTAAAGTGCCTAAGGTCAGATGGAGGGGGAGAGTACTTCTCCAATGAGTTCTCTGAATATTTGAAGAAGAATGGTATTCGGAGACAGTATACATGCAGATACACTCCGCAGCAAAATGGAGTTGCTGAGCGAAAAAACAGGCACATTGCTGAGATTGCGCGAGCATTGATGGAAGAGAAGAATATGCCGTATTGCTATTGGGCTGAGGCTGTTTCTACAGCAGTATACATCATGAACAAGACTCCAACTGCAGCCATACATGATGTAACTCTAGAGGAGAGGTTTACTGGCAGAAAACGAGATTTGTCTCATCTGAAAGTTTTTGGATGCATTGCATATGTGCATGTGCCAGATGAGCTGAGAACTAAGCTGGATCCGAAAGCTGAAAAATGTGTGTTTATTGGATATTCCCTTGAGCAAAAGGGATACAGGTGTTATAACCCTGCTACACGTGAGTTGAGGGTAAGCAGGGATGTTGTCTTTGATGAGATGAGCAGCTGGTATGCTGCTGAAAAAGAAGCTGTTGGGGCTGACGTGAGTGGAAGTGTGGTTGCACAGAATGCAGGTCAGCAATCACAGTCTTTGAGTGGACCAGGAGAGTCCTCATCTAGTGGGTCTATTGACAGACCATGGAGTGGCAGGTTGCGTCATAATACCAGCCCTACAAATGTGATTACTACATCACGTAAAGGAAAAGAGAAAGTGGTTGAGCCCCTTGGTATGCCTGACATTTTTGCAGGGCATTCTCATGTTGATGGAGAGTCTAGTGGCTCTAATATGAGCCTTGATGAGGAGCTTGGGATCCCAGCTATGAGAACACCTAGTGTAAAGAAGGCTATGGAAGCCATGAATGAGAAGGTGCGAAGATCTGGGAGAGTGAGAAATCCTGTGCAGAGATTTACCTATGATGGTTATGTGGCACATCACTATGCATATATGGCAAAGGTTGTGCAGGTTGTTGAGCCCACATGCATTGATGAGGCTATTGGAAATGTGTGTTGGGAGAAAGCTATGGATGAGGAGATGGATGCACTATATGGAAATGAAACTTGGGATTTAGTGCAATTGCCTGAAGGCAAGAAAGCCATTGGATGCAAGTGGGTGTACAAAGTTAAACATAACAGTGATGGAAGCATAAACAGGTACAAGGCTAGATTGGTAGCCAAAGGATATGCGCAGACATATGGGATTGATTATGAGGAAACTTTCAGCCCAGTTGCCAAGATGGCAACGGTGAGAGTTGTGATAGCAGTGGCTGCGTCAAAGCAATGGTCTTTACATCAGATGGATGTAAAGAATGCATTCTTACATGGGGATTTGCAAGAAGAGGTGTATATGTTGCAGCCACCTGGTTATGAGGATGTGGGTCACCCTGAGCATGTTTGCAGGTTGAAGAAAGCCTTGTATGGCTTAAAGCAAGCACCAAGAGCATGGTCTGACAAGATTTATGAATATCTTGTCACTATTGGCTTTCATGTAGCCAATGCAGATTTCTCATTGTATGTGAGACATGGTGATAGAGGGGTTGTGCTTGTTGTCATCTATGTAGATGACTTGATCATTGCGGGGGACCATGATGCAGAGATCTTTGATGTAAAGATCTTGCTTAGACAGAAGTTTGAGATGAACGATCTGGGGGAGCTCAGATATTTCTTGGGCATTGAGGTGATTAGGTCACCACATGGTATTGGATTACTGCAGAGACAGTATGGCTTGGACATGTTGTCCAAGTATGGTATGACAGGCTGTAAGCCTATTTCTGTGCCATTGGATCAGAATGGCAAGTTGAGTGCAGATTCAGGAGAGATCTTGGAGGATCCTACTATGTACAGGAGCATAGTAGGAAGTTTGATCTACATGACGATCACCAGACCAGATTTGAGCTATGCTGTTGGGTTGGTGAGTCAGTTTATGCAGGTTCCATGGAAACCGCATTTGGATGCAGTGAGACGCATACTGAGGTATGTGAAGTCTACTTTGCATTGTGGACTATTCTATGAGACTGGGACAGAGATATGTGTACATGGGTACACAGATGCTGATTGGGCTGGTAGTATCTCAGATAGAAGATCTACCAGTGGATTCGTGTTTTCTTTGGGGAGTGCTGCTGTGACTTGGAGCAACAAGAAGCAGCCTACAGTTTCTCTATCGAGTACAGAGGCCGAGTACAGAGGAGCTGCTATGGCAGCATGTGAGGTAGCTTGGTTGAGAAAGCTACTTGCAGATTTGGGTCTATCAGTGGATAGACAAGTTGTCATTTTCTGTGACAACATTAGCAGTATACAGTTGGCCAGGAACCCAGTCTTTCATGCTCGTACGAAGCACATACAGGTCCACTACCACTTCGTCAGAGAGAAGGTCTTGGCAGGAGACCTTGACCTTGTTTATGTCAGCACAGAGGATCAGGTAGCTGACATCTTCACCAAAGCATTGGGTACAGAGAAGCTCTGCAGATTCAGGGCTTCCCTTGGTGTACATGCGATGGAGTTGAGCTCGAGGGGGAGTGTTGAGATATCGAGCTCGTCTAGTGAGGCGGTGGCCACTGAGCATGGTTGGTGAGATCATGGGAGATATGCGGCCAGTGGGATGACAGGCTGTGTGACAGCCATTCTAGAGACTGGCATAGTTATAGCGCCAGCTCATTTAGTTGGGTTCACACTATAGAGAACCCGTGTATGTATTGGTTGAGTACCTTTCATATTGTGTGTACTCTTATTCTTGTATATGGTGTTGAGTGTTGAGTAGAGAAGAAGAAGATTTTCAGCCTCTCACCTTGTGTGTTCTCTATTAGGGTTTTGTGAGTGTGTGTGTGTGCTTGCAAGAGCTCAAGCTCTCTTCCCCCCTGCATCTTTTCAGCCAAGAGAGTTACTTTGAAGCCTATAGATATGTCCCTAGCCCTACGTCTACGTTTAGAGCATAGCCTTCTACCTCAATAGGCTAACCCACTTTGTAATTCTCCCTACAAAATTTTGTAATGTTCCCAAATTCCTTTGTAGCATTTTCACACATTAATGAAAGCTTTTTGAGTTGTGTTACATTCTTTGTTGAGTCCATTTTTTTTTGTATGCTTAGTGCCAATGAACATTTCATTAAAAAAATATAAAAGCACTATACACACAGGAAAAAACACACACAAACACACACACACACACACACATATATATTTATACACACACATACATATATACACACATATATACATACATATACAAATATATATACATATACACACATATATATATATGTACACACACACACACACACATATATATATATATATTTATATATACAAAAAAGGTAGAGCCTATAAAGTCACCTAGAGACCCTTATAGAGGGCCTTATGAGCCTCGAGGCCAAAAAAATAAAAAAATTGCCATGTGCGCTATGGCGCGTTAATCGCTAGTTTGACCAGGTCAAAATGTTGATTTCCGCACCGTAGCGCACATGGCATTTTTTTTTGGATATTTTTGGTCTGGTTAGGCTCATAAGGCCCTTTAGGTGCCCTAACAGTCCCAAAATCTTATATATTTATATAAGATATTATATATATTTATATATATCTTATAATAGCCCCAAAATCTTATAATATCTTATGTCTTATAATAATATATATATCCTATATATCTTATATATATATATATATATATATCTTTCAATAGTCCCAGAATCTTATATATATATATAGGTACACACACACACACATATATATATATGTATATATATACATATATGTACATATATATACATATATGTGAGTGTGTATACATCTATAAATACAACATTTTTTCATACCGCTCTAACCCAATCTCGATTACTTTTTTAAATCACGATCTCATTTAAAATGAATCCTAAACAATATTTTCTATGAACACATGAACAAAATCTTAAAATTGCAAGGCTTGAAATGGTATATCACAAGTACGCCAGGAAAAATCACAACTTACAATGCACAACAAAAAATTTTTATTAAACTTGGAAGAGAAGTTTGCATTACATCTTTTTAATAAGCTCTTGGAAGAGCTCAGGAGAGAGAGTTCTAGAGGCTGGTTTCTGGCCTAAGCTTTGGAATATATCACTCGGCTCATTGATTCCTTGAGCCTGAGAAAGGGCACAATGGCCTAAAACTGAGCCGGGATGCTTGCCCGTAAAGCAATACAAGGTAGCTTCCCTAGCTACCAAAATACATTTATTTATGTTCGAGGCTAAGGGGTTCTCCGATAAGACTGCACTAAGTGCTTTACATTTTAGGAGCTCAGCATAGGCGATCTCTGAATAGTCTAAATGAAAAACCCGCACTATGTCGGCTCTGAGGGCAGGTATGTAGTGCCAAAGAGATGCATCTCAACCCTCTGACTTTGGCCGCGTTCCTCCTACGCGCATAGCAAACTTGTCCACTTCAAAAGTAGTCTGTCAACATGTCAATAGAGAAGTTAGGAAGCGTGAAATGATACAACTAAAAATAATTTGCTTTACAACTAAGAAGTTAGGACATACCTCAGTTGCATCGTCGCTTGCAACTAGTTGCTCATTTGTCAAGTTTATGCTTCCTTGGTCTTGAGCATCGCCAGCAACTAAGGGCATGTGTGGTTCAAAGGCAGCTACGCTCTCATAGAATTGCACATCTTGCTTTATTTCGACGAGCGCTTTGGCCACTACATCTTCCAAGGAACTGCTACCAATATCGTATGCAAGCGCTTTTGTGAGGTTGTCATCTTCAAAACAGATTTTCACTTTTTCTTTATCTTGACCCCCAGCATTCACGGCAATAATAGACAGTGCCTCATCCTCGCGAAACCCGAGTGTCTTGGCAATGTCATCCAAAAACAAAAATTCTTTCCCATCAATAATGATTGGATGCAAAGACATGATAACAAGGTCTGGGACCTCCTCAAGTACTTCATCGCCCTCTAGAACTAGGTCCGAAACCTCCTCGGGGACATTCTCTTGTAGAGCCACCAATGCCATTGAGGCCTCCCATTGTTCTGTAACATTCTCTTCCTCAGCATGGGCCTCTTGGACCTGCTCCATTAGCTTTACTTTGCCCTTTTCTTTTTCCTTGCCACTTTCTTTCGCCACACCCTCTTGTAACAGAAGGACCAAAACCATGTCCCAGCTCAAGAAAGAAGTGCCGATGTTGCCCATTTGTAGATCCAAGAGTAAGTCTTCCTCCTCATTCCTGTAGTCCTTTTCTGTGAGGGATTTTAAAAACCTTGATAGGCGAAATCTAAAATTCTTGTCTTCCCTGAATATGAGGTCAACTGGAACCCATAGGCCCTCATCACCCTCAAACATGATGGAGTACGTGCTGATGTGTTCATCCATATACTGAATGACATCTGTAAAAGCATCCGCGTGTAGATGCATTGTTGCATGCACATCAATTGCTCCCTCAAACATAGGGACGATCTCATCAACCCTATGAAGTAACTCAAGCTTTCCTAGCTGTGCAATAAGTGCGTCAAGTAGAGGTGCCATGACTATGAGTGATTGCAAGAAATAGAGAGTGTGTGATACAGAAAGGTGTGCGAAATTGAGAGCAAGTGTTAGGAGAGAACGATAATTGTCAATTGCATTAGGAAGTGAATGGAGTCTTCTTGGGCCCTTTAATTTGCCCAAGCCTAATCAAGGTGATTAAGGAATAGCCAAATGGGGGGTTGCCATGTGGACTGAAATGTTGGGTTTGTAAGAGAGGTGTAAGAGTGGTCAAAGGGTGCACTTTTTCCCCCAAAAAGGGGGGAGGCAATTTTACAATTTTCAAACCTCCATAACTTCTACATACAAGCTCCAATTTGAGCGGAGATTATAGATCCGTGATCTACGCATCAAGAGCTTTCCATAGATATGCTACGTGATATGGTTTTGTTCGCTAGATTTTAAATTCCATTTTTCCTCTAAAATTCAAATTCGAATAAAGTAGCCGTTTTGAAGCTTCTAATTAGAAAATGTTTCTTCTTAAGAGAAAAGGTTTGACTCCTTAAACTGCCAAATAAAAGGGCCCAAGAAGCCTTCCATTGAGGTCCTAATGGATGAAAATGAGTAAAGTATCGTTTATAAATGGGCGACCTTGTTATAAAATTTTTAAAAACTTTGAAAATTTTTAAGTACCAAAAAATTTTAAAAAAATGGTATGCGAAAGCAAGAACGTATCCTTCCATCGCAAGGTCATTTCTAATTTACTAGTGGCTCAAGCCACAGATGCTTGTGTGACCAACCTTACACTATCACAAAAAAATAAAACTTGCACAAGACAATTGAAAAACCTTAATAAGACAGTGAGGCAAAAAAATTGAAATTGTATTTACTTCAATTCAAGATTACATATCCAGTGGTTATCTGATAGCTATACAGCCAGGGAAAGTAATTTCTCTACAAAGAAAAGATCGTTCCTGCCTTTTGCACACTACTCTACCATTGATTATCAAAGCAAAATCACCACTCAGTGAGAATCGAAGAACTAAGTAGTCACGTAAGTTGGCAAGGGACCAGTCATCATTCACAGTAACATCTTCTACATCTCCACCTTGCATGGATATATGTAGCACACCCTGTTCTGTAGAGGTTGTCTCGGAGTCTAACGCCTCCCATTCTCCATTTGTAAGCTTCCATCGCCTGTAAGGAAACGCAATGGACAACTGTTGCTTGGCAATATGATAGCGCATCACAACCTTCTCAACTATTACTCCGCATCTGATGGTGTCTCCATTGTGTTGAACAACTTTTTTATCCCATGCAGGTGATAAGAAACAAGTCAGAGCTCTCTCCCCCTTTGCAATCCATAAAGTTGGGGTACGATGTGTGTCACTTGTACGGAACAGGTACACAAAGAGGTGTAGAGGTATGAAGCAGGTTATGGTTGCTTTGTGAGATCCATATGTGCACTTCATAGCATTTTGCACCTTGCTTTCAATCTGCAAACAAGCCATGGCCACTGAAGCATTGTCTGGAATTGGCCATTCAATAGATGTGAGAGTTGGCATAGGTTTTGGAACTAATTTTCCAGTACCATTTGCTGTCGTGGGAACCACATATGTATCCTCATAGAAGAAGATGTTTCGTGCAAGAAGAAGTGCAGTTGGACACCCTCCAAAGATTAAACTACCAAGCTCCACATGGTATGCTTCAAAGGTTCCTGAAATTGCCTCCATAGGCTCCCACTCACTATAGTTTGAGGGAAAAATATCTACGCAGAGGAACCCAAGAACAATCAAAGCAGTGCTCAGTATACCATTATTAGCACACAATTGATTTAAAAACAAGAATATAAAGTGGTGAAATAACTTACAATTTGCAGGAAATCGTTGACGTTGGTCATGGTCTGCTAGTTTCAGCTCTGTTGCCTTGTAAACATGTTGGACCTTGGCTAGCTTTTTTCCATCACGATCTTGTTTGAGCTCCAATATCCGCCCTTTCCAATGGTGACTTTGTATATCAACATATCGCTTTGACACCTTGTGGGTTCCTCTTGTACTAGGCTGCATCGTAATCCAATTCCACTTCTCGTACTGTTTGATGTTCCAGTGTCCATCCTCATCTTGACCACTGCTACAAGAGAGAGATTGAATACTGATTGGAGGCCTTCAAGCTCTAGAAGAAGACATCAGCAGATGTATATATTAGGGAGATTATAAACCTTGATGGCAAAGGAAAATAGAATGGTGAGAAAAAAACTTAGACTAGGGAGATGTACAAAAGAGAAAGAGTTGTAGAGCAAGTTCCAAGGGCTTGGCTGTGCTATTACTGCACTTTGAAAGAGGATATTAGAGGGGGTGAGAGGAGACAATGAGTAAGATTATGAGAGCCAAAGAATTTGCAACTCAAGCTTCCATAGCTTGGCTCCACTGTTACACTCTGTAAAAGGAGGTTGGACAAGGTAGAAGGATGAAGTAAGGAAATGTAAGTGAGGATCAAACTTCCATAGCTTCTAAGAGGAGGTTGCAGATCAAGCTTCCATAGCTAAGCTCTGCTGTTACACTCTGTAAAAGGAGGTTGGACAAGGAAGAAGGATGAAGTAAGGAAATGTAAGTGAGGATCAAACTTCCATAGCTTCTGAGAGGAGGTTGCAGATCAAGCTTCCATAGCTAAGCTTTGCTGTTACACTCTGTAAAAGGAGGTTGGACAAGGAAGAAGGATGAAGGAAGGAAATGTAAGTGAGGATCAAACTTCCATAGCTTCTGAGAGGAGGTTGCAGATCAAGCTTCTATAGCTATAGATCTAGGTTTCTGAGTGAAGAGAGAGGTAGATCAAGAGGTAGATAGCTAAAAGAAGTAGTCTAGAGAGTGAAAAACGCCCTGCTATGAGAAAGGGGGAAGAGAGAGCATTTTGGAGGGAACGTGGGAGAGAGGGATAGTGGAAAGTGAAGGGGAATGTGCATTGAATGCATGGGAACTCGTTTTTGGGCCTCTATCACTTTAGAGACCTTACTTAATGATGGCTGCAGGCTGCAGCTATCCTTTTCTATAAAAAATAGGGGAAAAATTCATATACGTATAAAATTTTTGAGTTTTAGTTGATTTTAAAAATTAAAAAAGAGCCTATTTAGCCTATTATTCTAAGTTTGACCACTATCTTCTAGGCTCTTACAAACCATTGGTTTCAGTCCACATGTAATCTCCCTATTTGTCTATTTCTTAATCACCTCCATTAGGCAATGGCAAATTAAAGGGCCCAAAAAGACTCCATTGAGTTCCTAATGCATCCATTAGACATCCCCCAGATGAAGTGGGAATGTATCAGTATGGATTTTATTAACTGGACTACCTTCAGTGTAATCAGGTTACAACTGCATCTTCATGGTAGTTGATAGACTAACCAAAGTTGCCCATTTGATTCCAGTAAAAGAAACCTACACTATAGCGGATGTGGCAAGAGTGTTCCTCAAGGAAATCTTCAGATTGCATGGCCTACCCAGGAGAATAGTAAGTGATCGAGATCCCAAGTTCACGTCAAGATTCTGGACTGCATTTTTTGAAGCAGTAGGAACTTTCTTGGATCTCAGCACAGCTTAACACCCCAAGACCGATGGGGTCAGATAGAAAGGGTGAACCAAGTAATCAAAGATATACTTCGGTCATGCTATGGCAGGGAACCCAAGAAGTGGCTAAGCTTTTTGCACCTACCTACAATGCCTCTTATCAC